>NC_073249.2:64586250-64891666 GCF_029289425.2 Pan paniscus
GGCATATTATTTTGATGACATTAAATTGGGGAGAATAGATACTGTGATTTTTGAAGCTTCCTACAAATATGATATGCTTTTCATGTGTGCAAGTACTTTAGTATTATGTTAACTGGTGGTGGTAATGGAGGGAATTCTGTCATGTTCCTTACTTTTAGTTTCCTCTAGCGCTTTCTATTTTTTTATTTTTTTTCAGATGGAGTCTTGCTCTGTCTTCTATCCAGGCTGGAGTTCAGTGGCACAATCTTGGCCCACTCAACCTCTGCTTCCTGGGCTCAAGCAATTCTCCTGCCTCAGCCTCCCAAGTACCTGGGACTATAGGCGCACACCACCATGCCCGGCTACTTTTTGTATTTTTAGTAGAGACGGGGTTTCACCATGTTTGCTGGCTAGTCTGAAACTCCTGACCTGTAGTAATCTGCCCGCCGCATCCTCCCAAAGTGCTGGGATTACAGGCATGAGCCTCTGCACCCAGCCTCTAGTGCTTTCTGATTCAAGCATAATACTGGCTTTTCATCTACAATACATATCATTTATCACATTAAGGAAGAATACTTCATTTCCATTTTTATTGTATTTTATCAAGATGTTGAATTTTGTCATAATGCATTTTCAGCATCTGTGGAGATGATTATATGGTTTTTCTCTTTAGGCTTACTAATTTGATTAATTGTAATAAAAGTTTCCAATATAGAACCAAACTGGATTTTGTAGAATAAACTATTGTCAGGTTTTTTTTTAATATGTTGTTGTATTTTATTTGCTAATTTTTAAAGGATATTCTTGTTTCATGAGATGGTATATAGTTTTCCTTTGTAGCATAATTTTAGTTGGGCTTTGATCTATCAGTTTACACTCCCTTCAAAAATAATTTGGAATGGTTCCCTTTTTTTCAATTCTTAGGAATTGAAAAACTGATTTTTTTTAAACTAGTTCTTAAGAACTAGTTTAACTAGTATTGGAATTATGTGTTCCTTAAAGGTTTAGTAATATTCACCTAGCATTTCTGTTTTATTTACATAGGGTTGAGCTAAGGGTGTTGTCTAATAATTCCTTTTAATCTCCTTGGTTCCTATGGTCATATTCCCCTTATATACTTTCATTTATTTATCCTTTCTTCCATTTTTCTTGACTAGATAAGAGGCTGCTTTAAATATTCTATTGTAATTGTTTGTTTTTCTTTCTTTTTTTTTTTTTGAGACGGAGTCTCGTTCTGTCACCCAGGCTGGAGTGCACTGGCACAGTCTCGGCTCACTGCAACTTCCATCTCCCAGGGTCAAGCAATTCTCCTGCCTCAGCCTCCCAAGTAGCTGTGACTACAGGCACACGCCATCACGCCCGGCTAATTTTTTGTATTTTAGTAGAGATGGGGTTTCACCATGTTGCCCAGGCTGGTCACGAACTCCTGAGCTCAGGCAATCCGCCCGCCTTGGCCTCCCAAAGCACTAGGATTACAAGCGTGAGCCACCACACCCAGCCTGTTTGTTTTTCTTAATGTCTACTTTTGGTAGTAAATATGTATATACTTCTGTAATTTGGAATTATCAGTTTTAAGTAATATACTTTGGCTCCTTGATACCACAACTGAGATAATTAGCTTCCTGTTTTCCATTTTTCCCTTCCTAATTTTTGTTTGTTATACCATCTCTATGTTATTAGAATATGTAACACTTAACATTCTGTTTTGCCAGATTAATCTCTACATATAAAAATATTCTGTATATGTCATCAGTCTTTTTGCCATAATTTCTCTAGTCATCTCTTATTTGGTTAAATTTAACTCTCAGTTTACTCAATAGAGCTCATAAGAAAAATACTACTTTGTTTCCTTCATGTTCAAAGCTTTTCTTTGCCCAAAGCATGTCCAATAGCCTGTATACTTAAAGAGGTTAAAGAATTTGAGTGCCTTATAGAAGTTCTTATAATTTTTCTTTCTTATATATGTGACGTTAATCAAACATTTTAAAGACTTTTTGACTTGATAAGTGATAACTATAAAGCAATGATTTATTTTTGCATTTTATTTGGAATCATACAGAACTTAGAATAAACAAGTATGTCCTACAAAGAAGTCATCTCATTCAGAATTTTTATCAATTTGTAATACATAGTTTAAAAAGTCAAATAGCTGGGCACGGTGGCTCACGCCTGTAATCCCAAGAGTTTGAGAGGCTGAGGCGGACGGACCACCTGAGGTCAAGAGTTCGAAACTGGCCAACATGGTGAAACCCCATCTCTACTAAAAGTACAAAAATTAGCTGGGCGTGATGGCGGGCACCTGTAATCCCAGCTACTCAGGAGGCTGAGGCTGAGACAGGAGAATCACCACTTGAACCCAGGAGGCAGAGGTTGCAGTGAGCTGAGATCATGCCACTGCACTCCAGCCTGGGTGACAGAGCAAGACTCCCTCTCAAAAAAAGAAAGAAAAAAAGGTCAAATAGTTCCATAAGTCTTATTAATAAAATAATAACCTCTGCCTGACTCCCTAAACAGTTAAAATGTCACAGCTGTTTCTTATAATGCTTACATTCATATTTCTAAATAACATGTTTATAATGCATCTAACTTCCTTCCATGGAAAAAGAGTATTTGGCTTTTTAAACCAATCGAGTCACATGCATGCTTTCCCCCCTCCACGTTGGACTACATCAATATTTAGTGTTTGTATTTTTATAAATAGATAAATATTGTTCGCAAATTTTATTTGCTGTCTTGCTGTGTAACAAATCCCTCCAAAATTATTGGCTTTAAACAACATTTATTATCCCATAGTTTCTATGAGTTGAGAATCTAAGCATGGCTTAGCTGGGTCCACTAGCTCGGGGTCTCTCACAAGGCCACAGATCAAGGTGTTGGTCAGTGGTTTGTGCCCTTAGTCCCAGCTACTTGGGAGGCTGAGGCAGGAGGATCACTTGAACCCAGTAGTTCAAGGCTGCAGTGAGCTATGGTTACACCACTGTACTCCAGCCTGGGTGACAGAGCAAGATGCCATCTCTTAAAAAAAAAAAAAAAAAGCAAGTCAGAAGAACCAGAGAGTGAGTGAGTGCCAGCAAGATAGAAGAGGTCTTTTGTAACCTAATCTCAAAGTAATACTCCATTACTTTTGCCATATTCTAGTTGTTAGAAATATGTCTCTAGAACCAGTGCCTACTCAGGGGGAGGGTATTACACAAGGGTATGAATACCAAGAGGCAGGGATTATTGCTGATCATTTTGGAAGGCGGCTACAGTACAGATAAACCATATGAATCTGGGCATGGTGGCTCATACCAGTAATCCCAGCACTTTAGGAGGCTGAGGTAGGATTGCCTGAGGTCAGGAGTTCAAGACCAGCCTGAGCAACATAGCAAGACCCTGTCTCTACAAAAATAAAAATAAAAGCTGATTCATGTATGTTATAATAATGTTTCCTTTCTTATACAACTCTTTGGTAACTCTGGAATTAATACTTACTGTGCTTGTTACCTTTTTTAAAAAAATACTTTTTATAATCCATCCCTAAACTCTTTGCTACATTTTCAATGCTTCCTTCACCATAGTTAAGCACATTAGGTAATCTTTGGCTATAAATTTCACTCCCCTGGAGACAGCCCTCCTGTTGTAGTTTGGATTGTTTGTTTTCTGTATCTGCTGAAATCTGTTGTCCAAGGGCTTCTGTTTAACCATCATCCTGGAAATTTTCTTTAACTTTCTTTTTGTGATAAATCTCATATCGCAGATCCTGTGTATTTTCCCACTTTCCTTGTTTACTTCTTCATTTTGAGTGGACACTTTTTCCTATAGATTGCAGAGAAGTATTGCATGGCTAAGTACCAAATTCTAGGATGGAAATCATTTTTTCCTCAAAATGTTCAAGGTATTATTCCATTGTCTTCTAGCTTCCAGTGAGAAGTCTGCTGCTTTTCTTGTGTAGTGTTATATTATTTTCTCTCTGAATGCTCTTAAAATATCTCTTCTAAACCCAGTATTCTAAAATAATTTTGAGATAATATGTGTATGAGTTCATCTTTTTAAATTCAGTTTACTGGATAATCTCTGAGTTCTATTTATTTATTTATTTATTTTTATTTTTATTTTTATTTATTTATTTTTTTTTGAGGTGGAGTATCGCTATGTCACCCAGGCTGGAGTGCAGTGGCATGATATCAGCTCACTGCAACCTTCACCTGCTAGATTCAAGCAGTTCTCGTGACTCAGCCTCCTGAGTAGCTGTGATTACAGGCACATGCCACCATGCTCAGCTAACTTTTGTATTTTTTAGTAGAGACAGGGTCTCACCATGTTGGCCAGGCTGGTCTGGAACTCCTGACCTCAAGTGATCCGCCCTCCTTGGCCTCCCAAAGTGCTGGGATTACAGGCATGAGCCACTGCGCCCAGCCTCTGAGTTCTTTTAAGTCAGAAACTTGAGCTCTTCAGCTCTGATAAATTTGGGGGGCAAGGGGGCTAATTTTTTCTTTTTCTTTTTCTTTTTTTTTAAGATGGAGTCTTGCTGTGTTGCCCAGGGTGGAGTGCAGTGGTGTGATCTTGGCTCACTGCAGCCTCTGCCTCCCAGGTTCAAGCAATTCTCCTGCCTCAGCTTACTGAGTAGCTGGGACTGCAGGCCTGTGCCACCACTCTCAGCTAATTTTTGTATTTTTAGTAGAGACAGGGTTTCAGCACATTGGCCAGGCTGGTCTCGATCTCCTGACCTCAAGTGATCTGCCTACCTCGTCTCCCCAAAGTGCTGGGATTACAGGCAAGAGCCACCACACCTGGCCCTTGGGGGATGTTATTTCTTTGACAAGTTTTGCCTTTCAAATTATATCTGTTGTCTCTTTCAGGAACTCTGTTTAGTTATATTTTGGGTCTTCTAGATTAATCCTTTAATTTTTTAAAATATCTATACGGTTCATCTCTTTGGCAATTAGTTCTACTTTATACTTTTTCCTTAATTTTTATTTTCCAACTCTTATTTAAATTTCTGTCATATTTTGTTCATTTCTAAGAGTTATTTCATATTTTTTCACTGTTCCTTTTTTTTTCTTTAGGCTAGTCAAGTGATTATTGTTCCTTTTTTTAATAGTGTCATATTGTTTCAGGGATACAAAATCTCTTACCTTTCTAAGAATTGATTATACTTGGGTATATTTTATATTTAGGGGAGAATAGGGGTTTTTTGTTTGTTTTGTATTGTTGCTGTTGTTTTGTTGTTCAGTTCTCCTGTTTTTTAACTTTTTCTGTTTTGTAATTTTGTTCTCTGTCTGTCATGGTAGTTCTCAAATGTTTTGTGGTCTTCGGTTGTCCACAGTGAAAAATTGTTTTGAAGCACTTGGGGCAGAGCTTATAAACCAACGGATTTGGCTGTAATCCCAGCACTTTGGGAGGCTGAGGCGGGCAGATCATGAGGTCAGGAGATCGAGACCATCCTGGATAACACAGTGAAACCCTGTCTCTACTAAAAATACAAAAAATTAGCCGGGCGTGGTGGCGGGCACCAGTAGTCCCAGCTACTCGGGAGGCTGAGGCAGGAGAATGGCGTGAACCTGGGAGGCGGAGCTTGCAGTGAGCCGAGATCGCACCACTGCACTTGAGCCTAGGCAACAAAGCGAGACTGTCTCAAAAAAAAATAAAAATAAAAATAAACCAATGGATTTTACTGTGATAAGAAGATACCAGTCTGCTTTTTTTAGTAAGACACCCCCAAATGTCAACAAGTATATATAGATCTTTTGTCTTGGATTGGTAAATTTTTCCAGAGAGGAATCAACCAATCTTTTAGCAGCTCTGGGAGAGCCACACTGGGGACAGAGACTGGAAAGCAGATTTTTACTTAATCCCTCTGTTTTCAGACATCTCACTCTCAACTGTAACTAAAACTGCTGGTTTCATATCCTCAATAGTTTAGCCTCACCAAAGATTAACTTCATCTTTTGGAATGGGGAGGACACAGACGCTTGATTGTATTAGAGAATATCTGGAGTTTTAATTGAACCCTTTAAAAAATTGTAACCAGACCTCTTATTTGCAATACCTCTCTATAGTCATCTTCAGAGACAATCATTGCCTTCAATTTTCAGGCCGTTGCAGGGTCCCAAAACACTAATGAACTTTCTGTTTTGTTGGTTGCCCATCTATCCATTTCAGGCTTATGCTTTAGATTTTTCTGGTCTGATAATCAGTTCTCCCATTGTGTATGTGACTCCTGCTTCTGAAATTTTATTGGCATCTCTCATCTTTTGTTACCTCCTCTCCCATTTTATTTATTCTTGTAGTTTAATTTTTGTTCCTGTCATTTGATTTAAGCGTTAAGAGACAGCAGAGAGAGAGTGCATGTTTAATCTGTTGCATTTAAATAGAAGTCTCAGAATATTTTTTAACTCCTCATCTGGTATTGCCTTCCTCGCTTATGTACCAGTAACACGGAAATACTAGTTTTCTTTCTACTTTACCGCTTCATTATTTGCTGCTAGTAACTTGAATTGATAGCCTTGGCCCTCAGAGAGGAAATTTGCTGATGCTAATTTAGACCTGAGAAATCCTAGCAAAGAGGCTTGGGAAAAGGCACGTTTGTATGGTAAGATTATTTTGCAAAGTGCATCAAGATACAAACTGATTAATAATTCATTTGTGCTCTCTGCCTGTGGTAAGTGGGTGTAGCTGACAGAACTATACTATAAATTGCCATCCTGAATTGGATGATGACTGCTTATAAGTATTTGTAGTTTAGTGATGTAATGGTTTAAGAGAAGACTTCTTAAGTATACTCATATTTGAGGAACATAGTTCTCAACAAAACTTATGTCAGTGCTAACCACACCCTTTCATCAAAGCTTAGAATTAAATAATACTGAAAAGTAGACCTAGGAGCAGTGAAGGACACTTTTAAGTAAATGTAAAATAAGATCTCATAACTATGCATTATACCAATAATTGTATTGAATAGCAGAGTGATAGTATCAGCTAGCAAGAGGCTATCGACCTGTGTTCCTGCCACCATTCTTTGGTTCTGAATGTATCTGGGACTGATTGATTAGATCAGGCCATTTCAAGAAAGTGAATGACAACCCAGGAATGGCCTGGAGTGGAGGGAATTAGTTGGAGAATATCTGATATAAAATGACTATTTGGGCCTTGAGTGGATTTAAAAGTTCCATAGTCAAATATTAGCCCATTTTGAAAACTAAGAATAGTGCTAGTATCTCCCCAGTTTCCTTGTGATTATATCAGGCCTCTCATTCATTGCTTTTTAAACCAAATTAGATTCTTCTAGCCTACATTTTGAAGGCTGAATATGAATCAAGCATAAGGAATTTTCTTTCCAACTGCGGAAGAGTTAACTTATGAGAAATATCTACATTTTGATTGGGATGTTGGTTACATGGGTGTATACATTTGTTAAAATTCATCAACTTTTTAATATAAAGTATATATGTTTTATTGCACATAAATTATACCTTAATCAGTTAATTTTGAAATATGGATCTCTTGTAAACTTTATAAGACTTTCTCCTTCCTTATATTATTTCATGTGGTATAGTAAGTAAATATCAGTTACACCTCTAATAAGCCATTTGACATGAATTTCCACCTCTCTCAAGCTTTAATCCTCTGATCTGTATAATTGAGATTTTAACAGTACCTACTTCAGAGAGTTGTAAGGACTTAAATTAAAAATATATATATATGTGTGTGTGTGCACATATATGTGTGTATACATATATACGTATACATATGCACACACACATATATACATACATAAAATACTTAGCATAATACCTGGCACATAGTAGATCCTCAGTATATAGTAGCTGCAAATTATTATTAATATAACAATTACTACTATTTGTATTAGTCATTTCTCCTTTGATTTCTCCTTTTATTATCTTTTTACAGAAAACCCATATAGACAGCTGCCTTGTAACTGTCATGGAAGCATGCCTGGAAAGACAGCAATAGAACTTGGACCTCTGTGGTATGTGACCAGCCATAAGAACATATTAAAATTTGATGTATTGATTGATTTATTAATTGCTGATTTTTATTATGTGTGGTAAAAGACAAATTTAAATTCAATTGTTAAGTCTAGGCAAATAATTATGACTCTTCTCCTCCTATGAACCTGAGGTGTTTAATATTTTGAGATTTTTCTCTACCATTATTCTCTCTAGTTTGTGACAGAACTAAGAGGCAATGGAGGTAAAAGAGAAGCCTGGATGATCTGGAAACTAGATAATTCATTTCTGAATAGTAAGAAAGAAGCTTTTTAAAATTGATCATTGTAGATCTAGCATGTGATTTTTAAATGATCACAATAACTTTTTATAGAAGAGCCAACTCATGTAAAAGGCCCTAGAAGAATTAGTTTTAAGAGAGAAAGGCATGTGAAAGTGTCTGCCTTTGTTTCAGATAAAGTTATTTAGATGATACACAATTGGAAATATTTAATGTGTATATGCTTTTGCATCATTGGTAACAGCTGATTGTACCTTAAAGTTGAATTGGTTTTTTTTGTTTGTTTGTTTGAGACAGAGTCCCGCTCTTGTCACCCAGGCTGGAGTGCAGTGGCGCAATATCGGCTCACTGCAACCTCCACCTCCTAGGTTCAAGCGATTCTCCTGCCTCAGCCTCCTGAGTAGCTGGGATTACAGGCACCCGCCACAACACCTGGCTAATTTTTGTACTTTTATTAGAGACTGGGTTTCACCATGTTTGCCAGGCTGGTCTCGAACTCCTGATCTCAGGTGATCTGCGTGGCTCAGCCTCCCAAAGTACTAGGATTACAGGTGTGAGCCACTGCGCCTGGCCAAATTATTTTAATCAGAATCCTTACCTTAAGTTTGTTACTAGAGATTCTTTTTTTTTTTTTTTTTTTTTGAGACGGAGTTTCACTCTTGTTGCCCAACCTGGAGTGCAATGGCACTATCTCGGCTCACCACAACCTCTGCCTCCCAGGTTCAAGCAATTTTCCTACCTCAGCCTCCTGAGTAGCGAGGATTACAGGCATGTGCCACCATGCCCAGCTAATTTTGTATTTTTTTAGTAGAGACCGGGTTTCTCCATGTTGGTCAGGCTGATATCGAACTCCCGACCTCAAGTGATCCACCCGCCTCGGCCTCCCAAAGTGCTGGGGATTACAGGCGTGAGCTACCGCACCCGGCCGAGATTCTTACAGAAATTCAAGATTCCTAACAACATTGTGACAAGAATTGCAAATTTCTTCTCATTACTTTATAAGGTCAAGGCTTAAGCACCTACTAAACCTAGAAATTGACCTACATGGTAAATGTCTTTGTGCTGATGCTCTTGATTTTATCTTCATCTTATTAAATACTCTTAGATTAAGAAAGATCTAGCCAGCCCTACCTTCTAGTTCTTCTAAAACTAGTTCTCACCTATAGCATCTGCTACACATTGATCCTACTCACTGATTCAGAACTGAGGAAGTTAAAAATAGCAGGTTACTGGATCCAGAAGGAAGATTTCTAGCCTAACTGCCTTATTTTACACATGAGGAAACTATGGCACAGTGTTTTTAAGTGCTTGCTAAAACTGACCAAAAAAATTCATACCACAGCCAAGGCTAGAACTTAGGTTTTCTGACTCCCAGGACTGAATTCTTTTTTTATTTTTTATTTTTGAGGCAGAGTCCCACTTTGTTGCCCAGGCTGAAGTGCAGTGGCACAATCTTGGCTTACTGCAACCTCCACCTTTTGGGTTCAAGCGAATCTCCTGACTCAGCCTCCCGAGTAGCTGGGACTACAGGCATGTGCCACTGCACCCAGCTAATTTTTGTATTTTTAATAGAGAGGGGGTTTCATCATGTTGGCCAGGCTGGTCTTGAACTCCTGACTCCACCCACCTCGGCCTCCCAAAGTGCTGGGATTATGAATTCTTAATAAAACCTTATGATTTCCACATGAAAGCTATTGTGTTCATGTCTTTACGCTCATCCAGAATACCTTCCCCTCTCTACCACCTCCAATTCAAATTGTACTTTCTTTTTGAAGTCTCTTCTTAGTGCCTCAACCCAATATAATCTCTAAATTCCCTTTAGTATATCTTATATTGATCACATATTTGATAATTTAAAATCATATATTCTTTCATATATATTTGCTAACCCTAACAATAGTAGCTACCATACATTGAGGATATATAGAGAAGTTTTATTTTTGGCCAGGCGTGGTGGTTCATGCCTGTAATCCCAGCACTTTGGGAGGCTGAGACAGGAGAATGTCGTGAACCTGGGAGGCAGAGCATGCAGTGGGCTGAGATTGCGCCACTGCACTCTAGCCTGGGCGACAGAGCAAGACTCCATCTCCAGAAAGAAAAAAGTTTTATTTTACATTTCATGATGAGGAATATAAGACTGAAAAGTAGCAATTACTCAGGATTATATAGCTAGCCCAGCACAGTTGCAGACATCTATAGTCCCACCTACTCAGGAGGCTGAGGCAGGAGGATCCCTTGAGCCCAGGAATTCAAGTTCAGCCTGGGCAGCATAGTGAGAACCTGTCTCTTAATAAAAAGATTACATAACTAGTAAGTGATGGAGCCAGGATTGGAATCCAGTTTATCATACTCAGAATTTCATATTTTGTCCATTATACCTGTGATTCTTAAATTAAATGGGAAGCATATCAGATTCACCCCAGACTATTTCTGAACCATACCATCACCACATATAATTCTCATATATGTGCTCCCCTGCCCTGTCCTGCCCCACCCTACCACCATAAACTCATCAGAATTAAGATTTTCTATTAGTGACTAGAATGTGCATTGTGAAAACCTCTTCATTGCTTTATTTTCCTGTCTAGATTTATAGGCTTTTATAAAGTCAACATTGTATATTATATTTTGGTATATCCTCCACACACCCTCTGTGTACCACAGTACTGTATACCTTATGAGAGCTCAATAAATTATTTTTTTATTAAGGTAACATACACATATAACATTTTCCTTCTTTACCATTTTTAAGTATACACTTCAGTGGTAATAAATACATTTATATTCTTTTACCCCTCTTCATCACCCTCTCCCTTCTCCCCTTCCCAGCCTCAATAGATTCTTGTTGACTTAATTAAGTTTCCTTGACTAACGCTACTAGTTTAGAGAACTGATATGATAAAAATGAGTGGCAAATAGAAAATAAAGTTTTAGGCCAGAAGTGTGGTGTCTCACACCTGTAATTCCAGCACTTTGGGAAGCCAAGGTAGGAGGATCCCTTGAGCCCAGTAGTTTGAGATCAGCCTGGGCAACATGATGACACCCTATCTCTATTAAAAAATAATAAAATACTATAGCCTAGGCAACAGGACGGGACTCTATCTCAAAAAAGAATAATAATAATAAAGAAAATAAACAGTTTTAAATTAAATCATAAATTCTTTTTGAATTTAAGTATTACTCTGTCATATAATTAATTATATATCTTACTTATAGTTAAATTGTGAAGACTTTCTTTTTAAAGAGAAACATTTTTCAAACCCAGTTCTCTGTATATTCTTTTCTTTTCAGGTCAAGTTCCCTTTTCAATACTGGATTCCTCAAAAGAATGCTATTTGAATCTCTTCACCATGGTTTGGATGACATTCAGACCCTAATAAAGACATTAATCTTTGAATCAGAGTGTACGCCTCAAAGTCAGTTTTCAATTCTTGCACCTTCAAATGTCAACAAGCAAGGTGACTAACTGAACGCTAGCTTACTAGCTTTAAACTGCTTACCAAAAATACTGTATCTTTTTCAATTGTATTTGATGTTATAATAAAACCAATATAATTATAAATAGTGTGTTTTTAGTAAATCTTCTCTAATGAGTCTGATCATCTGGTTTTTTTTTTAATTACATAGTTTTATTCAGGCTTGTAATCAGGCCTGAGATGAATAGGTGAATGATGAATAGTGTTGTTGGTTTTGTTGTTTTTTTTTTGGATACTGGGTCTCACTTTTTCACCCAAGCTGGAATACAAGTGGCACAAACATGGCTCACTGCAGTCTCAACCTCCTAGACTCAGGCAGTCCTCTTGCCTCAGCCTCAACCTCCTGTGTAGCTGGGACCACAAGCATGCACACCACACCTGGCTAATATTTTTTAGAGATGGGGTCTCACCATATTGTCCAGGCGGATTTCAAACTCCTGGGCTCAAGCAGTCCTCCCACCTTGGCCTCCCAAAGTGGCTGGGATTACAGGCATGAACCACCATGCCCTGATAATTTTTTTTTAAAGATAACCTCCTTTTTTGTGTGTTTTTAATTTTACTAGATTTTTAAAAAGAAAAAAAAAACACTGAAGGTCCTTTGTGATTTTTATTACCCTAGATGTGCTTTCTAGAAAAAGAAACTTGGTAATTCAAGGAGTGTTGTGGCCAAAAATTGTAATATCTATGAAGACACAGAAACTACATTTATACTTCTCATTCAGTAAAGCTATGTGTTTTTTCTGTTTAGTACAAACAGCCAATTTTGTAGTTGTATCTGACTATTGATATAAAGATGAGCCTATTGAATATCCTAGTGTTCTCATAAATAATTAGAAACTGCTATTATAGAGGGTTAAAAATGTAATTTTTGCAGTTCAGTTTGGCCACAGAATCTCTTGCATATTCGTGAAAATAGTGTGGATGGAATTTCATAAACTTTTATTTAAACTGAGTTGTTGCTTTATGTCATTCTGCAAAATATTTTCTTTTCCCATTTGCTTTATTTTTTAGAAGAAAATGGTGTATTTATTAAAACTACAGATGACACCACAACAGATAATTACATTGCACAAGGTATGTATGCATATATGTGTGTACATATGTACATATCAGGTCAAAAAGGCATATAGCAAAAGGGTAGGAAGAGAAGAGATTGCCATGGTAGCCTACTTAAAAATACATTTCATATGATATAACAACAAAACTGTAGTAAAACTTGTTTATCAGCATTCACACATTGGAAATTTCTGTTAACATATGCTTTGTTCACATCTGTAATATATGGTTATCCCTTTGAACGAACTGATCTTGAACCATGTGAATAAAATAAGATCAAATTATATATGATAAAGTTATATATAATTTTATAGTTAAGATAAAATTTTATTCTAATTCTTTTAAAAATTGCTCATTAATATATGATTTATAGCAATTCCATTTAATTAACCAGAAGACCTCATTCTTCAGCCAAAAGAATTTATTATATGGCCTTTCATATAATTTAGGATATGTGCATACTTTAAATCTAGCTGTGGTAGACACTAAATTCATATTAAAGGATGTTAAGATTTAAAATATCAGTGCCCTAATGTCTAAGGTTTTGTTTTGCTTTTTAAAAAACTTTAGATTCTAGATGTGTTTTTTGAGTACAGATGAAAAGAAGACTGTAGAGTGTTAAGTTTGAAAGAGCAGTGGCCTTTAGTTATCAGCTGTAATTTTTTATTAGTTGCTCAGCAGTTTAATGTTGACCTTCAAAGACAAGAAAACTTAAATTTCTTTTAATAGTATATAGTTTAAATAACTACTGCATACTCTTTGCAACAGCCATGTTCATTTGGCATCTTCAACTAATTTGATAACTTAAATTGATACATTCTACCTAATTTCTCTGTTGGAGGGAAGACAAGCATTATGATACACTGTAAAGAATATTAGATTTGCTGGGCATAGTGGCTCATGCCTATAATCCCAGCATTTTGGGAGGCCAAGTTGGGCAGATCACTTGAGGTCAGGAGTTCAAGACCAGCCTGGCCAACATGGTGAAACCCCGTCTCTACGAAAAACACAAAAATTAGCCAGGTGTGTCAGTGCAAGCCTGTAATCCCAGCTACTTGAGAGGCTGAGGTGGGAGAATTGCCTGAACCCAGGAGGCAGAGGCTGCAGTTAGCCAAGATTGCACCACTGCACTCCAGCCTGGGTGACAGATCGAGACTGTCTCAAAAAAAAAAAAAAAAATTAGATTTAAGAGCATTATCCTACGCAGGCGTTGTTATATAAACTCAGCCAGGTCCCTCCCATTCAGCAAAATTATCTTAAATCCTTTTTAGAATAAAGTAAAACATAAATAAGCTTTAAAAATATTTTCAAAAGCCAAGAGCACAGTAGCACACACCTGTAATCTCAGCTACTCAGGAGGCTGAAGTGGGAGGATAGTGTAAGGATTGTGTGAGCCTGGGCAACACAGCCAAACTCCATCTCAAAAAAAAATTTGTTTTTAATCTGTGAGCCTTTCTCATAAGTAAATTAAGGAAATTAGACTAATTTTTGTGGGCTCTTCTATAACTTTTAAATTATATGGTTATTCTAAGACCATTGGTCAACACATAAAATCTTAAAATGATAGTACTATGCAAACCCCAAGGAAAATAATTCATTCTGTCAAAGATACGTTATATGTTCATTGCAGTGCTATTCACAGTAGCAAAGACAGAATCAACCTAGGTGCCCATCATCAATGGACTGGATAAAGAAAATGAACATATGTACTAAGGAATACTATGCAGCCATAAGAAAGAACAAAATCATGCTCTTTGCAGCAACATGGATGGCACTCTAGGCCGTTATCCTAATAAAACTAATGCAAGAACAGAAAACCAAAGCCCCATGTTCTAACTTACAAGTGGGAGCTAAACTTTGGGTACTCACAGACATCAGATGGGAATAATAGACACTGGGGACTACTAGATGGGGGAGGGATGGGATGTGGCCTGGGCTGAAGAACCACCTGTTGGGTACTATGCCCACTGCATGGGTGCTGGGGTTGTTGGGACCCCAAACCCCAGCATTACACAATATACCCACGTAACAAACCTATACATATACCCTTTAATCGATAAAGAAAGTTGAAATTATTTTTTAAAAAAGAAGAAATTACCAGGCAAAAAAAAAAAATCTATATACTGCTGATGATACTCACTATTAACGTATTACATCAGATTTTTTGCCTCAGATGCTCCTAGAACTTGTACTAAATCTGGATATCTATCCTTTGACTAGGTGCCTCATTAGATTTCATGCAATTTCAAATTTTAGATTTCAAATTATAATTCTGATTTGATGGATGGATCCCAGGTTGTCCTTTTTGCTTTATGTTTTTATGTAAAGAGGCAACAGTTCAGCAATAATTTATATTTATTTTGAATGTAATTTATTTTTATGTATCAACTTTGCCTTTTCAATACTTTTTTTTTTTTTTTAAGAGACAAGGTCTCACTGTGTTGCTCAGGCTAGACTCAAACTCCTGGGCTCAAGCCATCCTGCCACCTCAGCCTCCCAAGTAGCTGGGACTTGGGTCCCAGTAGCACAGGTGTACGCTACTGCTCCTGGCAGCTTCTGAATATTTTGCTTAAGCAGATGTTAATTACTTTCCCTGAAGAGATAAGGTTTGACCATAACGTTCATATATAAATAATCAAGGGTTGAACACCAGGCAAAATCTCATTATAGTATTGGATATCTCAGTTGTTTTCATGTTGTGATTTTTGGAAGGATACAGTTCTAGAATCTTAGCTGGCCTCCTTTCACTCAAAATGAAAAAACTAAGTGCTGTGATGAGAAATAGGCAATGAGATCATAACATTGACCTTATGTCAGTTTCTGTGTCCAAACTCTCAAGACTTTGTGTTGTTTTTCTTTGTTTTGTGATTACTAAAGACCCACTATGTATCCAATACTGATCACTCAGTAGAAATACAGGTATAAAAATGAAAGACATTGTCCTTAGGAACTTAGAATATAACTTGGGGAGAAAGGACTTACACACATTAAGGAACTATAAGAAAAGAAAAAAAAATGACAACTTAATCAAACTCTGAGTAGTGTAGTGTAGTATTAACAACAATGAAATCTATGAAGTGACTAGCCCCAGATTCACAGATGGCTTCCTACAGGAGACGAAATAGAGTGTGGCTTGAAGTTGAAGAAGGTAGAAAGGAAGTTCTGATTCAGCAGTTTAATATGAAAAGTACATAAGTGAAGGACAGTGAAAATAGAATAAATTATAAGAATTAAGATTGGATAGTCAGGTTGAAATAATGTGTCAGGATTTATACTTGAGATAAATATATAGTTATAAAAGTATTTGGCTTGTAATTTTTAAGAGCATGCTAACTTTGTATGTGTATGTTGCAGGAAAGAGAAAAAGTAATGAAATGATCACAAATTTAGGCAAGAAGCAAAAGACTGATGTCAGTACTGAACATCCTCCCTTTTATTACAACATTCACAGACACAGCATTAAAGGAATGAATATGCCAAAGTAAGACACCCAGTGAATGACAAAGTATATATATTTTATATTTTAATAATATTGTGATTTAAATAAAAATACAAGAACCTGATTATTTTTTCTTTCCTTTCCTTGTTGCAGGTTAAAAAAGTTTTTGTGCTATTTATCTCAAGCAGGCTTTCGAGTAAGCCGAACTCATTTTGACCCAATGGGTGTACGCACAGATGCACCTCTGATGCAGTTCAAATCTATCCTTTTAAAGTACAGCACCCCCACCTACACTGGAGGACAGTCAGAAAGCCATGTCCAGTCAGCATCTGAAGATACAGTAACTGAAAGAGTTGAAATGTCAGTGAATGACAAAGCAGAAGCAAGTGGCTGCAGAAGATGGTAAATGTAGAGAAGAATTGCTTCTCAGGTGTCTGTATAGATGGCCTAATAGTTCTCTATACCAACTGTAGTTCTTTTTCTGTTCTTTCAATTCAGTAGAGTAAAAATAAAAAACAGTGTCATTTTCATTCAGAAACTGAGCAGTTTCTAACTTAGCTGGTTTGGGAGCTTTGCTTTCCAAGTTTTTTTTTGTTTTAAGGCAAACTTAAAATTTTAATGGAAACATTTCATATGAAGCCAAGTCTCACTGAGATCACCCTACTGCTTAATAATTCAGAAAATTTTCACATGCAAAGTGTTTGGAATTTTATGTATGTTATGAAAGCCATCTTTTACAATTCTTAATCACATCTCTGCCTAAACTGATTCATGATGTTTATGTTTTCCTGTTTGTAGTGTACAAAATGAAGCTGAAGGCTCACATGTTAAAATGACCCTGAATAGAATAGGAAGAACAATGTTCTTACAGGTCATAATGTATTTCACAATTAAAAAACTAAAATATGTACCCATTTTTAAGAAATCATACTTCTCTCCACATTGATCTTTTCATTTCTTACTAGCTTTTAAGAAATTAAATACTTGCCTGAGATAGAAATACTTTATTTTTGTAACTTTAAGGTCTAAATGACTAAACTTCAAAGTAAGATTTTGTCAGAATAAATTGAGACCATTATTCTAATATAATACTTGTTCATGAGCACTGAAATCCTGAAGAGGAGAGATTTGGTTATAAATTAAAAAGGTTGGGTGATCTTAAGTGCCTCAGTTAATGCACGTACAGTATTCATTTGGTTGGTTGTACTACCTCTCAGAAGTAAAATTTGTCACCTTATGGAATGAGAGTTTTTGGGTTTGGGGGTTGTTTTTTTGTTGTTGCTTGGTTTGGTATTTTTGGTTTTGTGTGTATTTGTATAAATTTTCTGTATAATTAGTCCAGGCTGATGTGACTATAAAAATTAGTTGAAAAAAAAAATTGTTTCCTTAATGGAATTCTCACTTCATTTGAATATAAGATTTTGGATGAAAGGATTTGGTATAAAGTTTGGGTTTTTGTCTCAAGGATTTGATCCATATTTATCCCTAAATATTTCTTAAGGGATGTAACTTTTTACAACCATTAAGTGGGGGGAAGGGGGTGGAGGGGGTGGTAATAATTATAACTGAAAGGTTTAAATATACTACCTAAGAAAAAAGTACTTCTGTGACATATACAAAAAAATCTAGTGGATAGGCATTAGATGAATAGAGAATATTAATTATGCAGAAATGAAGGAAAATCTCTTCATGCTAGTACAGCGTATTCCCAAGAGAGTTTATTTTCCTTTCTCCAATTAATGTGGTCATAAATTTCGGTAAAATCAAGAAATAGGTGAAGTGCAAGCTAGTTTCTATAATGACCATTAAAAAAATTCTGCTGTGTAATTCTTGCCAGTTAAAATTATAACTTACAAATGAGCAGAATAAATGAGGTTTTTTTTAATTAAAAATAAAAATTACTATAAATCCAGGAGGCAAACTATTATAGCACTCAGATTATCTGATTTAATACATATTATTGAATATCAGTCTCAAATTTTGCTAAATGCTTATCAGCATGATACATGTTGATCAATGATGAGTTGGGCTTAATGCAAAGATCCTAATTTAATAAAGAAACCTGTAAATTACTGTTACCTAAAATATATGTGTATATTAATTTCACATATAAAGGTAGATTTTTCAAAGAAAAATTTGGTAGGCGGTAGTTTAGAACTCTGTGATCAGGTACTACATCAACCAAAAGAGGAAATACTTTAAAAATTCCTTTTAGCAACCTGAGCAATCTTATTCTCGTAACAATAGTAGTAATTTGGGACACTGCAAATGTTTATCATGTTGTAAAGTAACATCAGTTGTATCCTTTCATTAAAACTTGATAAACAAAAGAACGAGTTAAGGAAACCAGTGTGTTGACTCTGCTAGTTGCTAATGTTAATACTCTAGCCATACACTCAGGAAATGGGAGAAGTAACCAAGGGATGGGTTTAGGGGTCACTGTGGTGGACTTGGGTCAAAACTCCACTTATACTGACTTCCACAAGACTCCACTCTGAATAAATGTTTGATGTTCTGGTTGCCCAAAATTAGAACTAATTCAGCATGTTTGGTGAGCCCGAAAGGTCTAGGAATTTCTTTCTGCACTGTGTAACTGCTCTGGGAAATGGCCACAGATTACTTTGGAGAATGCTAAGAGATACATAATACATACTCATGATATTATGTCAAAGTCCTTTCTCCAAGGCCTCCAGAAATTGAATTAAATCAGACCTGAGACTCAGTTAAGGGCTCATGATTACTATAGTGGCTCAAGTCAGACTAACAGTTTTTAGTAACATAGACCAAATAGGACTATCCATTTTCCTTCTTTAGATCACATGATCTTTCAGCCAAAGCCAGACCTCATGTTGAGACTATACTGATTATCCTGTGGTTCCTGCTGTCTATTACAGTAACCATGCCCACCTTTCTAGTCTAGCAATTAAATGCACTACTTTGTCTCTGACACAAAACAGTCTTGAAAATGCCTATTGAATCAAGGGGTCCATTTCAACTGAAGCATCTCCCACTGGCATCTCTGGCCTACAGACAGACTATATGGCTTTTCAAGAGTGCTGGTGCTCTGCTCACCAGTGTTTTTCTCAATGCCTTGGTAAAGAGAGTTGACTAGACTCTTATGAGGGATACAGTTAGAGGATCACTCATATTAAATCCTCCCCAACATGGCCCCTCTTCTTTGATTTCTTTTCTCTACATCATACCAAGGAGTTTCTGGCATATCATCTCTAATTTAGATGAGCCACTGCTGAGTCAAAATGTGTTTCCACCAAGTAAAAAGGACTACTTCAAGCTGTTCAGTCTCATAGACTGAGCCAAAATCTCTACTATAGGTTTACCCATAATGATCATTTGACCCAATTTATGTCCTTTCTTCCAAGGTCCTACATACTCAGAATCTATTTCCACAGATATTCTCCACCTATCAATATTAAGATCCAAAAAAAGACTCTTTCAGATCACACTTTGTATTTGTCTCCCTGGGACATGCTGGGATCTGACTCAAACTGTGTCCTGGAAACAATGAGGGATTGTAGGGATAGGCATATGGGCTTCTTTGTGCAAGGTAACTAACTCCTTTAAGTGAGGTTATTAAGGGACTGGTCAGCCAAGGTAACAAGCATATCTAAGGGGTTCCTTCACCTTCAAGTGAGGAGTTTGGGATTTAGGATACTCAACTCATCGTAGTCTTCCCAAAACTCTTACTCTCAGAATACCACTCTTTCCTGACCAGCTTCTCTACTCTTGTAAGACCCAACAAGATAGGGATTCCACCAGCTCGCAGAATCCTAGGAAAAACATTCCCTAGGAAGTGGAATATTAATTGTAATAGCTTATATTTATATGAGACTTAGTACTATACACAGTGCTATCTTTACATAGATTATATAATCCATAGCAGTTGTTACGATCATCCCCACTTCATAGAAAAAGAAACTCAAGCTAAACAAGATTAACTTACTCATCCAGTGCCACTCTAAAACTGGCTAGTAAAAGAGCCAGGATCCAATCCCAAGCCAACTTCAGAGGTCATACTTTAGCCACTTGGTAATCTTCCTTTATTGAAGAACATAAAGATGTATGTAAAATAGAAGATTACTTTAAAGTAATACTTATTTGGCCAAAGGCAATCCGGTAGAAACTTATAGAACAGAATTAATTACAAAAGAATAGTTAACCGCTGCCCTATTATACATTTTCCATTTCTAAAACCTTTTAACCACTATACTTTATAATCTATCCCTATGTAGAAAACACTGTCTTTTAGCTTCATTCTCATTTTCTATGGCCAATATTGTCCCAGAGCTTAGTTTTAGATTAATAGAAAAATCACTGCAAACTCAACCTTTTGAAGATAAAAGGTAAAAACCCATTGAACTCCAGATCTCTCTCAATAATCAGTTACAACTTGAAAATCTCAATACATTTGGTGAGAATCTACTCTCTGAAGTTAGTCCAAATCCGTAAAGATTTTGTTAAATACAGTAAGTCTTCACTTACCGTTGCTGATAGGCTCTTGGAGACCGTGACTTTAAACAAAATGACTTATAATGAAACCAACTTAACCATAGGATAATTGATATAAACAAGAGTTAAGTTCCTACACCATATTTCTGGTCACAAAAACATCATCAAACTTCTAAGTAGAGACCCCAAACACTTCTAATATTAAACATTGAAATACATGTGAGCCATGCATACATCTAAGAAAGATCAATAAAAACAATATAATTATTTACCCAAGTTTTGGTAAACCTGAGTGATAGCGATTGTAATGGTGGGGGGTTTAAATTGAGGAATAAGTGTTTGCAAAGCAAAAATTATAAGGAGCACCTCCTACCACTGCACAGTTCAAACACAATAACAAATATGGTGGGCTTGCTGAGCACTGTTGTACTGCATCTTTTTTTTTTTTTTTTTTTTTTTTTTGTCAATACAGACACCTTTATGATTATCATTTACTTTACAAATTTTTATTTTACAAGAATTTGTGTTCATTTACTCATTTTCCAACCTGCTTATTCCAGTTCAGGGTAGCAGATGGCCAGAGCCTGTCCCAGCAGCTCAGGGCACAAGGCAGGAACCAGCCCTAGACAGGATGCCCATCCCTTGGCAGGGTGCACTCACACTTATTCACACTGGCACCATGTAGACACATCAGTGAACCCAATATGGGCATCTTTGGGATGTGGGAGGAAGTTGGAGCACCAGGAGAAAACCCACGTAGATGTGGGGAGAACAGGCAGACTCCACACAGACAGCGGTGCCACCAGGGACGTGATTATTTTTTGGTCATCAACATTATAACAAAACATTTTTTCAAGGACCTGCTGTACTTTCAAAGATAAAGCATTCATGTTTTACAGATAGAAAGAACCATAGACAACATCAACCCCTCCATCAGAGAAAACACTGCTAATGGGGTTAAGGAACTAAGATATTTGGCCAAGGTTACACCATATTTAGGTACAAAAATGAGACGAGTGCAAGTGTTTTATTTTCATCTAGTTTTGGTTTGGTTTTGCCAAAGCAATACATATACATTATTTAGCAAGTCAAATTAATTCTTAGGAGTGAAAGAGGTAAGCTAAGAATCTACTTATTATTTTAAAATAATATACCAAGCTGGGTGCGATGGCTCACACCTGTAATCCTAACACTTTGGGAGGCTGAGGCGGGTGGATTGCCTGACCTCAGGAGTTCGAGACCAGCCTGGGCAACACGGTGAAACCCCATCTCTACTAAAATACAAAAAATTAGCTGGACATGGCAGCATGCACCTGAAATCCCAGCTACATGGGAGGCTAAGGCAGGAGAATTGCTAGAACCCGGGAGACAGAGGTTGCAGTGAGCCAGGATTGGGCCACTGCACTCCAGCCTGGGCGACAGAACGAGACTCCGTATCTAAAATAATAATAATAATAATAATAATATACCAATAGTACCAATAGTATTCCTGTATTCCATTTTAGGCATTATCTATTAAATTCTAACTACAGAAGGCTGGGCACGGTGGCTCATGCCTGTAATCCCAGCACTTTGGGAGGCCAAGGCAGGTGGATTACCTGAGGTCAGGAGCTCGAGACCAGCCTGACCAACATGGTGAAACCCCGTCTCTACTAAAAATAGAAAAATTAGCCGGGCGTGATGGCACATGCCTGTAATCCCAGCTACTCAGGAGGCTGAGGCAGGAGAATCTCTTGAACCTGGGAGGCAGAGGTTGCAGTGAGCCGAGATTGTGCAATTGCACTCCAGCCTGGGTAATGAGCGAAACTCTGTCTCCAAAAAAAAAAAATAAAAAATCCAACTACAGAAGATACAGATGATTTAATTTTCTTAAACAATTTTTGAGATATCTATTCTATGATTTCTGATCTTTTTGACAGAAAAGAGAGAGGGAATGTGTGTGTGTGTGTGTGTGCTTTCTGGAGATTTTAACATCTTTTTATCCTATATTATGCTTGATGTGCATCTTTAAAAAAAAATTATTTGTGCTAGGCATTCTCTGGGTTCTTTAGAAGTTCAAGTCCTGGCGGGGTGTGGTGGGTCACACCTGTAATCCCAGCACTTTGGGAGGCCGAGGCAGGCGGATCACGAGGTCAGGAGATCGAGACCATCCTGGCTAACAGTGAAACCCCGTCTGTACTAAAAATAGAAAAAATTAGCCAGGTGTGGTGGCACGTGCCTGTAGTCCCAGCTACTTGGGATGCTGAGGCAGGAGAATCGCTTGAACCCAGGAGGTGGAGGTTGCAGTGAGCCAAGATTGTGCCACTGCACTCCAGCCTGGGTGACAGAGCAAGACTCCCTCTCAAAAAAAAAAAAAAGAAAAAGAAAAATTCAAGTCCTTCACTTCGGAGTCATTTTCTTACATTGTTTAATAATTTTCTTTCCTTCATTCCATCTTTCTCTTCCTGAAACTTTCAGATTTCAGACCTTCTGGGTAGATTAATTGTTTTTTTTTTTTTACTCTATTTCCATCTTTTTATTACTTTTTTTTTTTTTTTCATACAAAGTCTTGCTCTGTCTCCCAGGCTGGAGTGCAGTGGTGCAATCACGGCTCACCGCAGCCTCGATTTTCCGGGCTCAGGTGATCCTCCCACCTCAGCCTCCTGAGTAGCTGGGACCACAGGCATGAGTCACCACACTTGGCTAATTTTTAAATTTTTTGTAGAGATGAGGTGTCCCTATGTTGCCTAGGCTGGTCTTGAACTCCTGGGCTCAAGCAATCTTCCTGACTCTACGGCCTCCCAAAATGCTAGGATTATAGGGGTGAGCCACCACACCTGGCCTTTATTACTTAAGAGATACATTTCACATTACATTCTAGTACTTCTGTTAGGGTTATTTTGTATTTTTAAATTGATATAATTGTACATATTTTGGGGGTACATGGGATATTTTGATACATGTATATACAATGTGTAATCACCTCCCAGAGGCCCCTAACTCCAAATATTGTCACATTGGAGCTTAGATTTTTAACATACAAATTTGCGGGAACACAAACATTTAGTCCATGGCATTGCATTATCTCCTCTTTCATCTTTTCATCTTTCATTGTTTTTTAAAAAGTTTTTTTAATTAAACCCTTAGACAACATCTCCCAATCCCACTCTATGCCCAAACCCCTAGCCCCAGGCAACCACTATTCTTCTGATTCTATGAGTTTGACTGTTTTATATTTCACATGTAAGTGAGAACATGCAGTATTTGTTTATGTCTGGCCTATTTCACTTAGCATAATATTCTTCAGTTTCATCCATGTTGTCACAAATGACAGAATTCCCCTTTCAAAAGGCTGAATAGTGTTCTGTTGTATATATACACCACATTTTCTTAATCCAGTCATCCATCAGGGGACACTTATGTTGATTCCATATCTTGGTTATTGTGAATAATGCTGCAACAAACATGGGAGTGGCTGCAATAAACATGGGAGTGCGGATATCTCTTTGACAGAATGATTTCATTTCCTTTGGATAAATACCAAGAGTGAGGTTGCTGGATCATATAGTTTTGTTAGAGATAGGGTCTCGCTCTGTCATCCAGGCTGGGATGAAGGGGCACAATCATGATTCACTGTTACCTCGAACTTCTGGCCTCAAGCACCCCTCCTGCCTCCCAAAGTTCCGAGATTACAGGCATGAGCCACCAAACTCAGCTTTATTGTTATTTTGTAGGGAACCTCCATATTGTTTTCCATAAGGGTTATACTAATTTACATTCCCACCAACAGTGTACAAGGGTTCCCGCTTCTCCATACCCTTGCCAATATGTATCTCCTGTCTTTTTGCACAATAGCCATTCTAACAAATGTGAGGTGATAATATCTCATTGTAATTTGCAGTTCCCTGATGATTAGTAATACTCAGCATTTTTTCGTATACCTATTGTCCACTTGTATGTATTCTTTTGAGAAATGTCTATCCAAGTCCTTTGCCCATTTTTTAATCAGATTGTTTTCTTGCTGTTGAGTTTTTTGAATTCCTTATATGTTTTGGATATTAACTCCTTATTAGATGTGTGGTTTGCAGATATTTTCTCCCATTCTTTAGGTTGTCTTTTCACTCTGTGGATTGTTTCCTTTGCTGTATCAGAAGCATTTTAGTTTGATGCAATCACATTTGTCTATTTTCACTTTTGTTGCCTGTGCTTTTGAGGTCATATAAAAAAAAATCATTGCCCAGAGCAATGTCAAGAAACTTTTCCCTGTGTTTTATTTTTACTAGTTTTACAGTTTCAGGTAGTTCAGTTCAGTTTTATAGTTTCAGGTCTTAAGTCTTGAATCCACTTTGAGTTTTGTTTTTGTTCTTTAAGAGACAGGGGCTCACTTTGTCACCCAGCCTGGTGTGTAGTGGTGCAATCATAATTCGCTGCAGCACGGAACTCCTGGCCTCAAGGGATCCTCCCAGCTCAGCCCCCTGAGTAGCTAAAACTATAGGTGTGCACCACCATATATGGCTAAATTTTTTATTTTTTGTAGAGACAGGGTCTCACTATGTTGCCCAGGCTGGTCTTGAATTCCTGCCTAGATTGCCTTGAAGACAGAAAAAATTGGAAGAAATATGGATGTTAAATGTGACTCTTGAGAGGGCTAAAAAGGAAGTGAGGTACATGTCATAGAAAGCTTTTTATCTTGGAGAATAAATATATTCTCATGAACAGAATGTTGGTAGAAATATGAACATTAATAAGTGCTTCTGGTGAGGTCTTTGATGAAGAACATAATATTGGAAACTGGAGAAAAGGCAATCCTTGATATAAAGTGGCATAAAACTTGGCTAAATTAGTGGGGCATGATGGTGTGCACCTGTAGTCCCAGCTACTCAGAAGACTAAGGCAGGAGGATCACTTGAGCCCAGGAGTTTGAGGCTCTAACATGCCATGATCATGCGTGTGAATAGCTACTGCACAATAGTTATAGTTAAGAGGGACCATAGTGAGACCCTCTTAAAAAAACAAAACAACAACAACAACAAAAAAAACAAGGTGGGGTGCGGTGGCTTACGTCTGTAATCCCAGCACTTTGGGAGGCCAAGGCAGGCAGATTGCCTGAGCTCAGGAGTTCAAGACCAGCCTGGGCAACACGGTGAAACCCCGTCTCTACTAAAATACAAAAAATTAGCCAGGCGTGGCGATGTGCACCTGTAGTCCCAGCTACTTGGGAGGCAGAGGCAGGAGAATTGCTTGAACCCAGGAGGCGGAGGTTGCAGTGAGCTGAGATCACACCACTGCACTCTAGCCTGGGTGACAGAGCGAGACTCCGTCTCAAAACAAAACAAAACCAGAAAAACCCACTAAGTTATGTTTTACTGTTGGGTAAAAACGAACTTATAAGCTATGAACTTGGATATTTAACTGAGATTTTCAAGTAACAAGTGTTGAAGGCGCAGCCTGATTTCTCCTTGCTGCTTAGAGTAAAATGTGAGAGGAAAGAGATAAATTGAAGAGGTTATTAAGCAAAAAGCAACCAGCACTTGATGATTTTCAAGAGTCTCATCCTATCCTGATTGCAGAGGATGCTAAGTAACAAATCTACTGTTGGAAAGGCATGCTGTGGAAAGAGGGCCAAGGGACTGACTGGACAACCTGTTGCTGAAGAGATTAGGTGTGTGACTCATGGATGTAATCAACTGTCTTAGCAAAAGCCAGGAATAGAGATGGGGTTATCCAGGAAGGATCTGTCAAGAGATAGATAGGTCTATCTATCAAGACAAGATCTCTCTTGTCTAATGGCATGGACCTCCATGGGATGAGACATGGGAGATAGACAAGGATTTTGAGAATGTTATAGCAGCAGAAACATTGCTGGCTTAGAATGAAAGAGACTGAGACTATACAAAATGAAAAAAGGTTGTTAGATTCTCAAAATTCTACAGGCAGGAACAGGCTGATAGGGCTACTCAACTGCAAACATGTGCTACCTTTTGAGAGAAAAAAAGAATGACTCCAAAAGCAGAGGCACAGGTGCAGAAGCAGAGGGCAGAGAGGTGGCCCCTCTGGAGAGCCAAAGGAGCCTCCATGGACCCAGAGTGTGGAACACTGATTCTGGAGAGCAGAGGATTAAGCTGCAGAGGGTAATTCTCAAGCTTTCAAACCTAATGGGATTTTCTCTGCTGGGTTTTGAACTTGTTTAGGATCTGTGATACCTTTATTCATTCCTCCTTCTCCCTTTTGGAATGGGATTGGCTATCCAGTGCTTGTCCCACCATTGTATTTAGGGAGCAGATAGTTGGTTTTCTAGTCCACAGGTCTACAGCTAGAAAGGAATTATGCCCTAGGATGGATCATACCCAGAGTATCACCCATACCTGATTTAGATAAGATTTGGGACTTTTTGAGTTAAAAATATTTACAAGAGGTATTAGATGTACAGGTTGATGCTGGAATAGGTTGATTCAGGGGGATGTTGGATTGAAGTAAGGTATTTTGCATGTGGGACAGACCTGAATGTTGAGGGATCTGAGAGTGTACTATAATGAATTGAATAGTGGCCCTCAAAAGACATGTCTACCCAGACTTCAGAATGTGACCTTATTTGGAATAAGGGTCTTTGCAAATGTAATTAAGGATCTTAAGATGAAATCATCCTGGATTAAGGTGGGTCTTAAATCCTAAATGACAGGTGTCCTTAGACAGAAAAGAAGACATAGACACAGAGGGGAAGGCCATGTGAAGATAGAGGCAAAGTCTGGGCGTGGTGGCTCATGCCTGTAATCCCAGCACTTTGGGAGGCTGAGGCTGGTGGATCGCCTGAGGTCAGGAGTTTGAGACCAGCCTGGCCAACATGGTGAAACCCCATCTCTACTAAAAGTACAAAAAATTAGTTGGGCATGGTGGTACATGCCTGTAGTCTCAACTACTTGGGAGGCTGAGGCAGGAGAATCGCTTGAACCTGGGAGGCAGAGGCCGCAGTGAGCTGAGATTATGCCACTGCACTCCAGCCTGAGTGATAGAACAACACTCCATCTAAAAAAAAAAAAAAAAAAAAATAGATGGAGGCAAAGACTGGAGTGATGCATCCAAAAGTTAAGGAATGCCAAAAATTGCCAGCAGCCACAAGAAGCTAGGACACTATAATGGAATGGATTCTCTCTCACAGCTTCCAGAAGAAATCAACCCTACTGACACCTCGATTTCAGATTTCTGGCCTTCAGAACTGTGAGAATAACTTTAAGCCACCAAGTTTGGAATAATTTATGAAAACCTTAGAAAATTAAGATAGGATGTAAACATTCATCCATTAAGTATGAAATTAGCTGGTTTTTTCTTAAATGTCCCTTTTTAAAATGTTTCCTTTTATTCCTATACTGTTGAGTTTTTTTTTAATCATAAAAGGCTGAAGTTTTTTTTCAAATGCTTTTTCTGGATCTGTAATGGATGATTATGTCAGTTTTGTACTTTATTGGTAGATTACATCAGTTGACTTGTTTGTTGAACCAACCTTGCATTCCTGGGCTAAAAGCTACTTTCTTTTTTTTTACTTGTATATTTACAAAGAAGTCTTTTTTAAAAAAAAAATTTATAAGTGATATTTTAAAATTTCAGTGTCCATGTGTTAATCACTAATATATAGAAATACTATTTTTTCTATGTTTATCTAGTATCTTTCAACCTTGCTGAATTTACTTATTAGTTCTAAAAGTGTTTCTACAAATTTCTGAAGATTTTATATGTAGACAATCATGCCATCTGCAAATAGGGATAGTTTCAGCTTTTCCTTTTTGATCTGTATGCATTTTCTTTTTTTCTTTCTTCTCTTGTTTAGAATTTCCATGTTGAATAAGTAATGAGAGCATACTTGTTCACAATCACAGGGAGAACTGAAGTGTTTCACAATTAAATGTTAGCTATAGAATTTTTTTTGTAGATGCTGCTTGTCAAGTTGAAGTTGCCCTCTATTCCTAATGTTCTGAAAGTTGTTTTTTTGTTTGTTTTTATTGAGACAGGGTCTCACTATGTCACCCAGGCTGAAGTGCAGTGGTGCAATCAGGGTTCACTGCAGCCTCAACCTCCTAGTCTTGGGTGATCCTCCCACCTCAGCCTCTCAAGCAGCTGGGACTGACTAGAGGTGCGTGCCACCACACCCAGCTGATTTTTGTAGAGACAGGGTTTCCCCATGTTGCCCAGGCTGGTCAAACTCCTGGGCTTGAGCAATCCACCCGCCTGGGCCTCCCAAAGTGCTGGGATTACAGGTATGAGCCACCATGCCAGGCCTCTGAGAGTTTTATAAACCGTGACTGGGTGTTGAATTTCATCAGCTGCTTTTTCTGCATCAATTGATTTGTGATTTTGTTTTTTAGCCTCTTAATATGGTAGATTAATTGAATTTTGAATACTGAAACTGCCTTGCATCTGGAATAAACTCCAAGTCATAATATATAATTCTTTGTATATATTATTGAATTCTACTCACCAATTTTTTTTTGGATTT
This sequence comes from Pan paniscus, assembly GCF_029289425.2. NCBI lineage: Eukaryota > Metazoa > Chordata > Mammalia > Primates > Hominidae > Pan > Pan paniscus. Next base: position 64,615,367 of record NC_073249.2, read on the forward strand.
TTAGTCTATATTCATCAAAAATGCAGATCTGTGATTTTCTTAACTGTCTGGTTTTGGTTTAGGGCAATAATAACTTCATGAAATAAATTGGTTAGTGTTCCCTCCTCCCCTATATTTTGAAAGAGATTGTGTAGAATTGGCATTAATTCCTCTTTAAACGTTTGGCAGAATTCTCCAGTGAAATCATTGGAGCTTGAAGGTTTCTTTGAGGAGTTACTAATTTGTGAATTCAATTTCCTTAATACTAGAGGGCTATGTAAATTACCTTTTTAGTATCAGGTGTGTTGTGTTAGCTTATGTTTTTGCTTTTTTTTTGAGATGGAGTCTCGCTCTGTCACCCAGGCTGGAGTGCAGTGGCGAGATCTCAGCTCACTGCAAGCTCCACCTCCCGGGTTCATGCCATTCTCCTGCCTCAGCCTCCCGAGTAGCTGGGACTACAGGCACCCGCCAACACGCCTGGCTAATGTTTTTGTATTTTAATTGGAGACAGAGTTTCACCATGTTAGCCAGGATGGTCTCAATCTCCTGACCTCGTGATCCACCTGCCTCAGCCTCCCAAAGTGCTGGGATTACAGGAGTGAGCCACCGTGCCCAGCCTCAGCTGGGTCATGTTTTTGAACTAATCTCCCAATCTTTTAATTGGTATATTTAGACTATTTACATTTCATGTAATTATTGATATATTAGGGCTTAAGTGGGCTTTTATTGGTTTTGTACTTGTTTTTCATTTTCTGCCTGTGTTACTTGAACATTTTTCAGAATTATACTTCTAGAGTGTATCTCTGTAAACACTATAAAACCACTTTTAGTGGTTGCTCTATTATATAAAAATAACTTTTCAGTCTACTGATTTTACCAATTCAAGTGAAGTATAGAAAACCTACCTCCCTTTAACTATTCCTGTTTATAATCATTAAATATTAACTCTACATACATTTTGAGCCACATCAATGGCATAACTTTTACTTCAGCCATCAAGCAACATTTAGATAACTTAGGAGGAGGGTGTATTCAACTTAGTCATTTTTTTTTTCTCATTGCGTCCTTTCTCTCTAATCATGTTCCAGAGTTCCTTCTATTATCATGTCCTTCCTGTTTATAGAATTTCCTTTAGCCATTCTTTTTTGGGCAGGTCTGCCGGCAGCAAATTCTTCCCCCTTCATTACTGAAGGATACTTTTGCTAAGGTACCTGGATTAGCAGTTATCTTTCAGCACCTGGAAAATATTCTGCAACTTCTTTCTAGCCTCCATGCTTTCAGAATGAGAAGAAAGTATCTGTTGTTTAAGCTGTCTGGTCTATACCTTGTTATAGCAGCCTGAGCTAACACATTTATACTGTCTTTTATATTTAACTATTCAGTTACCTTTTCCAGTGCTATTGCTTTGTGTGGATTCATGTTACTATCTAATCTTTCATTTCAGCCTAAAGAACTCCCATTAGTATTTCTTGTGGTTAAGGTTTGCTAGTGATAGTCTTTGTTTTTGTTTATATGGGCATGTCTTACTAATTTCTCCGTTTTTGTGGAATAATTTTACTGATACAGATTTCTTGACTATTTTTTTCTTTCAGTACTTGGGAATGTCATTCACTGCATCCTGGCCTCTGTGATAGCTGTGAGAAGTGAGCTGTTAATCTTATTTAGGACCCCTTGTTTATGAATTGATTTTCTCATACTGTTCATAGTACTCTTAGTTTTGTGGATCTCTTTGAATTTATATGGTAGTTCGTTAAGCTTTTTAAATGTGCAGGTAATGTTTTTCATCAAATTTTTAAAGCTTTTGGCAATTATTTCTTCAAATATACACTTTCTGCCCCTTTCCCTCCTCTCCTTCTGGAACTCCAATTCTGGGTGCTAGTACAATTGATGGTGTCCTACATGTCTCTGAGGTTCCACTCTTTTTCACTCGTTTTTTAGACAGGATATTCTCAATTGGCCTGTCTTCAAGTTGATTATTTCTTCTACCAGTTCAAATCCACTGTTGAGACTCTAGTGAATTTTAAATTATAATTCTTTTATCTTTCAATCCACATTTCCATTTGGTTTGTTCGTAATTTATTGATATTTATTTGGTGAGACATTCCTCTCATATTTAGTTCAGACATGGTTTTTAGTTCTCTGAACATGTTTTTAAAAGCTGACAAAGTATTTGTCTAATTAGTCCAACATCTGGACTTCCTCACAGACACTTCTGTTTCTTTATAGGTCTTGTAATTTTCTGTTGAAAACTAGGCTTTTAAAATAGTCCCCCCTTTATCCTTGAGGATATGTTCTAAGATCCCCCCACCCCGCCGTGGATCCTTGAATCCACAGGCTGTACCAAACCCTGTACTTCTTTTTTCCTACACCTACATATATGGTAAAGTTTATAAATTAGGCATGGTAAGAGATCAACAACTAATAATATACAATCATAATATACTGTTCACAATTTCATGAGATCTGTCTCAACTTTGACATAGAAAAAAGCTTTGTTCTTGTCATAGATCTTAGCAAATTCAGCATAATTTATTTTTTCTTTCCTTATTAAGTCAAGAACTCTTACCTTTTCACTTAAAGGAAGCAGTTTATGGCTTCTCTTTGGTATATCCAAATTGTCAACATCACTACCCTTGCAATGTGGGGCCATTAAGTAAAATGAACACAAACACTGCAATACCATGACAATCAATCTGGTAACCGTTAACAGGTACTAAGTGACTAATGGACGAGTAGCATATACAGCAAAGATATGCTGGACATGGGGATAATTCATGTCCCAAGCGGAATGGCACAAGATTTCCTCAGGCTACTCAGAACGGTGTACAGTTTAAAACTTATGAGTTATTTCCGGGATTTTCCATCTAGTATTTTCAGAGTGCAGTTGACCATGGGTAACAAACCACGAAGGCAAAACTGGATAATGGGGGACGACTGTAATACAATGTGGCAACTCTGGAAATCAGAATCCCTTTAGGTCCCCAGGGTTTGTTGTGTTTGCTGGTTTAGTGGCCTTCTTTTGACTAACTCTGTAATGTTTGCATTCTCTGCTGTGACCACTGAAGTCTGCTTCATTAGCTTAGTGGTCAGCTAATAACTAGACAGATTTCCTTAAATGCTTTGAACCAGTAAGTCTCTGTCTTGCTAAAGTGCTCTGTCTGGGATATGCCTTCAAAACTCCAGCATGTAGTTTACAACTGTGGCTTACCTTTCACTTCCTGCTGGCGTAGAGCCTCAGGGTCTGCTACAGGTGAGGTTAGTGCCTTATATTTTTTTCTTGGGCATGCCAACAGTCTTGCACAAATGCGTGGCCTTCGAGATTCCCAGGAACATAATGGAACTTTTCAAAGCCCTCTACATTTCCTACTTTTTAGTCAGCTGCTTTTTAGCCCCACATGCCTCAGGCAACTGCTGTGTTAAACAACGGCAGGAACTATTTTTTACAAACACCATGAAGATAGAGCTTTTTAAGCAAAGTGAGCTGAGTCCAGTCAAAGACACGCTCAGAGAAAAAGAGCTTTTCAGTGAGGTTCCAGAAAGGCCAAGAGTGATAATTCACTGGAGTGTGATTTTTGGGGAGTTTTGAGGCTATTTTTGGGGAAACTTAAACTTTTCTGAATAGAAATGGGAATTTAAGAGATGCCTTTTCTCACTTGGCATTTCAGTTACTTCACATTTAGTTATCCAAATCAGAATCCTGAGCCTTTGTCTTCTCAAATGTACACAAAGGAAATACTGTCTTCCTAAGGTTCAAAGAGTTAGAAATGATATAATGCAAAATTTATTACAAAGCTAAAGTAATCAAAATAGTGTAGTACTGGCATAAGGACAAACATATAGACCAATGGAATACAACATCCAGAAATAAACCCTCACATATGATTTAGAACAAGAGCACCAAGATCATTCAGTGGAGAAAGGGCTAAGAAAACTGGATATCCAAATACAAATGAACAAAGCTGGACACTGACCTTTCACCATATACAAAACTCACAATGGATCAAAGACTAAGAGCTAAAACTATAAAACTCTTAAAAGAGGAAAATCTTCATGACATTGGGTTTGGCAATCTTCTTGAATATGACACCAATAGCATAGCCAAAAGAAAAAAGACAGATACACTAGACTTCACCAAAATAAAAAAATTCTGTACATCAAAGGACACTATCAAGGGAATCAAAAGAAAACCCAAAGAATGGGAGAAAATATTTGCAAATCATGTATCTGATAATGGATTACTAACTAGAATAAAGAATGCCCACAACTCAACAATAACAGAACCCAGTCAAAAATGGGTGAAGGACTTGAATACACATACACATTTCTCCACAGAAAATACACAAATGGCCAGTAAGTACAGAAAAAGATGCTCAGCATCACAAGCTGTTAGGGAAATGCAAACTAAAACCACAATGAAAGGAGACATCCAATAAGACAGCTATCATAAGGATACCCATTAGTATAGTTATTTTAAAAAGAAGAAAAGAAAATAACAAGTGTTACAGAGGATACGGAAAAGCCAGAACGCTTGTTCATTGGTGGCAGGAATATAAAATAATGAAGCTGCTATGGAAAACAGTTTGGAGTCCCTCAAAAAATTAAACATAGAATTATCATATGATGCAGTAATTCTATTCCTTCATATATACCCAAAATAACAGAAGGCAGAACTCAATTATATACTTCTATAATAATGTTCACTGCAGTATTATTCACAATACCAAAAGTCTCCATCAACAGATGAATGGATAAACAAAATGTGGCACATACATACAATATTATTCAGCCATAAATAGGAATGAAATTCTGATACATGCTATCACGTGAACCTTGAAAATAATGTGTGATTCCACAGGTGCCATGAGGCACCTAAAATAGACAAATTCAAAAAGAGAAAGTAGAATAGAGGTTGCTAGGGGTTAAGAAGAAGAGAAATGCATTACTTTAATTGCACACAGAGTTTCTGTTTGGGGTGATGAAAAAGTTTTACAAGTAGACAGCGGTGATCATTACACAACATTGTGAATGTACCTAACCCCACTGAATTACATGCCTTAAAATGGTTAAAACTGTAAATGTGGTTATGTATATGTTACCATAAAAAAATTTAGAACTAAGTACCCTAAGCCTTCACACCACTTGTGGTGAGCCTTTTCTTCCTCAGTTGAGATAGTGATAAAAGAAATTACTTAGATAATACTTTTTGAAACCCTGGTTGGTAGTGATGGCCAATAGCATCGCCTCTCCCCGTACCCCAACACACATCCACACACACACAAAATACACTCAATACCCTATCAAATACCTAGAATTATATTTCACAAAGGATTACACAACCAATAATTTCACTAATGATGCAGTTTATATCCTCCCATACTGACAGATAAAAACACATACATTCTCTAAGCACAAAGCTTATAGTCACAAATAACTCTCTGCTTAAAGACAAAATTTCAGTTAATCACAATGGGAATTTAGTTATTCAATGCAACTACTAATCTAATGTCATCAACAAAATCTAAGCAGGTTTATCACAAAACCAGGGTTATATTCAGTGGGCATGCATTAATAATCTATACAACTTTAACACTACACCAGAAAAGGAATTGAATATATAAAAGTTCCCTTGATTTTTGGTGGTTTTCAAATTTCATGGCACAGATTACAAAAAAAAAAAAAAAAAACCCTGTAAAAACAGATTTTAAATATTTTCCATAAAATGGTAAAAAATTGAATATATACCTTTAAGTTTTCATACCGGGCTGAAGATTTAAAACATCAAGCTCGCCCCAATCTGTCAAAACTGACAGATAAATATTTACAATGACTAGACAGACTTCAGTTACAAAGGTACTGGAGGTCTACACCCTATTGAAAACCCTTTAGGGTTAATTTCTCAATGCAAACATGTCTTTTTAAATACTGTGATATATAAAGTTGGAAATATACCTAGAGTCTGGAGAGAGATGAAATATAACACCCAAGTCAATCTTATTTCTGATCTGTCAACAAAGCTTTCTGGCTCCCAAACACCCAATATTGTTCCTCAATATAAAAATTAAGAACAGTAGAATGACTTTACCCTACTGGCTGACGTTTTTCTACAGAATTATCTTTCACTACATATTAAAGCAGGGCTCAAGCTCTATTAACCTTCTACAGAGTGTAATTAAAAGAGCTCCAAATTTATAAACTGATGTGGCAACCCAAAATGATATAATTTTCCAATGGAAACAAACTTTTTTCCATTGTTCTGTGTGCCATGTTATTCTTGAAACTTATGTGGCTACAAATAAGAAAAAAATAAGGGAAGCTTTGAACATATCTTGTACTTTTCATCAAGGCTAAAGTGCAAAATATCTCCATTATCTCTGGTATTTTAATGGGGAAAAACATCACATATAATACAGGAAATGAAGTGACAGCAGAACTAATACAAAAAAAAGCACTCTCAAACGTATACTTGAAGACTATATTTTACTACCAATTTAATTTTTCTTTCTTCAGCAAAATCTGTCAATGAACCAAGTTCTCATAGAACTTAAGATTTTGTTTGATTCTTCCCAGGACCAGAAATTCCAAAATTACAGGGAAAAAGAATGGAAAAAAAAAAAAAACATTGCATGACAATGGACACTAAGTTCATAAAGAACTTCTTTTTAAAATGAGATATTATGGAAGAAAATACCATGAAAAGAATAATCCTATGAGAATTGTTTTTAAGGACAGTAAATTTGAGCCTTGGGTCTTCATGAAGATACTACAGTTTATATAGAAAACTATAAATATACAAGACTCCGGGGGAAAAAAAAAGTCAGAATACATAATATTTAACATTCTGTATGACTAAAAATCTTTTGAGGGGAGCAGGAAAAGGACAGCCAACTGAATCTTATAAGAATACAGAAACTATGAAAAATTCCTGGGTCAAAAGGGTGCTCCAAGTGGAAACACACTTTGTGGGGAAAAAAAAAACACAAGAAACTTCAGATATATTTTTTTAAAGGAAAGAAAAAAATACTGAATAATTGCAGTCCCTTCCAAAAAGGAAATCTTAAATAAAGGGGAAAAGATTTGAATAGCGTAAACCAGTCTGGCTCAGAAAGAAAATTGAACAACATATCCAAGATCTGTCCATAAAAGTAATGCCAGTACATCTTTAATATTAAAGAAATAGGCTATAAAAAAGTTCAGTCTCAGAATTGGTTTTTAAAGGCTCATTTGTGCTCCTTTGTAGGTGCGTAATAAAGTTCCATGGGTTTGTTCACTTTCCAGTATTTCTCACTGACCAATTCCAAAGAAAAAGAGCCATTTAATACCTAAAACAAAAAAGAAAGAAAAAAATTATGAAAACTGCACAAACCACAATAATAATGAAATGAAACTAAAATGGAAGTCCACAGAATCTTTTTTTTTCAAATCTTAGGAATAACTACTTGTCACTTAACACTGTTACGGTTTTTTACATTATTTATTAGATTCTACCCCACCACTTGCCACTCAGTTAGTTGGTCAGTGTGCTCCCAGTTTCAACAGTCTATTATTTTAAATACTCACAGTGAACTGGCCACTGGCTGTTGCTATATAAATGGTATACTGCTTCTCACTGGCTGTATCAAGGTTCATTTGGTTTGATTCACCTTTGCTTCGAAGTTCTTCTAAAGCTAACCTCACAGCCAGATACTTGGATAAGTGATCAACAGTGGCGTTACCAGAAGTCTTTATGTATCTAGAAGAATAAATCATTAAAAATTTCATTTCTAGAATATGCCAATGAGAAAAATGTACTTAAATTATGGAACTAATACATTTCTTAAAAACTAAGTAAAATGGCAATGTCTCAATTATTGACAAAATAATATCAGAAATTTACTGCTCTACAATCTAAATTTCTTATTGATAGGTACAGAAGAGGGGAAAGTAAATACTCAATATCTTACTGTCAGGTCACAAAAGCTTTACCTACCTTACCTTCTGCAAAATGAGATACACAGTGACAAAAATCAAACAGAAATACACAAAGTACTAAGGGGAAAAAAGGAACATACCCCCCAAACCCTAATGACCAGAATCTGCTGGCTATAGCAGCAACAGAAACAGAATAGAAGCAAATTTCTTATTGTCTAAGAATTAAAATGTCTTTTAAGACTAACCATAGAAATGTTCATTTGGGCCGGGTGTGGTGGCTCACGCCTGTAATCCCAACATTTTGGGAGGCTGAGGCAGGTGGATCACTTGAGGTCAGGAGTTCGAGACCAGCCTGGTCAACATGGTGAAACCCCATCTCTACGAAAAATACAAAAATTAGCCAGGTGTTGTGGTGAGCGTAATCCCAGCTACTTGGGAGGCTGAGGCAGGAGAATCGCTTGAACTCGGGAGGCAAAGGTTGCAGTCAGCCAAGATTGTGCCACTGTACTCCAGCCTGGGAGACAGAGCAAGACTCCCATCTCAAAAAAAAAAAAAAAGAGGCCGGGCACAGTGGCTTGGGCCTATAATCCCAGCACTTTGGGAGGCCAAGGCAGGCGGATCACGAGGTCAAGAGATCGAGACCATCCTGGCCAACATGGTGAAACCCTGTCCCTACTAAAAATACAAAAATTAGCTGGGCTTGGTGGCATGAGCCTGTAGTCCCAGCTACTCGGGAGGCTGAGGCAGGAGAATCGCTTGAACCCAGGAGGCGGAGGCTGCAGTGAGCCGAGATCGCGCCACTGCACTCCAGCCTGGCGACAGAGCAAGGCTCCATCTCAAAAAAAAAAAAAAAGTTAATTTGAGGATTTTTAAAACATAATATATCATTAAATCCCTCATTCAATAAATATTTGATGCTTATCTGTACTCAACGGCAGGCAGTGTGCTGGAGAAACAGTGGTAACGTAGCCATTCTTGCCAGCATGAGTTTTAGAGCCTATTGGTACTCTAGTATCATTGCTGAGAAATTTGAATAGGCCCCTTTACCTTCTCTACCAAGGAGAGTCATTCCTTTCAGATGTGCAATTTTGGGTGGAAAGCACATGAGGGAGGAAGGAAGAAAACAACAATCTAGGCAGCTAGTAACTGAAACCCTGCAATCAATGGGATGACAAATATTGCTCCTACTTCTTATACAAGACTGCCTTTTACCTCCAAATTAAACATTCTGAATTTAGATAATCTGAAACTAATCCACACACTTACCTCGTCTGTGCACTGTCATCTTTTTCCATAAGTGTGGGATGAGGCCTGAATACTAATTCAATTTCACTAGCACCATCCATTACTGGATCAATTGCCATTGCTGCATTGTTATTATCAAGCTCTAGCCCAGAATCATCAGATGTTTTGGTCCGTTTGTTACTAGGGCCTGCTTCCTGATTGCTATGTGTGGATGCATTACTGCAGTGTGAACTGTCACCATTATCTTCTGCTCCACTACCATTTTCAATCTGTTGTTTCTTGCCTCGCTGCAGTCTAGTCAAGGGGGAAAAAAGGATGCATAAAATTTACTTTTAGGCCTTTAAAGCAACAAATCTGAAGCATGTTTGCTACTGAACTTTAGAATTCCAAAAAATACTGGTAACTGAATTTGCTCTGAGTTGGATGATATTGTTTCCCACATGTTCCTGAAAGGTCTAAAAAATCTCTCTTGCTCACAGGCAAACATTTAAATAATTTAACGAATGTTTCTATTCACTTAATAATTTTACTGGCCAGGCACGGTGGTTCACACCTGTAAACCCAACACATTGAGAGGCCAAGATGGGAGGAGCTTGAGGCCAGGAATTTGAGACCAGCTTGGGCAACAAAGTGAGACCCTGTCTCTACCAACAACAAAAAATTTTAATTAGCTGGGCGTGGTGGTGCACCTATCATCTCAGCTACTCAGGAGGCTGAGACAGGAGGATGGCTTGAGCCCAGGAGTTGAAGGGCGCAGTAAACTAGGATGGCTCCACTGTACTCTGGCCTGGGCCAGAGTAAGACGCTATCTCTTAAAAATAATTTTCTTTATTAAACAAAAGACTATAAGAATTAATTGACAAATCTTTATATTCTGATCATTTTCTCTCATGGGGTTACAGGTCTGAAGAAAGGCATGATTCAAATATGAAAATGTAAAAGTTCTTAGGGAAGATATTTATGCCTCTTTAAAGAAATTCTTAAGGAAACAAAAGTTAAGAAGAATAGTAAGTACTTCCTCCCTGCTGATCTTCCGCCAAGTCAGCTAAGGCAATACAAAATGACTGGGGAAAATGCGATGGTATCTAAATAACCAATGTGGATACAGAAGCTGCTCTCTAACAAGCTCAGATACTAAACCTAATTACCGGGCAAGGCACTTTATACATACAATCTTGTTTACTCTTCAAAATAACCTGTCAAGGTAGTTACCATTAATGTCATTTTCTACTTGAGAAAAGCAAAGAAAACTCAGGTACAAGATTAAATAATTTGCCTCCAGTTATACAGCTAATAAGTGCCAGAGCTAGAGCTAGGATGTGAACCAGACCACATTCTTCCTACCACACTGCCTGTCTCCGTACCTGTATAGATAAGGAAAAAGGAATATATAATGAAAAAGAAATATGAAAGAATGCCTTGTACTTGTAAGAATATTGTCATTATGTTTATTGCCAGAACAAAGAAATAACAGTCCAATGGTTAGGAAAGATGCTCAAGAACTCATGCTTTAAAAAAAAAAAAAAAAAATCCTGCTTATAAAATTCATAGATCATTGCAAAACCAAGAGAGGATGACTAGTATGTCAAATAACAAACTATGATTCAAAAATACATAAGCACACACAATGGATTATTCAGTCCTAAAAAGGAAGGAAATCCTGCCACATACAACATGAATAGACATGCTGAGGTCATTTAAGTAATATAAACCAGGCACAAAAGTACAAATACGTAACTTGGTGGCCTATAGTCAAGTAAAAAGAGAAATAAATAACAGTAAATAACAACAACAAAAAAAAACCCCAAAAGTACAAATACTGCACGGTTTCACTTATGTGAGGTATCTAAAGAAGTCAAATTCATAAAACAAAGTAGAATGACAGTTACCGGGAACTGGGGGGAGGGAGAAATGAGGAGTTAGTGCTTAATGGATACAGGGTTTCAATTTTATAAGATGAAAAGAGTTCTGTAGATTGGCTGCACAACATTGTGAGTGTTCAGCTTTGAGGAGCCAATCGTTTAAAAAAAAAAAAAGAATGTACTTAACACTACTGAACTCTACACTTACAAATGGTTAAGATGGAAAATTCTGTTATATGTCTTTTACCACAATTTTTGAAAAAAAGGTATGAATGGGCTAAAATAATGGGACAAAAAATTAATAGCACAACATAAAGACTAAAATATATTCTAAAATCCACAACTAAAGCAAATGAAAAGTTATTTGACCATAAATTACAGTGACCTAACAGGTTTATTAAGACTCAATATATTTATTTTTATCCCACACCTCTTTCCAAAAAAGGATTGATGTGACAGAGCTATATTAATGCAACTGCAGGCAGCGTTTAAAGAATATGTTCATATAAAGAACATTAAGTCTATTATATCCTACATTTATCAAATCACGTCTATAATACTACATACTGTCCTGATGGTAGCATTTTAAGAATGACACCAATCTTGAGTGTCATATGAGGAACAAAAATGAGGAATGTGAATATTAAGCCTTTAGAGGGACATATACGAACATATACCTACATAAAAATATTTGTAAACACAGAAGTAGAATCTGAAATGTATGTAGAAGTCAACATAAGTATTTCAACATAAGACAAACCCAGACTGCTGCACACAAGAGACTAATTTTAATTCAATATAAAGGAAGAACTTAAAAATTCACACATCGATAAATATTTACTGAGCAGCTATTACTTTAAGCCAAGCATGGTTCTAAATAATGGTGTTAATAAGAATCAATGATACTGACATAGTCTCTTCCCTCTTAGGGGTCATAATTCTAGTGTAGCAGGTAACACATGAGAGAGTGATACGTGCTATGGGAAAAAAATGAGGCAGGGAGGGTAAGGAATTACAAAGTCCTAGAATGGAAGATGAGAACTTAAGCAGATACCTGCTAAGAAAGTGAGGTAGTGTGCCATGTGGATTATTTGGAAGAAGGTTCCTGAAATAGAGTAGTGTAAGTACAAAGGCTCTGAGGCAGAAGCATGCTTGGTGAGTCTGAAGAACAGTAAGGAAGCTGTAATAAAGTTGCCAACAAAAGAAAGAAGTGCCTATCATACAGCCCCACCACTAGAAATGTACAAGCAAAACCAAAAGAATATTTACAAGGAGAGTCTTGCTTTTAGTAAAAGGCTAAACTGAACAACCATTAAAGTCCTTCCAACGCTTAGGAATGTAAAATTCTTCTAAAAATAAATACATTTAACATTTAGTACATTATACTTTGGTAAACAGAGTGGTAGGTCAGTTTAATACTGTTAGAATGGAGCACATCTTTTAACCTTTAAGCCAGTGGTTTTTGATCTTGACTACACTCCAGAATTATCTATGGAAACTTAAAAGCAGAAATGCCTGGACGCTGATTACTGGGACCGGGATGATGCCTAAAGCCATGAGATTTAAAAGTTTTCTGAGTGAGTCTGATGTTCAGCCAAGGCGAAAACCACTAGACTGAGATGGACTTTACTATTATCTCCTTCTATGGAAAATAATGATTCTCCTTGAGGCCTGAATAAATCAGACGATAATGTCAGAGAGGAAAAGAAGATGAGGGTAAGGAAAATGCCCACCTTATATAGGGTCTTAAAAACCATCATTAAAGTCTTTTAGTTTTTAGCCTGAATGTGAATAGAAGCTATTAGAGGGCTCTGAGCAAAGGAAAACCATGATCTTCCTTTCAATTTAACAGTATCTCTGGCTGCTGTGCTGAGAATAGACCATGTGGGAGTAAGCATGGGAAGTAGAAAAACCAGTTGGGAACTTACTTCAATACATCAAATGAAAGATTGTTGTGGCCTGAATGAATCTGGATATACTATGGAGAAAGCAAAAAATATTTGTTTATTTACAGACTGGAATACAGGATGTGTAAAAGAGATTTAAAAGCGACTCCAAGGCCAGGCATGGTGGATCACACCTGTAATCTCAGCACTTTGGGAGGCCGAGGCAGGCAGATCACAAGGTCAGGAGTTGAGACCAGCCTCGCCAATATGGTGAAACCCCGTCTCTACTAAAAAATACAAAAATTAGCTGGGCATGGTGGTGTGCACCTGTACTCCCAGCTACTCAAGACGCTAAAGCAGGAGAATCGCTGGAAACCCAGGAGGCAGAGGTTGCAGTGAGCCAAGATGGTGCCACTGCACTCTGGCCTGGGCGACACAGCAAGACTCCATCTCAAAAAATAAAAAAAATAAATAAAAACTGACTCCAAAGTTTTTGGCTTAAGCAAGTAGAATGATGGAATTGCCATCAACCAAAATGAGTAAGAATGAAGAGAAGTAGGGAGTAAGTTCAGTATTCATCATGTTAAGTTTGAGATGCGTATTAGATACCCATATGGAGAAATGTCTAAAATTCAGGTAAGTCCGGGCTGGATATATAAATTCGGGAGTCATCAGCATACAGATGGTAAATAAAACTATGAAACTGAGAAAGATAATTTGGAGACAGATTTTGTATTGAAAAGAGAAACAAACACTGGTCTCTGGGACACACCATATTTCACAGTTGGGGAAACCGAAATAAAAAGTACAAAAGAAACAAGTAAAGGAACAGTTAATGACATACGAAGGGAACCAAGAGACTATGGCCTCCTGAAAGCCAGGTGAAGAAAATCATTCAAAGAGAAGGGAGAAATTAATTGTGTCAAATGCTGCTAAGTAACGCGAGGTCTGAGAATCAGCCATTAGATGGCACAATGAAGAGATCACTAATAACACTGATAAGAGCAATATGATGGGGTGGTGAGGATGAATGTCTGATTGGAGGGGGTTCATAAAAGAATAGGAAAAGAATTGGAGTTACAACTCTTTCAAGGAATTTTGCTATAAAAAGAAGAGAAGAAATAGAATAAGTTGAGAAAAAAGTAAGTAAAACAGAGATTCTAGTATTTTAAATGAAATACCCTATTATGCCTGGAGGCATGTATTATACCTGCACGAAAGGTAATCATGCAGTACTATTTGTTACTGTATTTTACGTTTTTCAAAAAGTAAATTTAATTGTTAATAAAGTATTCAGAAAAATAGCTACCCTCTCTGACCCTCTTTCCCATATACCTGTTCATGGCCTGTATCTTCAGTCCTTCCTCAATGCTGTGACTGAGTGCTTGCTGATTATTGTGCTTGTTGATCCTGGCTAATACTCTCTCTTGATGAGCTTCATACTCATCACGACTTGGATAAATTTTGCTGATGAGTGCATCAAAGTTTGGGTCTGGCCTTAGTGATCTTTTGGAAACTAGTTTTTTCCGACAGGTAGGACATTCTTTGTTGCTAAATAAAAGGAGGGGAAAGCAAATGTAAACAATGCTAGTATCTTTGGGCTAAAGACAAAAATACCCAGCTTCTGGATAGTTATTCACCTTTATTCCAATACCTTTAATAAGTCACAGAAATGTAAACCAATTATCCTGAATTTCCTTGAAAATCTGACTAGTGGGTAAGCAAGATTTTGGAAACCTCAAACCCTCTATACCACTCGTTGAAAGAAAAATTTTGAGTATTTCCCAAGATAATTTATATATAACCATCTTAGAAATAAAAATCTATTTTTTCTAATTTAAATTTCCCCTTTCCGATATCCATGCTTTGCAAGGAAAAAATACCCACTAATATATATATGTTAATTTATATGTAATAAATTATTTTACTGAACTAATACTTTCATATGGATATTATTTTATATACTTAAGTGGAAAAATCATGGTTTTATGCGTTGTAATTTCCTCAAAACAAATACTCATCTTATGAAGTGTCTAAAAATCAGCGATTTCAATACAAAGATTTTCCTACAATTAAAACTTACGCTTTAGAAAGATTTCTAGTTTTCAATCAAACACTTACAGAAAATGTATTTCTCGGCTAGGCACGGTGGCTCACGCCTGTAATCTCAGCACTTTGGGAGGCTGAGGCGGGTGGATCACGAGGTCAGGAGTTCGAGACCAGCCTGACCAACACAGTGAAAGCCCCCCTCTACTAAAAATACAAAAATTAGCCAGGCGTGGTGACACACGCCTGTAATCCCAGCTACTCGGGAGGCTGAGGCAGGAGAATCACTTGAACCCGGGAGGTGGAGGTTGCAGTGAGCCGAGATCGTGCCACTGCACTCCAGCCTGGGTGACAGAGTGAGATTCCATCTCAGGAAAGGAAAGGAAAGGGGAAAGGGGAAAGAAGAAAAAGGAGAAAGGAAAGGAAATGTATTTCTCGGCCAGGTGCAGTGACTCATGTCTGTAATTCCAGCACTTTGGGAGACTGAGGCGGGTGGATTACCTGAGGTCAGGAGTTCAATATGCTGAAACCTGGCCAACAAGTTGAAACCCCGTCTCTACTAAAAATACAAAAAAAAAAAAAAAAAAAAAAAAAACTAGCCGGCCACCGTGGCAATGCCTGTAATCCCAGCTACTCTGGAGGCTGAGGCAGGAGAATCGCTTGAACCCAGGAGGCAGAGGTTGCAGTGAACCAAGATCGTGCCATTGCACTCCAGCCTGGGCAAGAAGAGCGAAACTCTGTCTCAAAAAAAAAAAAAAAAAAAAGAAAATGTATTTCTCAAACCCTGGAAAGCACTTTCGTGTTACAATTAAGTACCTAGTATAACAACTCTTTTCAACATACCCACTTCTAAGGGCTGTGATGATGCAGTCTGCACAAAAACGATGTAAACACTCCTTTGTAGTCATGGTGTTCTTCAACATATCCAAACAAATTGGGCACATTAATTCACTGTGTAGACTTCGAGGTGAAACCACAATTTCTAAGCCATCTGTTATTGCCTCCTGTAAAAGAGTCACTTTAAAATTAAAAGCTACTTAATTTTTTATTATGGACAAGCTCAAACATATAGAAGTACTGGAAATGGTAAAAACAAACATATATGTACCCATCACCCAGCCACTGCCATTGTCAACTCACAGCTAATTTTGTTTCAACTATAATCGCCTACAGCTCCCCTCAGCCTCACCACCACTGTTATAAAAATGCTCTTGCTTTAATGCTAAAGATAACATATTAATGTATTTAAAAGCTTACTAGTGGGAAATTAGTCTGGTATAATACAAAAAATTGAATTTGGAATCATATACCTTAGGTTAGATCTAGTTCTAGTCAAATTAACTAGCTGAGTCTAAATAATTATTTAACATTGTCTTCTTACCTGCAAAATGAGAAAGTTAGGGCTAAATTAACCCTCAGAAAACGTCCACCTTCAAAAGTTACACCATTTTCACAATAAATTATGTTTCATGCTGCCCATTAAAACAAGATTCCAATAAAAGTTTCTCTAGTTTATAAACAGCTTAATAGAATTTCATTTTAAAATACTTTTGAACCCCGAAAATTCTTTTCCACAGAGCAATTTTATACAAAGTAGTCAGCTTCTCACGCTAACCCAGGAGCTGATTTAAACCAGAATATATCCAAAGTATAAAATGTATTGCTATATCTAACTGTCATGCCTAAAAATGTTTCTCTCCAAAATGCATCTGGAGTTCCAATGTAAAATTTCAGGACATATCTCCCCTGCTGCAGAATGATTAGTGAATCCTACTTGGTTCACTACCCTCTCCACAAGCTGGCAGTGAGAACACAGATTACTCAGCTCTAATGCCACCAGTATCAACTCCTATGGATTGAGGAGAGTTCTAGTATGGCGAGAATTGTAAAGGAAGATGCAGGTATAAATAAGTGGCTTTCAATACGCTCCTGTGCTTCCTGTTTCCACTGGCAGTCCATCATACTTGTGCTTTCTTTATATGGTCAAAGATGGATTACTCCACAAAGAAAAATATAGAAACTATAGCTATTGTTCATAAAGGGCTCAAGCATTAATAAAATGTTTGTTAGATTTCAGCCTCTCTATATAAATATGAAATAAAAAATTTTCATTTTTCCCTTAGTTTAACACTTAGACAAACTTGATTTAGGAAACTATCACTCAGAGTATATTGATGACCCAGAGAGTAATCAAGTCTGTTCTCCTCTGCCTCTTTAGAACATGCCTAACAAAATCCCAACCCTGGATAAATTCAACCATCTATGTTCTCCTCCAGGGCTGTACCTGTGCAGATGTGTAGCACTGTAGGGGAAAAGAAAAAGGGAAAACCACCTTGGTGTAACTAAAAATTTCACCAGCCTCGGCCAGGCACGATGGCTCACACCTGTAATTCCAGCACTTCGGGAGGCCGAGGTGGGTGGATCACAAGGTCAGAAGTTCGAGACCAGCCTGACCAACATGTGAAACCCTGTCTCTACTAAAAATACAAAAATTAGCCGGGCATGGTGGCACACGCCTGTAATCCCAGCTACTTGGGAGGCTGAAGCAGGAGAATCATTTGAATCTGGGAGGTAGAGGTTGCAGTGAGCCGAGATCACGCCACTGCATGCCAGCCTAGATGACAGAGCGAGACTCTGTCTCAAAAAAAAAATCCTCCCGAGTAGCTGGGATTACAGGTGTGCATCACCAGGCCTGGCTAATTTTTTGTATTTTTAGTAGAGACAGGGTTTCACCATGTTGGCCAGGCTGGCCGCAAACTCCTGACCTCAGGTGATCCACCGGCCTCGGCCTTCCAAAGTGCTGGGATTACATGTCTGAGCCACCACGCCCGGCCTCTATCTCCATCTTATAAACACAATTGAAAATTCAATTTCACATTGGTCTCCAGTTTTTGCTCCATTTCTCTGCTCCCCTGCATAGCTGAATTTCTCTGAAGAATTGCCTATTCATCTTTTGTCACTTCTACCCTCCCCTTACTGGGCCATATATATATAATTATCATATCCTTGATTCATCACGTGAACCAATGATGAGAATGCACCATGATTCCAATCAACCCTCAAACTTGTACAATCTACTCAGGTGAACTTGCTCTTGTCAAGGTCACCAAGTATATACAGTCGACCCTTGGTATCCATGGGGGATTGGCTCCAGGAACTTCCACAGATATCAAAATCCTTGGATGCTCAAGTCCCTTATAAAAAAATGGCATGATGTTTGCATATAACTTAGGCATATTCTCCCACATACTTTAAATCAGGGGTCCCGAACCTCAGGCCATGGACAGGTATTGGCTTGTTAGGAACCAGACCACACAGCAGGAGGTGAGCAGCAGGCAAGTTAAGCATTACTGCCTAAGCTCCGCCTCCTGTCAGATCAGTGGTGGCATTAGACTCTCGTAAGAGTCCGAACCCTATTGAGAACTGCACATGCAAGGGATCTAGACTGCATGCTCCTTATTATAATCTAATGCCTGATGATCTGAGGTGGTGCAGTTTCATCCTGAAACCATCCCCCACCCACCCACCCACCTCCGATCCATGGAAACACTATCATCCATGAAACTGGTCCCTGGGGACTGCTGCTTTAAATCATCTCTAAATTACTTTAATACTTAATACAATGCCCATTCAGCACCTCATTTGCATGGATTCAACATAGTACTTATTAGCACATGGATGAAACTGGTCCCTGGGCATGCTGCTTTAAATCATCTCTAAATTACTTTAACACTTAATACAATGCCCATACAGCACCTCACTTGCATGGATTCAACATAGTACTTATTAGCACATGGAAAATTCAAATTTTGGTTTTTGGAACTTTGTGAAAATTTTTCTTCCTGGATTTTTTCAATTGTGGTTGCTTGAATCCACAGATGCAGAACCCCATGTATGTGGAGGGCCAACTGTATTGTTAAGTCTAATTTACACTTGTCTAACCTTCATCTTATTAAGCCTGTCACTAGTGTTAAACACTTTAACTACATCCTCCTTGAAATACTTCCTTTAGCTTTTTTTTTTTTTTTTGAGACGGAGTTTCGTTCTTGTCGCCCAGGCTGGAGTGCAATGGCGCAATCTTGGCTCACTGCAACCACCGCCTCCCAGGTTCAAGTGATTCTCCTGCCTCAGCCTCCCAAGTAGCTGTAACTACAGGCACGTGCCACCATACCTGGCTAATTTTGAATTTTCAGTAGAGACGGGGTTTCTCCATGTTGGTAAGGCTTCCTTTAGCTTTTAAATCCCCCCTCTCTCTCAATCTCCTGTTTTTCCTTCCTTTTCTCTGGATGTTCTTCTCAGTCTCCTTCACTGGCTCCTTGTCCATTACCTAATTTCTAAATGTTGAAACAGCTCTGGATGAAGTTATAGGTCCTCTGCTCATCTCTCTGGATGAGTTTAACCATTCTTATTGCTTAAAATGTGCTGTCAATCCCTAAAATTTTGTATTTAGTTCAGACTAATATAAAAATCATCTACAGTTGGCATCTCTGCCTGCCTGTTGTATAGGAATCTCAAAATTAATCCAGTGTTAAGCATGTTTGTTGCCTTCAAACCTGCTCCTCCCCTAGTCTTTGCCATCATCTCAAAACAGTCTTCCTTGGTGCCTTATCAGTACTTATCACACCAAGGAGGACTTGCCCAACTTTCTACAACTTCTCACATGTGAATTTTATAGATATGTACTTTTTCAATGTCTGTAAAGTCCATGGTTGGTGCTACATCTGTTTTATTCACCACTGTTCACCCAGTACCTACCACAAAAGCTTGTATAGAGTATTCAGATTATTTGTTCAATCAATGAATAAAGTGTTAGCCAACATACAGAAGTCAGGAATGCTTGAATATAAATTTATTATTACTCTATGTTCTATTTAAGTTTTCACGTTCTAAAAATGTATCCCAGTTTACACGTCTCATATGCCCCTTGGCAGTCATCTTAGTCATTACCTGAGGTGTTCGTTGTAACTCATATAAACTGAGTTCCCATGTTTTGCTTAATGGTTGAGTTCCGTTTGTCTGCACAGCCTGAGACATTGCTGGAAATAAAGAAGAGAGAAAAACAATTTTAGTATTTGGAAGGGAAGTGCTATGGTCTGAATGTATGTGTCCCACCAAAATTCCTACGTTGAAATCTAATCTCAATGAAGTAATATTAAGAGGTGGGGACTTTGGGAGGTGATCAGGTTATGAGGGCTCCACCCTCATGAATGAAATTAGTGCCTTTATAAAAGAGGCTTGATGGAAACTTTTGGCCCTTCCAGCATGTTCTGACACAGAGAAGCAGCTATAAGGAATAGGCCCTCACCAGACACTGCATCTGCTGGTGCCATGATCTTGGAATTCCCAGTCTCCAGAACTGTAATACATTTCTATTGCTTATAAATTACCCAGCCTAAAGTATTTTTTATAGCAGGCTAAATGGATTAAGATAGGAAGTAAATCTCAAAACTGATTTTTAGGAATTGTTAATCTTGAGAATAATAAAAACAAATTATTCACTGGTTCTCAAAAATTAAAAAGAAGAAAAACTCAAAATCTTTACACTTATAAATATGAACTACTTGACAGTAAAAGCCTACTACTGACTTCCAAATGCCCAAGAGCTGGCATACAGTAAGTACTTAACATATCAAAAGTGCTTAATTACTGCTGAATGTATAGAAGATTGTCTTAACCCAAAACAATAAATATTTTTATGAAATTCATGGTCATGGAACTTAGAACTAAATCAGGAAAACTTCAGATTCTTCAGCATAGCTATCTAGTCCAACGCTGTCCAAGTTAAAAAATCTACTTTAGAGCACTTTAAACCACTAGTCATTCTGCCTCTTTTCACAGCTTCACTCATGAAAAATTCCCGATCTCATGTTCAGAAAGCTCTTCCTAATGTTGAGACCCAAACTGCTACCTATTCATCCTATAGCTGCCCTCTGAAGACAAACTAATAACAATTAGTCTATAATTTTTCTACATGACAGCCTTTCAAATATTTGGAAAGTGGTATCATATCCCACCTGATTTTCCTTTACTTTTGGCTAAATATCCTAGTTCCTCCTATTGTTCCCCATTTGACATCATTTCAAAGTCTCCTCACCACGCTGATTAATTCTGCCTCCTTTCCCGATATAAATGAACTGAAGAGCATAAGACCAACTTCTCTGCTTGTCTTTGAGTAGGGGGACATCTAGTATAAATATGGGAAAGAGGGTTGTAGATAAAAAAAACCTCACTCTTGTGGGACACAGAAAAATGAAGTGACCCCAGTCATCCTAATATTTAGTAAATATTTCTCACTAGTCAAGCAGAACTGCCCCAGGGTCCTTGTCTAGAAGGAAATGCATGCAAATAGATAAACAACAATCGATAAGACAAAGTCTAAGCAGGAGTACAGACAAAAATATATGGAATTATAGAGGCGGATTGGGGAATTTGAGGAGTTAAGGAGGCTTTGGTAGAGATGAAATAAACCTTAAAAAGAAAGAGATTATCAATCCAACAGAGCTTAAAGGAAAAAAATATATTAATACAGATTACTACAGTGGAATGGAAGTACAAAAGAAAGCGGGTTCTAAGCAAATTACAGCACCATGTATGGGTATGCTTGTGATTGGAAGATACTAAAAGTTTTAAACAGGGCCAGGTGCGGTGGCTCATCCCTGTAATCCCAGCACTTTGGAAGGCCAAGGCAGGCAGATCACCTGAGGTGAGGAGTTCGAGACCAGCCTGGCCAACATGGTGAAACCGTCTCTACTAAAAATACAAAAATTAGCCGGGTGTGGTGGTGCGCGTCTGTAATCCCAGCTATGCGGGAGGATGAGGTAGGAGAATCGCTTGAACCCGGGAGGCAGAGGTTGCAGTGAGCTGAGATCGCGCCATTGCACTCCAGCCTGGGCGACAGAGAGACACTTAGTCCCCCCCCAAAAAAAGTTTTAAACAGGAGAGTAACATGATCAAATCGTTCACAAAAACTCAAGTAGTATAGAAGGTAGAAGACTAGAAAGCAACTAACAATAAAATCAGTGAGAGAAAGTTGTTAAAAACCTGTATGATATTAACTATGTGAACTAAAGCAATTAAACATGGACACAGAGACGGAATTAGAGAGAGCACTAAATGATATACAAAACACTGGTATAAGAAAGAAGGGTCAGGCCAGGCGCGGTGGCTCACGCTTGCAATCTCAGCACTTTGGGAGGCCAAGGCAGGCGGATCATGAAGTCAGGAGATCGAGACCACGGTGAAACCCGTCTCTACTAAAAATACAAAAAATTAGCTGGGCACGGTGGCGGGTGCCTGTAGTCCCAGCTATTGGGGAGGCTGAGGCAGGAGAATAGCATGAACCCGGGAGGCGGAGCTTGCAGTGAGCTAAAATCGTGCCACTGCACTCCAGCCTGGGTGACAGAGTGAGACTTTGTCTCAAAAAAAAAAAAAAAAGAAAAAGAAAGAAGGGTCAAATATGGCTCTGAGAAAGCAACCATTTTTTATTGAGAGAGAACACAGAAAGAAAAGTATGCGTTGGAAGAGCAGTACAGTTGCTACACACACTGAGTTCCAGCTACTCAGGGACCACTAAGGTAGAGTGGTCCAGCAGACGATGTGGGCAAAAAAAATTCCCACACCTCCCTGAAGACACAACATGTCCCTCATTCCTGTACTCTGGAGCTAACGGTTAACAGACTGGTAATCACAGAGTTTGATTATTCAGTCATAGGCCCTAGCCACCATTTTATAAGCATTATTAGACACCTGCTATGGCAACCCTCTCTTGTGAATCAAAGTGAAAGCTGCAAGCTTCTCCTGGTAGAATTCCTGCTATATGCATTCTTATAATCCTAAATTATTGCGCTTAGTAGGCTAGATGGCACAATTTCTCCAAGGATGATTTCTAGTTACCTCAGCTATTATGAAGAATGTGGGGCACATCAAAGATAATACAGCTAAGAGAAGCTCTAGAAAGGAAAGGAAAAAAAGTACCAAATATGCAATGGCCTTTTGTGACCAGCATGCCAAGGTCTCAAAATAAAACTGACTTGAAAACAGCATCCCTAGAAGATTCTCTTGCAAAAGTAAGAAGGGGGAAACAAAACCTCTCAAACTATCTGAAACGTGTCCTCCTTATGCATCTAACATTATCATGCTTTAGCATCACCATCAGCACATATTCCTTTTGTTCTTCTCTATTCCCTCCCCAAAAATCCTAAATGAACTATCCTTTCCTAAGGTCTTCTCCCCCAAACAACCAATGACCTAATACTCATTTAAAATTGCTACAATGCTGATTCGAGTGGTAAGCCAACAGAAACTGAATTAAGGCATGGTTTAAGGCTGAGCTAACAGTTAAAGCCAACAGATAGCTAGAAGAAGACTTAAAGACTGGGTGGCTATGGTGGCTCACAGGACTGCCTGAGGCCAGGAGTTCAAGACCATTCTGGGCAACATAGCAAGAAGCCATCTCCTCAAAAAAAAATTAAAAATTAGGTGGGTGTGATGGTGTGTGCCTGTAGTTTTAGGTACTTGGGAGGCTAAGGCTGGAAGATTGCTTGAGCCCAGGAGTTTAAAGTTTCAGTGAGGTACGACTGTGCCACTGCACTCCAGCCTGGGCAACAGAGTGAGACCCCATCCCTAATTTTTTTTTTTTTTAAGGAAAAGACTTAAAAAAAAAAAAAAAAAAAGGTAGGCCAGGCACAGTGGCTCACACCTGTAATCCCAGCCCTTTGGGAGGCCGAGACAGGTAGATCACTTGAGTCCCAGAGTTTGAGACCAGCCTGGGCAACACAGCAAAATCCCCTCTCTACAAAAAATACAAAATGTTAGCCAGGAGTGGTGGCACACACCTGGAGTCCCAGCTACTCAGGAGGCTGAGGTTGTAGTGAGCTGAGATCACACCACTGCACTCCAGCCTGGGCAAGAGACTGAGCTCGAGTCTCCAAAAAACAAAAATACGCCTAATAATAGTGACTAGAGTAAGAAAAATAGGGTTGGCCTGTAGTCCCAGCTACTCAAAAGTCTGAGGCAGGAGGACTGCTTGAGCCCAGGAGTTCAAGGCTGCAGGAGAGACCCTGAGTGGGAAGGGAGAGGGAAGGAGAGAGAAAGCGAAGAGTGGAGGGGAGAGACATGAGAAATTGTCATCAAGACTTTATACTGTGGAACAGACCCAAAGTTAGTATAATAAAAACCCAGCCTGTCTTCTTGTTCATAGGCTAAAACAAAATACGGGACTTATAAAATAAAATTAAAATGGAAAATTGCGAATTTGGACAATCTCCAACATGTAGCTAAAAGCATTCAAAGAACCTGAGAAAACTGACAAAATACAAACTAAAACAAACATACAATCCTTTGAATAAATCTAGCTATCAAAATAATTTTAAAAAAATCAAAAGATATTTTATCCTCTAAGAATTAAAGACCTACTCGTAAGATATTAGTAGATAAAGCAAGCAGAAAAATAAGAGGCTTTGTTCCATATTAGCAAACAAAGCAGGGGAAAAAAACAATGGCCAGAGCCTATCCAAATGATGCTGCTTTGAAGATGACTCTAGTTGTTGAATTTGAGGTGAACCATGTATAGATGGTTATATACATATATGTATAGAACCATATAGATGGCCAGCTTCTTTGTAGATATTAGGTTAGTGCAAATTAATTGTGGTTTTTGCACTGTTGGAATTCACCATTTGATACTGGAATACATTCTTCAATGTGGTTATGTTATACATCATTTTAATGGGCATTTCTCACTTTATGTTTTTTTGCTAACAACTTGTTACTTGCTGTTCATTTTATGTTTATTTTAGACTATGGAAATGTTGTTAGACAAAAAACAAATTTGAGTGATTTTCTTATTCGAGTTCAAAATGGTTCGTAAAGCAGTGGAGACTACTCGCAACATCGACAATGCATTCGAACTGCTAACGAACGTACAGGGCAGTGGTGGTCCAAGAAAGAAGTTCTGCAGGCTGGGTGCGGTGGCTCACCCCTGTAACCCCAGCACTTTGGGAGGCCAAGGAGGGTAGATTACCTGAGGTCAGGAGTTCAAGACCAACCTGGCCAACATGGCAAAACCCTGTCTCTACTAAAAAAAAAATTAAAAAATTAGCCAGGTATGGTGGCATGTGCCTGTAATCCCAGCTACTGGGGGGCTGAGGCAGGAGGATCGCTTGAACCTGGGAGGCAGAGGTTGTAGTGAGCCGAGATCGTGCCACTGCACTCCAGCCTGGGTAACAGAGCAAGACTCTGTCTTCAAAAAAAAAAAAAAAAAAAAGTTCTGCAAAGGAGACAAGAACCTTGAAGACGCGGAGCGTAGTGACCAGCCAGCGGAAGTTGACAACGACCAACTGAGGACAATCATAGAAGCTGATCCTCTTATAACTACACTAGAAGTTACCAAAGAACTCAATGTCTACCATTCTATGGTTGTAGCATTTTAAGCAAACTGGAAAGGTGAAAAAGCTCGATAAGTGGGTGTCTCATGAGCTGAGTGAAAATCAAAAATATCGCCATTTTTAAGTGTTGTCTTCTCTTATTCTATGCAACAACAATGAACCATTGGATTGCAACTTGCCACGAAAGTGGATTTTATTTGGTAACTAGTGACGACCCGCTCGGTGGTTGGACTGAAGCACTTCCAAAGCTCCAAATCACTTCCCAACGGCAAACATGCACCAAAAAAAAGTCATGGTCACTGTTTGGTGGTCTGCTGCCGCTACAGCTTTCTGATCCACTACAGTTTTCTGAATCCCAGCAAAACCATTACATCTGAGAAATATGCTCAGCAAATCGAGATGCACCGAAAACTGCAATGCCCGCGGCTGGCACTGATCAACAAAAAGGGCCCAATTCTTATCCACAACAATGCTCAAATGCACGTCACACAACCAACGCTTCAAAAGTTGACAGAGGCCAGGCACGGTGGCTCACACCTGTAATCCCAGCACTTCGGGAGGTTGGGGCGGGTGATCACCTGAGGTCAGGAGTTCAAGACCATCCTGGCCAACATGGTGAAACGCCCCCCCCCCCCCGTCTCTACTAAAAATACAAAAATTAGGCATGGTGGCACACACCTGTAATCCAGCTACTCAGGAGGCTGAGGCAGGATAATCACTTGAACCCAGGAGGCAGACGTTGCAGTGAGCCAAGATTGCACCACTGTACTCCAGCCTGGGCAACAAGAGTGAAACTCCACCTCAAAAAAAAAAAAAATTGATGGAATTAGGCTACAGTTTTGCCTCATCCACCATAGTCATCGGACCTCTCGCCAACCAACTACCACTTCTTCAAGCATCTTGACAACTTTTTGCAGGGAAGACACTTCCACAACTAGCAGGATGCAGAAAATACTTTCCAAGAGTTCATCGAATCCCAAAGCATGGATTTTTACACTACAGGAATAAACAAACTTATTTCTCATTGGCAAAAATGTGTTGATTGTAATGGTTCCTATTTTGATTAATAAAGATGTGTTTGAGCCTAGTTTTGATTATTTAAAATTCACAGTCCAAAACCGCAATTACTTTTGTACCAAACTAACACATGTGCCATTATTTCTAACATATATCCTAGATAGATCTTTCAGAGAACCAAAACTACTCAGGAGGAATTTCTAAAAATCCATTGGAGGGATTTCTAAGAATTCCAAATGCTAACCCATGTCCCAACCTGTAACTGTGACCCTAGGACTAATTATAAGCAGAACACTCCTTCTGCCTACTGAACGCTACCCTGGAAAATTAATAGGAACTATCAAATAAAACATTCTGCTGAAGTATTATATTTCTAGAGATATTAGTTATCTTGCACATAACCAAATTATGTCTGATTTGGATATCTGTATTCCTGTGGCAAATAAGACTTAGGAGTGATTGACAAGTTAGTTGCATTTCCAGAATTTCCTGGTACCATTTGGAAAAACTACAATCTTCATGACTTTGCAGAATTTTCTAGTCTTCCTTATCTTTCTGTTAAGTCTGCATTACAATAATATGTTCTCTGGTATCTACAGTCTTAAATACTACCACATGGATGCTACCTTACCAGATAGTACAGCAGTTGATCCTGAGACCAAAAATAGGGGCAAAGTCTTGCAGACTGCCAAAATCATTATCTCAATTCTTATGAACATGTCACTGAACAGATATACTCTTGAGAATTAGTGTCTCTTTGCTTTAGATCAATATACATCTTCATTTAAATTTAATCTAAATTCACCCTGCCCCAAAATCGATTTAATCTTTTCTCTTCTGTTTAGTGAGAAGCTACATTTCTGCCTGTGGTTCCCCCTTGCCCAAGCCAAGAATGTGAAATACATTTAGCTTCTGTTTTTCAGATCTCAATGAAAAGTGATTTCAATGAACAATATCTGAGAGTCACCTATGTATAGATACTAACATATACACAGAGTAGACAAAGAGGAAAAGAACAAGAATGGATGGCCAAGATACAGTCTGAAAAGCTGAAGAGTAGAGTGGAAGCCAGCAAAGAAGATACGAAGTGAGGTGCCACACAAAATGATCTTAAGGATTTTTTCCAGTGACAAGAATGTGCTCCCTAGATCCCAACAGCCTAAAGATCCTTGTCAACACAACTGAACAAGATCTAGGTCTACTGGGGGCCTATCAAAAGACAAAATTATAACAAGTTTAAAGACACAATTGGCTTTTTTTTTTTTTTTCTGAGACAGTCTCGCTCTTGTTGCCCAGGCTAGAGTGCAGTGGCGCGATCTCAGCTCACTGCAACCTCCACCTCCCAGGTTCAAGCAATTCTCCTGCCTCAGCCTCCTGAGTAGCTGGGACTACAAGGCGCCCAGCACCACACCTGGCTAATTTTTGTACTTTTAGTAGAGACGGGGTTTGCCATGTTGGCCAGGCTGGTCTCAAACTCCTGACCTCAGATGATCCACCCACCTCAGCCTCCCAAAGTGCTGGGATTACAGGCGTGAGCCACCACAAGCAGCCCACAATTGGCTTTTATTTGGGCTCCTGGAATTGGACAACATCTCATATTATAAAATAAAATGACTGTTCCAATGAGAGGAGAGGAGGTTGGCTTTAAAAGCAGAAAAAGGCTGAAGAAAGCAGAAACAGAACAAAAAGCAGACTGGTTGTTTCAAAGATGCTTTCCTTTAAAAGGTTAAAACAGGGAGGACTTCCTTATTACGAAGACTCAGGCTGACTATAATCTCCTATTTTCTAGAAAACTGGCCTATTTCCAAGTTTGATTATGTGGTACTTAGGATAAGTGACTCCATTCTGGTTTGTTCTGGTCTGGTGGGGTCCAGTGCAAGAGGCTAGTCTAGAACAACAGCCTCCCAAAAATGTTGTTTCACAGGCCCAATTTCCAGTTACAGCTCATTAATTATACTTCTGAAAAAAAAGATATATCCGAAACACCAGAAATGCTTCTACACAAAGTAGGTGCTCAAATTTGTGGAGAGAATGTATAAATGAAAAGTAAGCATTAGTCTGAATGAGATAACTTTAGCTGCATAGGCAGGAACAAAATAAATCCGAAAAAAAAAAAAAAGAAAAGATCTAGTCATAGTAGACCGTGAAAGCTGGCAGCTCCAATAATCAAAGGGAAAATATCAATAAGATATTCAGAATGATCTTTTAGGGACTGCAACCTCCGCCTCCCGGGTTCAAGCGATTCTCCTGCCTCAGCCTCCCAAGTAGCTGGGATTACAGGTGCACACCACCATGCCTGGCAAATTTTTGTATTTTAGTAGAGACGAGGTTTCACCATGTTGGCTAGGCTGGTCTCGAACTCCTGACCTCAGGTGATCCGCCTGCCTTGGCCTCCCAAAGTGCTGGGATTACAGGCGTGAGCCACTATGCCTGGCGAATTTTTCTATTTTTAGTAGAGATGGGGTTTCACCATGTTGGCCAGGCTGGTCTCGAACTCCCAACCTCAGGTGATCCGCCCACCTCGGCCTCCCAAAGTGCTGGGATTGTAAAATCCCAGCTGGAATGAGTGGAAGAGTGAGCCACTGCACCAGGCCACCTTCACATTCATATGAAAGATCACTAAGTACATCACTCAGAAAGAATTACTGCTTACTAATGCTGATACTTTATGAGTTAAACTAGGAACCTTCAATCAAGGGGGAGAAGAGGAGCCATGTAAGATAGGGAAACCAAGGAATAACTTTCAAAATAGACATATTAGAGAAGGAAAGAAAGCAGGTCAGTGTGGCTAGTAAATAAAGGGGAACATTCACAAGAAGAGGTTACAGAGCTAAAGAGAAGCCAAGATGGTAATCTTCATAAGAATCAAGTAAGACTAATTTGGGGGCAAAAGACATGTTAGAATGGGTTGAAAAGGAAATCAAACTTGAAACTACATGATTGACTGATTTATGATGGAGTCTCACTCTGTCGCCCAGGCTGGAATGCAGTGACAAGATTTCGGCTCACTGCAACCTCTGCCTCCCAGGTTCAAGCGATTCTCCAGCCTCAGTCTCCCAAGCAGCTGGGACTACAGGCACACGCCACTACACCTGGCTAATTTCTGTATTTTTAGTAGAAACAGGGTTTCACCCATGTTGGCCGGGCTAGTCTCGAACCTCAAACCTCAGGTGATCCGCCGGCCTTGGCCTCCCAAAGTGCTGGGATTACAGGCGTGAGCCACCACGCCCGGCCCCTTACTTGTCCTTTATAAATGAATAAAACGAAAATACTACCTTATCACAATGTATGGTATATGTAGTGAGAGAAATGTCCCTTAGAAATATTTATAACCTGCAATTTTAAAATAATAAAACAATAATGACTGAAAAAAAACAATGAATCAGGCATTAGAAATTAGAAAATGAACCTAAACAAAGTAAAAGGGGAAAATAATCACTATAAAAGCTGAAATCAAACGACAATAGCCCAAAAAAAAAAACAAAACAAAACAGATTTGCTCATGAAAGTACAATTTAGTTGTCAGGTACAGCCAATAATATAGCTAAATTTCTAGCCAAAAAAAAAAAAAAAAAGGTTAATTCCTAACAATTAAAAAACCACACATATGTACGGATATGAGATTTAAAAAATTAAGTCAGAGAACGTTATCTTCAACTCTGTACCAATAAATAAACTATTTCTAATAAAAGTCGTAATAAGTTAGAAATAAATAGAAACATTCTTAACCTCATGAAAAATCTACCGGAAGTCCCAAAACAATCAATGTTAAAACTTTTGACAGATTCCTGTTAAAAAAGTCAGGAGCAAAATGAGACCACCCAACACTCTGCTGAAAGTCCTACCTCATGCTATGGTAGGAAAAAAAAGAGAGAGGGAGGGAGAGAAGTAGGAGGGAGGGGGGAGGAGGATGGGGAGAGGAACATGGGAAAAGGAAGTGATCAAAGTATCAGTGCAAATAATGATAGCTAACTATAAAATCCAACAAAATCAAATGCAAAACTATTAGAACTAATAAAAAGCAGTAACATGGCGGAATGAAGATAAAAAAATGCCAAAAAGGCTACAGTTTTCCTATAAACTAGGAATTATCATTCAGAAATAAATTTTTTAGAAGATCCCATTCACGATAGCAACAAAAGTTTATAAAATCCTTAAAATAATTTCACAAAATATTGAAAAGACAAAACTCTACAACTTAACTGAAGTACATTAAAGAGGATCTGAACTGAATTAATGTACACATATGTATATAAATTCAATGCAATGCAATCCCAATCAAAATACCAGCAGACAAAATGATTCTAAGGTTTACCTGGAGGATGCAAAAAAAATGCCCAGAGTATTTTTAAAGAAAAACAGGAGAGAGTTTACCTTAAAACAAACATTAAAGCTTAATAGAAAGCAACATTATGATCTCAAGAAAAAGAAAAACAGATCAATATAACAAAACAAAGGGCTCAAAAACAGATATGTGAATTTAGGGTATTTTAAAATCAGAGGGATGACAAAAAAAAAATTTAAACCCTTTTCAAATAAATCAGATACCTAAACAAATAAGTGAACTTTAAAATTCTGGAAGGATTAACATAAAAAAAAAAAACCATAAAATAAGGCCGGGCGCAGTGGCTCACCCATGTAATCCCAGCACTTTGGGAGGCCAAGGCAGGTGGATCACAAGGTCAGGAGATCGAGTCCTGGCTAACACGGTAAAATCCCGTCTCTACTAAAAATACAAAAAATTAGCCAGGCATGGAGGCACGCGCCTGTAGTCCCAGTTACTTGGGAGTCTGAGGCAGGAGAATCACTTAAAGCCAGGAGACGGAGGTTGCAGTGAGCCAAGATCGCGCCACTGCACTCCAGCCTGGGCAACAGAATGAGACTCTGTCTCAAAAAAAAAAAAAAAAAAAAAAACAACCCATAAAAGATCTAGAAGAAAAGAAGGGCAGCCTAAAACAAGATACAATACCCAGAAGACTGAAAGGTTCATATTTCGCCTCACAAAATTTTAAATCCTGCATACAAAATCAACTAGAGACACCATGAGCAAATTTAAAAGATAAACAATAGCTAGGAAAAAAATATGTGCAACATATGTAAATTAACAAAGGCCAATAACGATAATATATACTGAGTACTACATCAAATCAATTTAAAAGACAATATAAGCAAAATGATGAGTAATTAACACAATACATAACCAATAAAATTAAACTGTGCTAAACTTCACTAATAATCAGTAAACTGCAAATCAAAACAACGCGTTCTATATAGGCTCTATTTTTTGTCTGTGATATTGACAAAGATTAAGATGACTAATATTTAGTTGATATGGTTTAAGATTTGTGGCTTCGCCCAAATCTCATGTGGAATTATGATTCCCAGTGTTGGAGGAGGGGCCTGGTGGGAGGTGACTGGATCATGGGAGTGGATTTCCCCCTTGCTGTTCTCGTGTTAATGAGTTCTCACAAGAGCTGATTGTTTAGAAGTGTGTAGTATCTCCCACTGCTCTCTCTTCCTCCTGCTCCAGACATGTAGGACCTGCCTGCTCACTCACCCTTCACCTTCCACCATGAATGTAAGTTTCCTGAGGCCTCCCCCAGCCATGCTTCCTGTACAGCCTTGCAGAACCTTGAGCCAACTAAACCTCTTTTCTCTATAAATTATCCGGTCTCAGGGAGTTACACAGCAATGCAAGAACACTAGTGTTTAAAAGTGTGTGCAGAAACAGGAACTGTCGAACCACTGGCAAAGTTCTGGGGAACAGAACAATTTGGCAGTTAGGGCATAATTATAGTATTTAGCATAAGGAATGTATTTCTTGAAATGGAAAATGGTTGAATCAAGCTATATGGGGCCATTACAGAATCTCTATGACATGCTGTAAGAAATACACAATACAGTAGGTCATGTCTGTAATCCCAGCACTTTGGGAGGCCGAGGCGGGGGGATCACCTGAGGTCAGAAGTTCGAAACCAGCCTGGCCAACACGGCGAAAACCCATCTCTACTAAAAATAAAAAAATTAGCCAGGTGTGGTGATGGGTGCCTGTAATCCAGCTACTAGGGAGGCTAAGACAGGAGAATGGCTTGAACCCGGAAGGTGTAGGTTGCAGTGAGCTGAGATCACGCCACTCACTCCAGCCTGGGCGACAGAGCAAGGCTCCATCTCAAAAATAAATAAATAACACACACACACACACACACACACACACACACACACACACACACACAACTATATATAGTCGTCCCTCAGTATCCAAGGGGGATTGGTTCCAGGACACCCTCTGAGCTCCCCCTCCCCGATACCAAAATCCATGGATACTCAAGTCCCTTATATAAAAAGACACAGCATTTGCATATAACTTACACATACCCTCCTCCTGTGTACTTTAAATCATCTCTAGATTACTTACAATACTCAATACAATGTAAACGCTATGTAAATAATTGTTATATGGTATTGTTTAGAGAATAATGACACGAGAAAAAAAATCTGTACACGTTCAGATGCAACCATACCATTTTTTTTCCCTAATATTTTCAATCTGTAGTTGGTTGAAACCACTGATACAGGAAGGCAGACTGTATCTGGTCTTTTTTTTTTCTTTGCATTTGGTCTTAGTCCTTGGTTCCTGGCACAGATCATCTAAAACCTTTGGAATCCCTGAGTCATAAGGGTGAGAGGAGCCACTTTTCTTATTCATAGTAAGCCCCTTTCAACCATACCTAAGTTTATGCTAATATGGTTACTCTAGGTGGGCCCCTAGATAGATTCAGGACAGGGACTGGTTTTCAGGAGAACCAACCACAAGATTAGAGGGTCAGAACATTCAGTCCCATCCTACCCCTACAGTCCCATCCTACCCCTACCACTGAAGAGGGAAAAGAGTTTGGAGATCCAGCTAATTCCCAATGGCCAATGATTTAACCAGTCATGTCCATGTAATGGAATCTCCATTAAATTTTTAAATGATGGAACTCGTGGAAGGTCAGGGTGCCAGAAGGGTGATACACCCTAACTCCATAGGACAGGAGCTCCTATGGTTGGAACCCCAATGGACCTCACTCTCTCTACCTCTTAATATGCTGTATCTTTTATAATGTCCTTTATAATAAACTGATAAATGTAAGTAAAATGCTTTTCTGAGTTCTGTGAGCCATTCTAGCAAATTATCAAACCTGAGAAGGGGATTGCGGAAATCCCCAACTTATAGCCAATTGGTCAGAAGTACATGAGGCATGGGCTTAATGGCATCTGAAGTGGAGGCAGTCTCTTGTGGGACTGATCCCTTAATGTGTGGGGTCTGGCACTCACTCTGAGTAGCGTAACCACTGAACTGAATCAACTGTTGGACACCCAGTTGGTGACTAAAGAGTTGGAGAATTGTTAGTGTAGCAGAAAACCACATATTTAGTGTCAGAAATGTTGTGAGAAGAAACAGATTACAGAAGTAGATGCATTTCCCTTTTATTATCTTTGATTGACATACAATAAAAATGTACTGGCTGATGTAATTGTCTTACCTGCATTCCTTATAAGTAACAGTAGACACATCAGCTCTTAGAACCACAGTATAATATGCATTTTAACATACACAGGTACCTTAAACTATAAAACAATCACATTTATGTATCCTTTTAAAAAACTCAAAAAATTAACTGCTGTAGATCAAAAGACAGTATCTGAAAAATAGATGCCAATGAAAGAGAATACACTAAAAGAACAGACTGGAATACTCTCTAAAAATTGCTAAGTATCTCTGCTCTTTGGCTGAATAAAAGAATAACAGTCACTCTACTGTCTTAGCTGAATCCTCACCTCTCAAAGCAGCCTGTGTCTGTCAAACGGCTCCTAAGTTTTGACATTGTAATAACTCTCTTAATAAATTTACCCAGCAAAAAAATTTTAAAAAATTAAAAATAAAAAGAAATTTACCCAGCACAAATTCTCACACAGGGATAGAATAAGCATATGCATAAGAATGGTCATCACAGCATTATTTGTAGTAGCAAAAAACCCATAAAAATCTATGTCAATAGAAAAATGGCTAATTAGGAAATGTCCATAGTATAGAATACTATGTAGCTATAAACACTGACACAGAACTCAATATATGTATACAACACACATTAAGTAAAAAAAAAAAAAAAGCAAGTTGTAGAGCAAAATATGTAATTTCATCCTATTTAAGCAATTAAAAAAGAAATCTAAACAACCTAAACACATGTCATTCTGAGTTCTGTTCACTATGTTTTTTTGTTTGTTTTTTTGAGACAGAGTCTCATTCTGTTGCCCAGACTGGAGTGCAGTGGCACAATCTCGGCTCACTGCAACTTCCACCTCGTGGGTTCAAGCGATTCTCCTGCCTCAGACTCCCAAGTAGCTGGGACTACAGGCGTGTGCCACTATGCCCGCCTAATTTTTTGTATTTTTATTAGAGATGGGGTTTCACTGTGTTAGCCAGGATGGTCTCGATCTCCTGACCTCATGATCCGCCCGCCTCAGCCTCCCAAAGTGCTGGGATTACAGGCATGAGCTGTTCAGTATGTTTTAGCCACATCTGCCATCTTTCTCTTCATCAGTCTTGCAAAGATCATTCTCATTTTAGAGTCCTTCCACTAGCTTGTCCTTCTGCTTGGAAAGGAATGACTTCTTCCCCCCAAGATTTTCCCATAGCTAGCTCCCTCATGCATTCTAAAGAAATTCTAACCTTGTAATTCTTTATCTCATGTTCTCTCTTTTCTTAACCATAGCACTTTTATAGCCTCTAAGATTTTTAAGAGTAGTTATCTCTTATTTACCACAATATCCCCAATACCTTGCACTGTACCTGGCATATAGTAGTCATTCAATAAATATTTGCTTAAGAACTCATCAATGGTGATGAATAAATAAAAAGAGGAGTTCAAATTAGGCAACCTCAACATTTCACATTTTCATGCCTAAAAAAATAACCAAAAACCCCTCAACATGAGAGTCCAGATATTCTTCACAGTCACCTTGGTTTATTGCTTCAACTGTGCTTGGAACCCCCACCCTAGCCAGCACCTCAGAGTCAGCCCCCTGCTACCTCCTCACAGCACCCTCTAGCAGCCCCAAGGCTCCTGCCACCACTTCAGTGCTACCTCTTCTTAGCCACCTCCCATGATGACAGCAACCCCTACCACCATGACCATCAACTGCCAGATTAATCTCTAGCTTTGTCTCCACATCTACCTATTCATGTCTTACTACTTTGTCCACAATGATATGGCTTTGCCATGACATTTCTTCACCAATGTCATGAGGAGAGAAAATATAATGAGAAAGTGACAGAGCTGCACAACCAACAAAGAGGCCTAATATTCCTTCGCCATATCAAGAAACCAGACCATAATGAATGGGAGGGCAGGTTGAAGACAATGGAGCATGTTTTATACTTGGAAAAAAGCATGAATCAGTCACTACTGAAAATGCATGAACTGGCCATTGACAAAACCACACACACTGTGTGACTTCATTGAGATGCATTACCTGAATGAGCAGGTGAAATCTATCAAAGAACTGGGTGACCATGTTCAACTTGTCCAAGATTGGCGGGGAGGTGGGTCTGAATCTAGCATGGCAGAGTAACTCTTTAACAAGTACATCCTGGAAGACAGTAATGATGTGAAAAGAAAATAGAATCTCGGGACTCTAAACGCACAATGCCAAAGGGGAAGTTAAGCTTAGGAACTAAGTAAGGCAATACTACTTTCCTTTTGTTCCCAAACAGATAGCTGTAATTTCACAACCAAGACATATGTAGCTTCATCCATAAGCCACATTCCCACAACAATAGAGGGTCACGTATCTCCCAAGATGGCTTCCCTCGTCTTAATCTTTCAGGATACATATCTTCCCTATAAACTAGCCCGGAAACTGAGTTCTGTTGAAGCTCACCTTAACAATGTCAAATACCAGCTTATCTTCACAGGTAGAAGACAAGGATAAAAACCAGAAATCATCCCTTGGCCTACCCTGAGATGAATGCGTAATTGACTTTTTCCTCTACTCCCTCTTTTCATATGTAAAGTATAGATTTACTGAGGCTAACCAGAGCCTTATAAGAATGTAACCATTTGCCTCACTGCCTACCCTCCCTCCTTTATTCCTCCTGCTTGCTCTTTCCCCTTTAAATAATCAAGTTCCCCCAACCCCCTTTGGAAAAAGCACAGGTCACTGATGCTCCTGTGACTGTTTTTTTTCCAGGGTACATCCTCAACTTTGGTTAAATAAACCTCTAATGACAGAGACCTGCCTTAAGTCACTTTTTGGTTAAAAATGATGAGCGAATCCTTAGGCTCACTTCCCCATAGCCAATGGGGGTGACTTCCCTGGTAACCAGGACAAGGCATGCATGTTTGGTTATCCTAACTGTTCTGTAAGTCATACCAAAATACCCACTTAAATTCTTTCATTTGTACCATTACTTCAAATAAAGAACTTTGGCACAAAAAAAACCCCAAGCCAAAACATGGGAAAAGGTAAGAGAAAAGAAAGATTTAACAGTTAGTTTATTTTCTATATGAAGAGAAAATATTTTCCACATTTCTGCATGGTCAGGTTATTTCTTAGCAAAGAAATCTATCCTTCAAAGGACAAAACTGGAAATTTAAACAATAGACAGTAAGAGACTTACCTCTCTGCTGCTATGTGTTTACATTTCAAAGAGGATGAAACCTCAGACTATGGAGACATTCCAGGGGCTGTAAATTCCGAAACTAGTCTCATCTCCCTCCTCACCCCAAACATTGATTTATATTCCAAAGATTAAGAACCTAGGTTCCTCCTCCACCTTCTGCTCTAAGGATTAAGATTTATATTAGGAAGCAAAGGTCTATCTCCCTCTCTCAGGAGCGGGGGTTGAACAACATATATACAAGTTTCCAGATTAATATTTTCTGGTTCCTCACATATCAAACGAATATCCCGCTCTCATCACATTGTCCTGGGAAAGAACTAGGGCAGAGGAGAACTGGTGCAGTTATTGCTGTAATAACTACTCTGTCCCTGCTCCAGAAATTGTATGTCTACTAGAAACTAAAATTTTAAATCCCCAACTAGAAACTAAAATTTTCATTCTACATTTTTCCATTAAAAACATACCTGGCCGGGCACGGTGGCTCACACCTGTAATCTTAGCACTTTGAGAGGCTGAGGCAGGCGGATCATGAGGTCAAGAGATCGAGATCATCCTGACCAACATGGTGAAATGCTGTCTCTACTAAAAATAAAAAAATTAGCCGGGCGTGGTGGTGCACACTTGTAGTCCCGGCTACTTGGGAGGCTGAGGCAGGAGAATCACTTGAACCCGGGAGGCAGAGGTTGCAGTGGGCCGAGATCGCACCACTGCACTCCAGCCCACTGCACTCCAGCCTGGCGACAGAGCAAGACTCCATCTCAAAAAAAAAAAAAAAAAAATTAAGTAACGTGTTTGAACTATTGGAAAATCTGTATTTGTATACTAGTTCAATTATATTACAGGTTAATATTCTGAAGACTAGTCTAAGGACCTACCTGCCAGTAATTATAACATCATTTCCACACAAATACTCACTTTGTATTACTTGGCAAACAAAGTATACTTATGCAGAGGTTCCCTAAAACACCATTTCTATCCCACTCTTAAGATACAATCCTTAAGTTAGTTGAGGGAATAAAAATACTGCAGTCTGGCCGGGTGCAGTGGCTCACGCCTGTAATCCCAAGCACTTTGGGAGGCCGAGGCGGGCGTATCACGAGGTCAGGAAATCGAGACCATCCCGGCTAATACGGTGAAACCCAGTCTCTACTAAAAATAAAAAAATGAGCTGGCGAGGTGGCGGGCACCTGCAGTCCCAGTTACTCGGGAGGCTGAAGCAGGAGAATGGTGTGAACCCGGGAGGCGGAACTTGCAGTGAGCTGAGATCGCGCCACTGCACTCCAGCCTGGGTGACACAGCAAGACTCGGTCTCAAAAAAAAAGAAAAGAAAAGAAAATACTGCAGTCTACAGAAGTTAGATGTAGCAAAGAATAAGGTTCATGTGAAAAAAACTGAGGATAATACTAATTGAGGTTCCCATTCAACTCTTTGAGATCCCAAGGCTCTCAAATAATCCTCTGACTGGGCCATACATTTGTTCCCAAGACCATTCAAGGAAAAACGGATCCATTAAACCATAAATTCCCCCAGAGTAAAGGCAGAGAACTATTTTAGGGATCCCTTTATGTTATAAAACAACAAATGAGACAGTCAGAAAGCACAATAAATGATCTTTGGAACTGGATCAGCTTGGATTTGCATCCTTGCTCTAGCAGTCACTAGCTGTGGATTCATAGGCAAATTTCTCAACCTCTTAAGGCTTTTTTTTATAATCTGCAAAGTGATAAAAAATTTTCAGGTTCACTAGCAAAACTGAATGAGATATTCATATGAAGTACCTGGCACATTCCATACATGACAATCATAAACCAGGTGATATCATCTTCTCTATTATTTCAATTTGAAGAAGCATTTCTATTTCCTAGTCCCCTAACATGTAAAAGACCAGGGAGAAAATTATTTAGCTACCCCCAACTTACCGAGAATTTTACATTAATACTCTGTCAAAAGAATAAGTTATTTTAGAGAAGAAAATACTGAAAGTACTAAAATCTTTGGTTAATGTGCCTCATAAGCAGAAAATCAATGGCTGATTCAAGACTACTCATTTAAGACTTATTCTATAACGAACAAAATTTGCCAGAAAGGGCAGATTTCTTTATTAGTTGTCAACTGTTAGTAATCTGTATGTGGCTAAATATTCGGTTCCTGGAAGCTTAAGGGAAAAAGAAGCATACTGAACAGAGATATTTCGGGCTTAAATTTCATTAGAAATTAGCAAATTATTTATAAAATGTCTCTTGGATTACCCTCCTCCCTAGCTCCAAACACATACCCAATCTTTGAGAGGATTAAGATATTATAGGCTAGGCACACTGCTGTCTGATGATTAAGAGTATAGGGCTAAAGTATACAGAATCTACATGGCCTTTACTCTTTGGTCAGACTCTCAATAAACCAAAGTCTCAAGTGAGACCCTAGCATGTGCTGGATCACTGTGAACTCATAGCTCAACTCTTAGATAAAGAGCCTCAAATGTGTATGTTCTGCATTTCTTTTTCTTTTTTTTTTTTTTTTTAGACAGGGTCTCACTCTTATCACCCTGGCTGAAGTGCAGTGATGCAATCATGGCTCACCACAGCCTTGACCTCCTGGGCTCAGGCAATCCTCCCGTCTTAGCCTCCCAAGTAGCTGAGACTACAGGCATGAACCACCATGCCAAGTTGGTTTTTGTGTGTATTTTTTGTAGAGACGGGGTTTCACCATGTTGCCCAGACTGGTTTCGAACTCCTGGGCTTAAGCAATCCGCCAGCCTTGGCCTTGCAAAGTGCTGGGATTACAGGCATGAGCCACTCACCCAGCCAAATGTATATTTTCAATAGTATAGGTGAAAGAGGAATTCATAATAAATAGCACATTAACAGGCAAAAGAGCTTACACTATGTTGTAAAATTTTAGGAGCCTAAATTGTACTCTTACCAGAGTAGTTATGAGGGAGAAGGCAGCAAGAAGGGAGCTTCCAAATTGGATGAAACATTTTACTCAAAAAAGGAACTTTAAATATAACATTTTGAGCAAAACTGTCAAGAGTTCTGCACCTAAAAATGTTTAACAGCTGCTTTAATCGTAAAAATTTTCTGGTCTATACAGAGTATCTGAAATAAAGCTATAGTTTAATATGAGTGAGCTATAAATTATACTCCCCAAAAGGAGAAAGAGTTTAGGTAAACTGAGTTACTTAGAAATGTCCATTTACATTTTGAACAATGATTGCTATATTAGTTTTCTATGGCTACTGTAACATTATCACAAATTTGAAGGCCTATAACAACAGTAATTTATTCTCTCACAGTTCTGAAGGCCAGAAGTCCTAATTCAATAACACTGGGCCAAAATAAAAGTACTGGCAGGATTGCACTTGGCTTCCAGAGGCCCTAGGGGAGAATCTGTTCCTTACCTCTTTCAGGTTGGGGCAAATGCCAGTATGCCTTGGCTTGTGACCATATCACTCCAATCTGCCTCTGTGGTCACACTGCTTCATGCTCTTCTGTGGCTGTAATCTCTCTCTGCCCCTTCTCTTATAAAGTTACATGTGGTAACATTTAAGGCCTACCTGGATAATCCAGGACAATCTCATCTCAATACCATTAACTTAATTACACATGCAAAGAACCTTTTTCAAAGTAAATTAACATTTACAGGTTCCAGAGACTAGAATGTAGATATCTTTTGGGGGACATTTTTCAGCCTACCACACTGACCAAAGGTAAGAGTGACTATAACCCACCAATGAATATAACCAACTACCCACAGACAACACTTAAGTCTTTATCCTGCATACATGCTGTTTCCTTAATTTGTTTTTAAACAAATGTGAAATACATTTCAGAAAATGTAACCACTTTACAGGAGGCTGAGGCAGGAGAATCGCTTGAACCTGGGAGGCAGAGGTTGCAGCGAGCCGAGATCGTACCACTGCACTCCAGCGTGGGCAACAGTGCAAGACTGTCTCTAAAAAAAAAAAAGGCCGGGCGCTGTGGCTCATGCCTGTAATCCCAGCACTTTGGAAGGCCAAGGCGGGTGAATCATGAGGTCAAGAGCTCAAGACCATCCTGGCCAACACGGTGAAACCCCATCTGTATTAAAAATACAAAAATTAGCTGGGCATGGTGGCAGGCGCCTGTAGTCCCAGCTACTCGAGAGGCTGAGGTAGGAGAATCGCTTGAACCCGGGAGGCAGAGGTTGCCGAGAGCCGAGACTGCATCACTGCACTCCAGCCTGGGCAACAGAGCAAGACTCCGTCTCAAAAAAAAAAAAAAAAAAAAGGATACTTTTAAATTACTTAATTATCCCATTTCCGTACAAAGCATTTTTTTCATTTGTTTGACACACACTTCCCTAAGCACTATGAAACAAAGAAAAACTAAGATGCCTTCTCTCTCTTTTAATGAGATATGTTTTTCTCTCATAGTTACTGTCCCTTCTGAACACAGTAAAACAAAGGTCACGTCAAATTAACTCTCTCAATCTTCAGCATTTTTCTTTTCCTTTTATGTTATATTACACAAATGTAAATGAGCAAATAATTTCTTCCTTAATTAAAGCAATGCTTGCTTACAGGATACAGGTGTTATATTTTAGAAATTTACTCAAGACTAGGCAAATAATAAATTCTGAGTAAGCAATCCAACTGCCATCATAACACTGCCTGCGGTAACACCTCATAAAAACCACTTTCCGCAGTTCAATCTAAAACTACAGCTGTAAGACAGACGCTAATTTCTGTAAGCTTCTAAAGACACAAAGTGTTCTTTATTGAAAAGCTTGTCACTGTACTAAACATCTGGAATACTCATCTAAATTACTCTTGGTAGCCTAATAGCTTATTTAAAGAAGCAATATCAATTCCTAATTTGATTGTATCTTTTCCACAATATGGAACATACAACAGAAAGCACTTAAAGGTAATTTGCCAAATCTCCATTATCCGGTCTTAAGTTTTTGAATACTAGTAATAAACTTAACATTTCTAGACTCTCTATAACTAAGTTGTCTTACAAGGAAATGTTTTTAAGATTTTTAAAGCTTCCCTTAAAATGCAGATCTAGATAATTTAGTGTGATCTGTGCTTCCTACCACATTTCTCCCATCAGCCATCAATCACTATCTCATCTCCTCTAACACTACTACTACCCCTGCCCCCCACCACAGACATAGATACTTTAATAGCCCAATGTAATCTGTTTTTAAGGTTTTAAGATACACCTATCAAGGTCTAATATGAGTCAACACTAATTATAACAGCAGCAGCCTTATTTTCTTTCTGTCCCTTTGCCTACCCATATTAGAAGCTAACAGATCCATAATGAAAACCAGTTGAGTTCAACAATTTAGGAAACATTTATTGAGCTATCATGTGATAGAAAATGAGAACCTCTAACAATGTATTGGCTACTGAGGCGGACAATCCTTGAACATGTTTTCAATATGATTTGATAAATGCTAAGAAGGCATAAATAAGCAGTCAAATGGGAGAGCAGAAATCAGAAAATGTTTCCTGGAGAAAGAGACTCATTCTTGGAGGAAGAGTTTAAGGTGAAGTGAAAGTTAACCAAGCGAGGAAAGAAAGCAGTCCTGAAGGACCAACATAATAAGGAAAGGTACACTCAGCATGGCATGTCTGGGAAACTCCAAGTAGTTCACTATTAAATGAGTGGAAAAGAAGGTGGGGAGTACAGCCTCAGCACAGGGTGAGGCTGAAAAATTTAAATGTGAACTAGATCAGTGAGGCCTAGTATGCAATACAAAGGTATCAAGAAAGATCCACAGTGCAATGACGAAGAGATCACCTTTGGCCAACAGTAAAGGATGGATCTGAGAAAATCAAGAATCCTAATCTGTGTAATAATCTGAAGAAGAGATGAGAAAGGCCTACAGTAGAGCTGTTAATAAGAAATTAGAAAAGGCAGAGCTCAAAAATAACAATACATGGGATATAGGAAATGAGAAAGGAAGGAAAGAAAAGGACTCCTAAGCTTGTGGCTGTGTAGATGCTGATACTAAAAAAAAAATGAGACAGTATAGCAGAAAGTAGTATTTTTATCACTTCTATTCAACATACTAGTGGAAGTTCTAGCTAGAGCAAGTAGGGGGGAAAAAAAGGAAACAGAAATAAAAAGCATCCAAATTGTAAAGGAAGTAAAACAGTATCTTTGTAGATGACATTGTGTCCAGAGTTTATGCCTTCCAGTGGTTTCTTGCTCTCGCTGACTTCAAGAACGAAGCCGCAGAACTTCACAGTGAGTGTTACAGCTCTTAAAGATGGTGTGTCCGGAATTTGTTCCTTCAGAGGTGTCTAGGAGTTTCTTCCTTCCGGTGAGTTAGTGGTCTCGCTGACTTCAGGAGTGAAGCTGTGGACCTTCGCAGTGAGTGTTACAGCTCTTAAAGGTGGCGCGTCTGGAGTTGTCTGGCCCTCCTGGTGGGTTCATGGTCTGGCTGACTTCAGGAATGAAGCTGCAGACCCTGATGGTGAGTGTTACAGCTCATAAAAGTAGTAGTGCCAACCCAAAGAGTGAGCAGCAGCAAGATTTATTGTGAGGAGCAAAACAACAAAGCTTCCACAGCATGGAAGTGGACCAGAGAAGGTTGCCACTGGGGGCTCCAGTGGCCAGCTTTTATTCCCTTATTTGGCCCTG
Organism: Pan paniscus; assembly: GCF_029289425.2. Lineage (NCBI taxonomy): Eukaryota > Metazoa > Chordata > Mammalia > Primates > Hominidae > Pan > Pan paniscus. Next base: position 64,658,996 of record NC_073249.2, read on the forward strand.
CCCACATCCTACTGATTGGTCCATTTTACAGAGTGCTGATTGGTCCATTTTTTCAGAGTGCTGACTGGTGCATTTACAATCCTTTAGCTAGACACAGAGCACTGATTGGTGCATTTTTAGAGTGCTGACTGGTGCATTTACAATCCTTTAGCTAGACACAGAGGGCTGATTGGTAAATTTACAATCCTTTAGCTAGACAAAGAGGGCTGATTGGTGTGTTTTTACAGAGTGCTGACTGGTGCATCTTACAATCCTTTAGCTAGACAGAAAAGTTCTCCAAGTCCCCACCCGACCCAGAAGTCCAGCTGGCTTCATCTCTCAACATGATCTTATATGCAGAAAGCCCTGAAGACTCCACACATACACACAAAACTGTAAAAAGCTTAATAAATGAATTCAGCAACGTTGCAAGAAAAAAACAAAACAATCAGTTTCATTCATATACACTAACAATGAACAACCTGAAAAGGAAATTAAAAAAAAAATTCCATATACAACAACATAAAATAATAATGCTTAGGAATAAACTTAAGCCAAGGAGGCACAAGACTTGTATAATGAAAATTACAAAACATTCTGAAAGGCATTACAGACATAAATAAATGGAAAGACATCCCATGTTCATGGATTTGAAGACAAAATATTATTAAGATAACAATAAAGATGCTCGTTGACCTACATGGGGTTACATCCCAATAAACCTATCAAAAATTGAAAATATCTTAAGTCTAAAGTGAAACCACAGTAAGGTGAAAATATAAGCTTAAAGTGTTTTCAACTTTCAATGTTTTCAATTTAATATGGGTTATCCAGATGCAGCCCCATCACAAGTCAAGGAGCATGCTGAATGCATATTGCTTTTGTACCACTGTAAAGTTGAAAAATCGTAAGTCGAACCACTGTAAATTGGAGACCATCTAGACTATCCAAAGCATTACCAAAAAAATCAGAGTATGAAATCCTGCCAGTGTTGAAATAAAGTACCTATTCAGTAGGATTCTATGAAGAATAAACAATAGCTATTATTATTGGTGCAATAAGACTAGCTATCCTATCCTATCCAACCTACATTCCTAAGAATAAAGTAGAAATTGAAGATTGTTCCTGAGGTAATAAACATTAATCATAACTTACTATATAGAAGCTAATTTATTTAGGGCTAGAATATGATATAAATTTAAGACAGATTGAAATATTCCATTTGTTAATTTTAAATGCCCTTCTGAATTAAGTCTCTAACTATGGCAGTGTGAATAATAGGTCCCCAAAGGTGTCCACGTCCTAATCCCCAGAATTTGTGCATGTTAACCTTACATGGCAAAATGGACTTTGCCAATACAATTAAATTACAGCTCTTAAGATGGGGAGATTATCCTGGATTATCCAGGTTTGGCACAATGTAACTGCAAAGGTCCTTAAGAGGCAGACAAAGCGATGTGATGTGAGAAGCAGAGTCAAAGAAGCTGTGATGAAGTAGGCCAGGGTAGTAGTCCAAGAGAGCAATCTAAGACACTGGGAAGCTGGCCTGAAGATGGAAGAAGGGGCTGCAAATTAGAATGCAGGTAACCTCCAGAAGTTAGAAAATGAAAGAAAATGAATTCTCCCCTAGAGACTCCAGAAACGTCACAGACCTTCCAACACCTTAATTTCAATCCCGTAAGACTCATTTTGGACTTCTTACTGCCAGAACTGTAAAATAGTAAGTTTGTGTTGTTTCAAATTACTACATTTTGGTAATTTGTTACAGTAACTATATGAAACTTATACACCAGATGAACCCTAATTACCAGAAGATGGTAAGAGTGGGAGAAGGTGACAAAAAATGCGAACTTCGGTTTATTTTCTCAATAGTCTTATCTTCTGCCAAAAGAAAACTAAATGCACTCACAGGAAAAGAGTCTTCCTCTAGAGAAGCAGTTCTCAAATCTGGCTATATATAAGGAATCATCTTTCATCTGGATGAAATTTTAAACAATTCTGATACCAAGGTTGCATTTCAGACTCACTGAATCAGTATCTTTACCCCTCATCCACCCCCAGTTTAAAAGCCAGCCAAATGGTTTTTACGTGCAGCCAGTTTTGAGAACCACTATTCTACGTATTCTGTGTAAAAATTACTGTTTCAGTGACCTAAGAAACATCTGGCATTTCCAAATGGTACTTCCCCAAATAAAGACATTGCTCAGAATTCACTCATTTACAGTTACTGGTTTAGTGTATATTTTGCTAACTTTAACCGTAAGAAGTTACCCTTGGCAAAAAGTTGTCCAGGACAAATTCCTAGAAGTGGAATTACTGGATCAAAGGGCAAGTACATTTTTTTATTCTGACAAATACTGCTAAATTATTATACCAATTTACATTTCTACCAATTAGGGAAGAGCAACATTTTTTTTAAAAACCCTGCCCAATCTGATAAGTGGGAGGGAAATGATACTTCTTTGTTGTTTTAATTGGCAAGCCTCAATCATGAGTGAAACAGTATCTTTTCACAGCTTTATTGGCCTTTTTTTGGGGGGGGGGGGGTCTACCAATTATTTATATCCATTTCTGTCAGGTTTTTTTTTTTTAAGTTAACTTGTAAGAACTCCTTCTTTTAAGGAAATTGACCTTTTGTCTGTCATGAGTGTTAATTTTCCCCAGTTTGCTGCTTTGTCTTTTGTCTTTGACTTCTTCAGTATACAACTTTTATCTTTTATATATTTTTAGTGTACTTTTCTTCTATGGCATCTTTGGAAGCCATACTCTAAAATTATAAAAAACAACCACCTATACTTTCTTGCAATTTTTTTTTACATGTAAAGAGGATAGGATCTAGCTACTCCATTCCATGTAATGGGCAAGTTTCCCAACATCATTGTTTAGTTCTCTCTTCTCCACTGATAAGTTAGCATGCTATCTTCTAATTCATGACAAAGATGGGAAAAGAGAGAGAAATATGTGTATATGTGAATATATACACATATATTTTATGTGTATATAATATGCATGTGTGTCTATCTGAAAACTGTAAAACATGAGCTTAATACACTATAACTTCCTACACTGTCAACAATAAATGATTGCCTGATTCAGGTATACACAGTGTATAAATTCCTTAATAAGGTTACAAAATATGAACATGGCAATGAGAACACTATCCCCACAGCTGCCTTTGAAAAAGCAACACAATTGTCACAAAGCTACCTGCCTCTTTCTTCCTCAAAAGCAGTTAAAAGTTCTCCCTAGCAGTTTTCTTCCATGTTTGTACTCAGCCTTGTAAAATATTTGCTGCCACAAGGTGGAGATAACTTGATTACAGGAATACTGGTTACTGAAACAGGAGTAAGCACAAATTTTCTATTATACAAATACACTTGAATGGTAAAGAAGCACTGCTTCTAGATTCTTGGGTGAACCACAGGGCTGGTCACTTATAGCTGAGGGTCCAGTTTCCTCATTTGTAAATTTAAACCTTTATGTTAAGTAGCATCAAGAGCTCTCTAAACTGTAATATTCTGTGGATCAAAGCATGCTAAATGTTTCTGACAGTACATTGCCTAAAAACAGTCTTGTTCTCCTGAGCTAAGAAAATACTCTACCTTTAACAATGTCTTTCAACTTGAATACTTCAGCCAGCAACCAGTTGTTTCCTCTAATCTTTTATCTTCTAAGTCAAAAAGAGGTATACTGCATATTAAAATTCACACATCTAGCTTCCCCCAAGTCATAGCTAATGATTCCTGCCGTTTTTTTTCCACTCTGTCTTAAAGAGAATAGCTAGTTCCATACTTCTCCACATCCACCTGCCATAACTGCATATGTATTTGAAACAATGAGCTAGCTATCGTTTTCCTCTATACTGTTGGCCTTGGTGCTAAAGGCTGCACATTCGGGGTTTTGTGATCTTGTGTCTTTTTTTTGTTTGGTGGGTTGGTTTCTGCCTGAGATCAGAAGCTTTCATTTCTGTTTCCCTTTTTTTTCCCCCCCTTTTAAGAGATAGGGTCTTGAGACCATCCTGGCTAACATGGTGAAACCCCGTCTCTACTAAAAATACAAAAAATTAGCCGGGCATGGTGGCGGGCGCCTGTAGTCCCAGCTACTCGGGAGGCTGAGGCAGAAGAATGGCGTGAACCCGGGAGGCAGAGCTTGCAGTGAGCCAAGATCCCGCCACTGCACTCCAGCCTGGGCGACAGAGGGAGATTCCGTCTCAAAAAAAAAAAAAAAAAGAGAGAGAGAAATAGGGTCTCACTCCGGCACCCAGAGTGGAGTGCAGTGGCTCAGTGACTCATGGCTCACTGTAACCTCAAACTCCTAGGCTCAAGCAATCCTCCCATGGCAGCCTCCCAAGCAGCTAGGACTACAGACTCATGACCACGCTCGGCTACTTTTTTAACTTTTCATAAAGATGGGATCTCGCTATGTTGCCCAGGCTGGTATTGAACTCCTGGCCTCAAGTGATCTTCCTACCTCAGCCTCCCAAAACACTGGGATTACAGGTGTGGGCCACCTTGCCCAGCCTGTTTCCTCAATTCTTAACTGTCTGTCCCTCTGACAAGACATATTCCTTACACTGGTACTCATTCCTCCTGGTTCTCATCTGCCAGGCTAGATTTTTTCATCTTCTCCAAGGATGTTTCAACCTCTGCTTGCCAAAGGGTTTCCAGTCTACTGATTCATCCAATTTATTTAAATCTAGTGACCCATTAGTCAACTAAACCTCAGACTTTGGCATAACCCAGGCTCTCAGTCCTGAACACATATCAACTCTACACTAAATTCATCACATTCTTATAAAGGACTACCTTTAATTCTCCGAGTGCCCTCAGACCAAGAGAAACAAAGAATGTCAATAATTTCCTAAGCAGAACAGAAAAATTTTGAGTCCTTAAGTGAGCAAGGGAAACTACCAACTTCAGTTCATATCCCTACTCAGATAATAGGAACCTCTAAACAAGGGAGTATACTTATGTGGTGGCAGTATCCAGGTTACTACTGACTGTTGACTGCCACTCTATGCTGACACCACACATGACTGGCCCCAATAAATAAACCTGTAGACTTAATGACACAGATCAGTTATCTGTATCTTTGTAAGGGATATGTGAAACACAACTAAGGCATAAAGCAAAGCTAAAAGATTTACACAGATCTGAATTAAAGACAAACCAAAAAGAGAAGTCTAACTACTGACTCTTAGTCCAGGGCCTCATATGCCACAGCATAAGTCAGCAGCTTCTGTAAAGTGGTATATTCCAAGATTGTTATCCTTTCCTGGGTAGAGAAATGTTCATCAAGTGCCAATGTTAGCTTTAGCAAGTGGCAACGCAAGAAGTCACAGTAACATTCCCTTGTGTCACTGGAAATATACTAACAAGTTCTATTTTTCTGGGAAGGCCACAGTCTGTTGGCAAATTAAATCTGTGGTCAGGTAGAGACCTAAGAAAATAATCAGATTCAGAAAGATGAGAGAGAAAAGTTGAAGGCTAATACCTCTACACTCTTCTAACAGGAACTGGAATAACCCATTCAAAAACCAGCTAAGGAATTCATTTCTAGAGATAAAAATATAATTTTCATATTCTTTGTCCAAGTAATCCCAGTTGTGGAAAATAATGCTATTAACGTGCTTAATGGTCTCATAGTAAATGTCAGAGGCAAGACTCAAACCCAGGTCTGAGTGAGAAGGCCATGCTCTTAGCCCCCAACCAAACATATGATTATTACTACTGCTACTACAACAATAATGCCATTAACATGAAGATGTCTGCTGCAACCAGGACACTTTTCCAGTCGTTAAATATAACAATTAATACCATATGTAATGACTGGAAGTACTTGTAAGGTAATGTGATTAGAGATAACACTAATTTGCATCTGCGCTACAAGGACAGCTACGTAAAAGTTATGTTCTAGAAGGTGATATGGACTCGGTACTTTTTTCCCTCAGTATTTCAACTCCCACTATTACTGTTACCATATTACAATAAGGCACAGATTTTTAGCAGTTTTAAGGCAAAAATAGCCAAGAACAGATAAGCAAAGAATGTGTTTCCTGTGTCCCCCGTCACATAGGTAGATTTTCTTTTGCAGAAAAAGAAAAAGAAAAACTATTACGGAGGGTTTTTTTTTTTTATCCAGACTGGGATTCAGGAGACTTCTATTCTCATTTTTTGTTCTTGAAACAATTCCAAAAGGTAGACTAACTTAATCTCTCTCTTCTCTTCTGGCCTTGTCGCCAGATTTCTGCAACTTGCAACAAAAAAGCTTAATCCTGGCAGAAGTAGCTCCAGAGGTTTCAAAGGCTGAAAGAAAGCCAGGGACCAGGAAGAGGAAGCTAGAACAAGAAACCAGAAACTAGTAGAAGTTTTATAGTTCTGATAAATCTAAAATTAGCACAATATTTAGGTTCACAAAAGCAGCAAAAGTATGGCACACTTCATATATACTGGAAATCAACATGACTTTAACCAAGTCAATATACAGACCTAAACGTCTTTATCTATAAAATGAGCATGTTTTAAGTGATATCTAAAAAAATCTATTGCTCTGGAAATATTGCAAAGAGCTCCAAACAATAAAAATACATAAACCGAAATGCCCATTAGGGCAAAGCTACTTATAAGCAACTAGACTTTGATAATCTTAATGTGAGTTCTTCAAATAATCAATATTAAAAAGAGAAAACCATAACACAATAAAGAAAAACTTAAGTAGTTAAAGTAGCAAAATCCATTCTCTCAAAAGCAAAACTCATTCCACATTACCGAACAATAAAGAGGAAGGAAAACCAACATTAATTCAAGACAACAGATACTGTTTCAAATACTTTTTACAGTTTTCCCTCTACTTCCACTTTTAACAAAATTCCTGTTAAGTCCATGGTTTTTAACTTTTCTGGGTCTACATTCCTCTTAAGAATCTGATGAAAGTAAGGAACTCTCACCTCTGGGAGAAAAAAAGACATACGAAAGCACATGCACACAAAATTACAGAGTACAGTCCTCCCTGAGTATTCATGGGGTTCTGAAGATACCCCGCACACCACAGACACCAAAAGCCACAGATATTCAAATCCCTTACATAAATAAAATGGGGTAATATTTGCATAACCTACACACATCCTCTGATATTCTTTAAATCATCTCTAGATTACCTATACTACCTAATACAATATAAATGCTATGTAACTAGTTGCTAGACTGCATCTTTAAAATTTGTATTACTATTATTATTTGAGATGGGGTATCGCTCTGTCACCAATGCTGGAATGCAAAGGCGCAATCAAGGCTCACTGCAGCCTCAACCCTCCCAGGCTCCGGTGATGTTCCCATCTCAACCTCCTGAGTAACTGAGACTATAGGTGTGCACCACCAAGCCCGGCTAATTTTTGTATTTTTTGTAGAGACAGGGTCTCACCATGTTGCCAAGCCTGGTCTCAAACATCTGGGCTCAAGTGACCCATCCATCTAAGTGCTGGGATTATAGGCATGAGCTACCTTGCCTGGCCAAAAATTTGTATTATTTTTGAACTGTTTTACTGGTTTTTTTTTTTCCCCTTTAGAGTAATTTTCCACCTGCAGTTTGTTGAATCCAAGGATACGAAACCATGGATACAGACGGATGACTGTATTCGTGGATCCTTAGAGACTCCTGGACTGAAGGTCAAGAACATATGCTCTGCACTACCTAAAAAAGAATTCTCAAGCCTAAATGGGGAAACAGGCTATCTTCTTTCATTCCTTGTTTTCTTCAGCTCTACTGCACAACAAGCTACTGCCATCAAAGACAGCTACAGATTCATTCTTGGAAAGGTAAACTTACGAGGACAACAGGTACTGCTTTACTTCCATCCCACAGCCACATGAATAATGGATGTCCTTATCATGAACATAAATACAAATCTTAAAAAAACTTATAAACGAACCACAATGAAATGATTAAATATACTATGGTTCATACACCTAAAATATTAATCATTAAAAATGTTAACAAACTAGCTATGGCACAGAAAATGTTAATTATATTTAGATTTTATTTATTTATTTATTTATTTATTTTTTGAAACAGGGTTGCCCAGGCTAGAGTGAAACAGTGTGATCATGGCTGATTGCAGCCTCGAACTCCTGGGTTCAAGCAATCCTCCCACATCAGCCTGCCTAGTAACTGGGACTACAGGTGTGCACCACCACACCCAGCTAATTTTATTTTTCTTTTTTATAGAGACAGGGTTTCATTATGTTGCCCAGGCTGGTCTTGAACTCCTAGTCTCAAGTGATCCTCCTGCTTCTGCCTCCCAAAGTACTGGATTACAGGCATGAGCCACCGCACCCAGCCCAGGTTTTAAAACACACATAAATTTAGATCTACATATAAAATACAGTTAAAACTATGTTTTAAACAAAATCAAACCAAAATCTAAAATTTATTTCCAAAGGGAAATAGAGCAAAATATAAGACTGATTAAATACCAAAAGCATTTTTTCCTACTTCTTCAATTTCCTAAATTTAAAAAATAAATTTTAAAAATGAATAAAGCAACAACTGAATACTATTTTATTCAAAGACATTTTAAGTAATAATTTATGAATTTACCCCCATTCTTAGCTCTTAAACTACCTCCAAAAGGACTAAGCAACATATTGAACACAGGGATTAAAAATAAAAACAATCCATTTAAGAAATGAATGATAGGCCAGGTGCAGTGGCTCACACCTGTAATCCCAGCACTTTGGGAGGCCAAGGAGGGAGGATCACTTGAGGCCAGGAGTTTGAGACCAGCCTGGGCAACATAGCTAAACCCCGTCTCTACAAAAATAAAAAATAAAAAAAAATAAATGAGCCAGGTGTGATGGTAGACGCCTATAGTTCCACCTACGCAGGAAGCTAAGTTGGGAGGATCCCCTGAGCCCAGGAGTTCAAGGCTGCAGTAAGCTATGATCGCGCCACTGCACTCCAGTCTGCACAACAGAGGGAGGCCCTGTCTCTAAAAAAATGAGGAAAAAAAAAAAAGAATGATGGATAATTTATCTTGTAAAATTTTTTTTCACTGGCAAACCAATATTGTCTTAATTTTCCTAAATCAATTATTCCAAAGATTACCCAAAAGCTTTCAGAACAAATTAAACTGACATTAATAATGTTATCTACACTATACACAACTGTAATATTATCTTTCCAAGTAATGGAGAACTCTTCAAGTAATGGAGAACTCCTGAAAAAAATATTTCAGAAGACTAACAAATCATCACAGAGCAATCCAAACTGATAAATGGGACCTACATTTCAATGCAACTGTAACAATTCTAATAACATTAAGAATAAAGAAATTTAGATTGACTATTCTAGATAGTACTTTAATATTTGAGAGCCTTTAAAAACATACATTACTTTACAATTATGTGAGGAAATGTTACTAGAGGATAGCACCCCACAGCTATCTACATTTAAAAAAAGCACTTTTGCACTAATTCAAAGAGCCCTGTTTTCTTCACAAATATGCTAACTAAAAATTTTAAGATCAAGGACAAAAGGATAGGTTCATTAAAACTAAACAACAGATATAACTTCCAATCTTACCAAGTATATTTTTAAAAGCAGAGATTCTCTGAATCTGATATAACTCTCATATAAAACGAAACTACAGGCCAGGCACGGCGGCTCACACCTCGTAATCCCAGACTTTGGAAGGCCGAGGCAGATGGATCACTTGAAATCAGGAGTTCGAGTTCGAGACCAGCCTTGCCAACATGGTGAAACCTCAACTCTACTCAAAATACAAAAATTAGCTGGGCGTGGTGGCGCTCACCTGTAATCCCAGCTACTCAGGAGGCAGGAGAATAGCTTGAACCTGGGAGGCGGAGGCTGCAGTGAGCTGAGATAGCACCACTGCACTCCAGCCTGAGGAGCAAAGTGAGACCCCATTTAAATTTAAAAACAACAACAAACAAACAAAAACCTACAACAGTAATTTCTAGCCAAAATAAACGATACAGGTTTATCACCCCAATAAGAAAATCTAAAACTTTTTGGACATGGACATGATGCTCAAAAAATCATGCTAAAAAGAAATGCTCATTGGAACATTTCTGATTTCAGATTTTTGAATTAGGAATGCTCAACTGGTAAGTATAATACAGATATTAGAAAATCCGGAAAAATAAATCTGAAATCCAAAATACTTCTGGTCCTAAGGATTTTGGTTAAGGGATACTCGATCTGCAGAGCATACTTTCCCTATTCCCTAAGGCCCTAGTCATTTAAACAATCTGCAAAGTGATAGTTTTGTTCCTACATGTGTAATGAAACCTTTGGGGTGTTCTCTCAAGATAAAATCAACACATGCAACCCTGGTGAAAAGAAACAGCCGGTGCATTGGCTCATGCCTGTAATCCTAGCACTCTGGAAGGCCGAGGCAGGCAGACTGCTTGTGCTCAGGAGTTCCAGACCAGCCTGGGCAACATGGAGAAACCTTGTCTCCACCAAAAATAGAAAAAAAATAGCCGGGCGTGGCGGCGCCCGCCTGTGGTCCCAGCTACTCAGGAAACTGAGGTGGGAAGATCGCTTGACCCCGGCAGGCGGAGGATGCAGTGAGCTGAGATCGCGCCACTGCACTCCAACCCCGGCGAAAGAGACCCTGTCTTAAAACAGAAAAAAATAATAAAAAATTTTTAAAAACCCACAAAGAAAGAGAGATTACAAAGAAACTGAGGCGACATGTCAATCTTGAAAGACAATTATTTAGGAATTCAGGCCCCGCCTCTAGAGGCGTGGCCTCGGGGTCCTGGCGGCCGCCATTTCAGAGCTGAGGAACCCGCTCTCAGGAAGAGCACTCGTAATGGAGAAGAGTCGGCGTTCGGCCGGCCCGGAGGGGCCAGAGACCCAGATGGGAGAAGAAGGCCTGCTTGCCAGTATTGCAAGGCCCAGCTATCACCAGACGTGCCCCAGGACACAGAGCACAGTGTCCAGCCTTGACACGTCCTCTCCGGAGTCGCTTCTGATGCCAAAACACGGCTCTGCCACTTGTCGGTTATGTATGTGAACAGTTCCTGAACTTAAGCCGCCATTTCCTTACCTGTAAACTGGGGGTTCGTTTTCCGCCTTCAGATTAGCAAAAAGAATGAATGATAATGTCCAGTTTAGTCCAAGGCATATTGAAACCCGTTGCGTGCCCTAGCAGCTCTACCAGGAGTGGATAATGAGTAAAACTTGGCATTACCCACAGACGTTTTTAAAGTATATATCCTTTTTCCCGGCAGTTTCACTTCTAGACACTAGTTATAGAGAATAAGTACACATATACAAAAGTCATTTGTGAAGATGTTTAATGCCATATTGTTTGCGTGCTAGAGAAACACGGGGGGGGGGGGAATGTAGATTAACAGGAAACTGGTTAAGTGAACGCTGCTACATTCAATCTGGGTTACTAACATCCATCCAAGAATGAGCTACATCTAGGTAGTGACTTTTTTTTTTTTAATACAAGACATTAAGTTTAAAAAGCAGAACACTGCACATTATATAATCTTATTTATTAAAACACAGGCACACAAGACCTAATACTACTTAATGTCACGTGCACCATTCCTTTTAGATATTTATTGAGAGCCTATTACGTACCACACATTGTTTTGGATATTGGGAAATCAACAGTAATTAAAATCCCTGCCTTCTAGTAATGGGAGACCAAAAGAAAATGCAAATAATAAAATTCAGGCTGAATGTGGTGGCCAAAGCCTGTAATCCCAGCACTTTGAGAGGCCAAGGAGGGAGGACTGCTTGAGACCAGGAGTCCAAGACCAGCCTGGGCAACATGAGACCCCGATCTCTACAAAAATAAAGAAAAAAGAAAGAAAGAAAATAAGAATATTAGTGCATGGTGGCACACTCCTATAATCTCAGCTACAAAGGCGGCTGAGGCGGGAGGATCACTTAAGCCCAAAGTTGGAGACTGCAGTGAGCTATGATTGCCTCACTGCACTCCAGCCTGGGCAACATAGCAAGATCCTGTCTCTTAAAAAAAAAAAAGAAAAAGAAAAAAGGAAAATGAAGCAAAGTGAGAAAATAATGACAGGAGTATGTGGATCAACATAAAAATAAATGTAGGGGGAAAACTAGAAGGCATGGAATGTGGGGAGACTATGGAGGGGATTTTTTTATGGGAATAATAACAATAATACCTTCCTTAATAAAGGATTAAATGAGATAAAACCTGGAGAGTTCCTAGAGCAGAGCCTGGTGGTTGAGACTTCAATGTCTAGAGCCTGATTTGCCTAGGTTCAAATGTGGACTATGTCATTTCCTGTGTCTTGGAGACCTCATTTAAACTTCTTAATTCCTCAGTTTCCTTGTCTATAATGGAAATGTGATGTCATACCACCTCTTAGAGTTGTTAAGGATTTAGTAAGTTTTAGATGTAAAGTACCTATAACAGTGCCTGGCTCATATTAAGCATTGTAGCTGTAGTACAGCCATCTCTTATTATCACCGTCATTACTTGAGGCAGAGCTTTGAAGCCACACTTGCTGACCCTCTGGTTGTTCCTTCCTTCAGCATCCCCAGCTGATATTTGCCCAGCACTTCACAGCTTAAAAATTCAAGGAGCCTATGCCTCATTCAAACTTTTCAGCTCACCTAAAACGATGGTCACCTCATTTTTAAAAAAAACTTACTGGGGTGAAATGAACCATTTTAAATTGAACATTTAGTGGCATTTAGTGCATTCACAGTCTTGTGCAGCCACTAACCCTAGTTCCAAAACATTTCCATTACTCCAAAGTAAAACTCTTTACCCATTAAGCAGTTTCATTCCCATCTCCCAAACCTCTGGCAACCACCAATCTATGGATTTTTCTATTCTGGATATTTCACAGAAATGGACTCATGTAATATGTGGCCTTTTGTGGCTGGTTTCATTCACTTGGCATATTTTCAAGGTTCATCCACATTGTAACATGTGTCAGTACTTTATTCCTTTTTATGGCTGAATAATATTCCACTGTAAGTTTATACCACATTTTGTTTATCCATTCATCTGTTGACAGACATTTGGGCTGTTTCCATTTTTTGGGTATCATGAATAGCGGTGCTAGAAACCTGTGTGTTACATGCTAGATTGCCTGGCCCTACTTTGGATACCTCCGGTTTAGTGGTAGGAGAGGTCAAGAGTGCTGCAGTTATTAGGAAAGGTCTCCGAAGAGGAATGGGAGGAAGGAATGAGTCTGAAATGGTCTGAAGGAAGAACAGATATTCCATGATGTCAGATCAAACGAGGAGGAAAATAATGGGGGGTGTCACAGGTGAGGGAAAAGGATTGGCAGGGAAGGCTAACACTGAAACTTTCCTGGGTAATAGAATGTTCCACTTCTTAATTTGAGAAGTGTTACATGGGTGCATGCATATATATATATATATATATATGTAAAAATGTATATATAATATGTATATTATAAATATATGTATAAATACAAATACGACTTTTTACATACACACATTTTTACATATATATGCATGTATATATATAATATGTATATACATATATACATAAAATGTGTGTATATATGTAAAAATTGGTGTGTATTTTTGTATACAGTTGTTATACCTCAATAAAAAATTCTGAAAGATGAAAAAAAAAAGAATTAGTTAAGGAGGGGGAATGCTACACTACCAACCAGATTTGTGACAAGTAGGGTTATAGGACATCCACAACTCCTCCCACACCCCGTTACCACCCTAAACACTTTTTTAAATATAGAAACTCAACAACTTGAAAATAGACACAAAACAATCCCCAGGATCCAAGCCAGGGACCAATGGATCTCACTCTCACTTTTTTCTTCACATACACCCCTTACACTTACCATGTGCTTTACTCTTTACAAAGACCGCTTTACGTACATTACTTCTTATATCTTTTCAAATAATCTGTAAAGTCAGTGAGGCTGGCATTTTTTTTTTTTTTTAACAAAAGAAAAGAGACTCAGAAAGGCCAAGAATCTTGCTAGTAGTGGAACCAGACCTAGAAACCAAGTCTCCTGCATTCAATTCTGCAACTCCTACTATACACAATACTACCCCTTCTGTAATACAGTAAAGCCTTCTAGAAAACATTTGGCTGGGTTCCAAGACAGCCGTCCCAGACTGAATAAGACTCTATATAGCAAACAGTGTAAATAGTGAGGGTTTAATGCAATTACTGGCATGGAGGCATACATCTTTTTTTTTAAGTGAAGAATTAGTTGGTTTTAAAGTAAATCAACATGGTGTGTGAATGGTGTGGGAAACAAGCAGAACACTCTTCTAAAAAGTCAAAATGAAGTACTGTCGATTTGCACATTTCGCAATTGCGAATAGAGGTAGTGGTCATCAATACAGGAAGGAGAAAAAAAGACAACAAAGAGTGGACAATTAAGAAACTACATAATGTTTTATTTTTGGGAACTGAAATGAGGAATTTCTCCCCATCCCACACCGAAATACCTTGAGATTGAGAACATCAGTTTATAAAATACTAAGAAGTAGGAGAGAATTTTATTTAGCCATCAAAAGGAATGCCTGTCAAAATTGCTGGCCCTGAAAGATAGCTGATCAGAAATCCAAAGCCCCATTTTTAGATCACCTATTGGTACTATGCAGTTTAAATTTACTATTTTACCCTTTCAATTTTTCTATCTGTAAAATCAAGTAACACTTTACCCAAACTATTTTCTAATGACCTTGGAAGGAAGAAATGATGTCTAAAAAGGTAATGATCAATATTTTATTTCCATCAGCCACTGAAAAAAGTATTTCTCAAGTATCTATGTGCACAGTACTAAGCTAAAAGTGCAAAGAAAGCAATGGTCTTTATAATCTAGATGAATAAAGCACAGAGAAATACAAAATAATAATTATGTGACGAAATTGAGACATCTCAGAAAAAGCTTTCACAGGAGTTGGGTTGAACATAGCAGTCAGAAAGAATGAAATTGGATTTAATCAGGATAGAAGATAAAAAGAGTAGTTATAAAGTTAGGTAGGCAGAGAAGAGGCAAGTTGGTTGCTGTCTTTTGGGCTCCCAAAACATAGCACTCATTTGCTATTGCACTGAAAACACTGTACAGTAGTTTGTCATTGCCACTTACACTATAAATTCCTCAAGGACAAGACCTTTTTCGATTCATTTTTCTATTCCTAATCCCTTGCACAGGGTCTGGCATACAGAAGATAAATACTTTTTGAAAGGCAACGTTAACACAGAATTCCCTATTTAAATTACTACATCTTAACCTACACTATTCGTCCAGATCATTTACTTATTGTCTCTCAACTCCGAAACTACTCTCCCAGACTCTGTTGTTATGGCTGAGACTGCAACTATATTTCACCAACTCCTTTGCCAGCTGGGATCTCCTTAGGCTTTGCCAATAGCAGCAGTAAGTGAAGACTGGAAAACAGGAAGATGGGAGACGGGACATCTTTCCAGTTCCTGTCAGTAGCAAATGCAGCCCCTGACCCTGGCAGTTAGCAAATGGTTCCAGTCTCCAGGTTTTTGTGGTTCTCCCAGAACCAGCAATAACACATGCCTTTATAAGTACTAGCAGCAAGCACACAATGCTGACCTACTCAAAAGTCCAGCACCGGGTCCATAGAACCTCTTCTCTGAGCTCTTAGGTTCTGATTACTGTAATGTTCCCCCCTCCCCCGCTTTTTTTTTTTTATACACTCATCTAACCAACTCCCTATATTAAATCCTTTCTGTTGAAATTCTTACTAAAGTCTCCGTTTTCTCTACTGTACCCTAGCACATTGTAAAACAATAATTCTAACTGCTCTCAGATATCTTGTTGCTTCACTGAAGGGGAAAGTAAACAAAATTTGGGTTATTTCATAAAAACTATTTCATAAAGGATAACGTGAAACCCTCTAAATTTGCTTCTGTTAAGCTGCAGCATAAAAATAATTTTTGTGATTTAAACTACTACACTGTTTAAATGAGAGAAAATGAGAAATAATTTTAAAAGTGCAAGTTATTCCAAACACACGCACTCACCTCCTTTAATGTAGCACATATCCTAGAAATAATGTGAAATGATAAAGTAAATGTTCTGCTATTCCCCAGTGGTCCCAGTTCTCACATCCTCTGATAGTGTGGCATGAGATCCTGATTTTTTTTGAGGCAGAGTCTCGCTCCGTCACCCAGGATGCAGTGCAGTGGCATGCACTGCAACCTCCACCTCCTGGGTTCAAGCAATTCTCCTGCTTCAGCCTCCTGAGTAGCTGGGATTACAGGCGCGCGCCACTATGCCTGGCTAATTTTTGTATTTTTAGTAGAGACGGAGTTTCACCAAGTTGGTCAGCCTGGTCTCGAACACTTGACCTCGTGATCCACCTACTTCGGCCTCCCAATGGATCCAGATTCTTACATTTAAAGGCACTCCCCTCCCAACGCACCTCCCCCATCCCCGCCCCAAATGCAAGGTCCCTAAATGCAAGCTAACTACTTCACGCAGTGCTCAAAGAAACACCAAGAAACTGCAATGTGTTCCAACACCAAAGCTTAGCTGAACTTATTGGTATGTTGTTCTGCCTTCCTGAGGGATTTTCAAGCATGATTTTTTTTTTTACTACATGTGATTTTCATTCTATGCATCGACTTTAGAATCTAACCTCTTCATACAACTCCACTCTATAGCATAAAAACAAAAAGAAATCCCCCTTGCAGAAGATCCCGTAAGTAACATATCTTTTGAAAACAAATGACCAAAATGCTTACATGTTTTTCATTTGGCTGGTTACTTCACTTAATAGTATGCTCTCATTAGAAAATTTAACCCAAGGTTAATTTCAAAAATAACTTTTCACCATTGTACTTAATACAGATAAACTGATTTTTAAAAATTATGATAAATGGCAAACATGTTAATTCTCAAAATGAAATGGGAGAAGTAAATTTAAGCAATAGAAATCTTAGAATTTTTAGTAATGTATATAGCTCCTTGAGCATCCAACAAGATACATAACTAAGCCTAATCATACCACTCTGCCTCAGCTGTCTAAAAACCGTAAAGCAAAGGAGAATTAAGAACATGGCCAATTCTACCGGAGTTGCTCCACACAACATAAAACTGGATAATGGGTCACACCTACGCTCTTAGCACCTATAGTCAGGGACTCATCACCTAGCTCCTGCCTGGCAACACACTAACACTAGCTTCTACTTAAATGCCAAGAGTCCCATGACCACAGTCAAAATATTTATGTAAGACCAATCAAACTGCACTTCCCACAAGAAATACCAGAAGACCCAGTAGACACATTAGGTAGAAAGGGTAGAAGACCAGTAGGCAAACAGTCAGGATATCTGGACCCTTAAGGAATGGACTATGTAAATGCTATTATACCTTTGTACCCCAAATTATATGGGCACCTACTCAGTATTAAATGCAAATAAACACTAAGTTACTATGACAGCTTAGATGTCAAATAAATGAATCAATCGAGAAATTAACCATTGTCTGATGACAATGTCTGTCTTCTACAGTGTGTGCAATAACACGAATTAAAAACCAATTGTAGATCTGTACGTGCGCAGAGTACATAATCTCTTATTTTTCTTTTAAAAGCTGCAAACTGTGATGGATTTTTCGTTTATCCAGAATTTAATGAGTCATTTCAAAATTATGAAGCGCTTTAAGTCATACTAGAAACACTGCCATAATTTTAATAAAGTGCGTTTTAATATTAACTCATTTCTCTTGCTGGAATAAATTATGCTTCTTTGCTAATGTATAGAAATGAAACTGTCACTGAAACATCTGGTTATATATTATTCATTAGGCATATATATCACCTTTACTCCAAAGTCTGCATAATATAAACACAAATCATGAATAAATCAGATTAGAGACACAGACGTGACACCACAAACTGTAGGTCACTAATAAAATTCCAAACATGTTTGCTGACCTGGTCTATATTTCTATCCATTCAAACCTGGGAGCTTCACAGAGGCAGAGAAAAACTCCAAATTCCCAGTATTTTGAAAGTCTGCATGGTCTACATTATGTTAGTGATTGTAACTGGAAATTTTTCTATGCAACACACTTTAGGACAACTAGCTTATTTTTCAAATACTCAAACGGATTGGCCTGACTCGGGCAATTTTTCTTCGTAAATCTGCCTCTACTATAATTAACCTCAAATGTGGATGCCACAAGGATACCTGAGGAAAATAACTACAATCCTTACAAAAAGTGAGGGACCATATTTGCTGTGCTACCCCTAGAAAAAGGAGTCACCTATAACTACCTATTATTTTGCTAAAAAGTAGTTTAAGAGTACAATCAAGATTTTTAAAGATACTTGTTGATTGTGAAAAGTAGAAATTTCAGGGGGAAAAGGGAATAACCAAGAGTCATATTGCTGCTATTTAAATACTTTATAAATCCAAGGATCAAATTTCACTATAAGAAGCAAACTCTCACACCCACCTCAGTTATCAGAATATTCAACAACTGCACTTAATACAAAACAGATAGATTAGCTACCAATTAGACTAAGTATTCCAGCTGATCATCTTGGAATTACCAAAAGTAGATTATGTAATGCAAATCGCTCGTACATTCGTTTTAAACATATCCTCGGTTTAGAACACTGAAACCATGCCTTAATTTTTTAAATTGAAAAACAGCGTATTACTAAAATACTGAGTGCATATCTATATCCTTTTCACGGCACTTCAAAGAAACCTGACATCTTCAAATCATTTTACAATGTAAAGTTACATTCTCTAAAACTTCCGACAGCCTCGAAAAAAATACCCAAAGGGGCTTCAAATAGATGAGTCTATAATTGATCTTAGCGGGCAAATAACTGGAATGAACCTCAAAGTTTGAGATCAATTTTTACTAACACCATCTCTGAAAGCAAGAAGGCGACTTCTGTAGAAGGTAAACGATTCTGACCAGCAGGACGTGGGCTCCCGGCAAAAGTGGGTACTAGCATCTCAGCGTAAACGACACGGTTCAAAACGCGAAGCTTCCCGCAGAAACTAACCAAGACACCCCCTCCCCCCACGACTCCTCCTGGGTAAGCTCACGGCTTTAGAAAGCAGCAACAGATACTCCAGAGCAGGAGGCGGCACTCCAGGAATGTGTGAAGCTGAAGGGGTCTCCCCGAGGAACCCCGACGTCGAGGAGCTCCTCTACACTGGAACCCCCACTCCGACCCCCCAGAAGGAAGGAGCGATATCTGCACAAAGTGCCCCCTACCCCACCCCCACGATGCAGACACACATCCCTAGCTGCGAGGCGAAAGCCCAGAGAAAAAACCCGCATTCCACTCCGTCCGCCTCCGGAGTAGGGCTGCAGAGAGGCTGGGGCCCCCGCCCCCGGAGGCGAGGGGGCCGCGCCGCAGCTCCGGCCTCCGCGCAGAGGAAAGGGCAGCGAAAGGCTCGCGGCGAAGGAAGGAATCCCGGCGCTTCGCTGACTGGGTCCTCCGCAAACCAGCTCCCTTCCCTCCCACGACCCTCGAAGACACGGTAACAATGAGAACCCGCTTCACCCGCCGTCTCCGCCGCGAGAGCGGCCGGGGGCGGCGGCGGCGCCATGTCCCTTCACACCCCCGCGGACACACACCCCCCCCACACTCCGGGGCCCCCGCCAGTCGCCTGCAACGCTGCCGAGCAGACGCGTGTCCCGGCCCGCCGCTTCCGCGCCCTTCGCCTCCCCGCCCGCCCCACTCACCGGCTCCTGCCCCAGCCCGGGGCTCCGCTGGCCGCGTCCGGAGCAAGACTCTGGTATCAGCTGCCGCGGCCGCCGGCGCCGCCGCACAATATGGCGAGCCTCAGCTTCCGCAATGGAGCTCGGGAAATACAACAGGGGCCGCTCAATATTCATGAGAGACTGAGGGGAAGCCGGCTCGGCCGGCGCTGCGGGGAGGGCGGGAAGGAGCGAGCGAGCGAGGGGCGGAGGCGCGGGACGAGGACGTGCACGGCGCGGGGAGGCCCGCGGCGCGAGGGGAGGGTGCGCCGCCGCGTGTTGGCCTGGAGAACCCGCGCCACCGCCCCGCCCTGGGCTGGCCGGCCACGCCCCCCCGGCGCCCACCGCGGTCCGACGTAGCCCCCGGGCAACGCCCGGATGACGGCGCAGCCACCTCGTGCTCAACCTTCTGCTTGGGTTCTTCTGCCCTGGCTTCGGCCCACCCTTTACACCTTCCTGGCCGGCTTCTGGGGTTTGGGCTCAGACTTCTTTCTCATGAGTTCGTCCTCTTAAACCTATCCCACCCGGCGGAAATCCTCATCAGGCTTTGGTCTGCAGAACTTCACATGAACTTCGGCACCCTTCCGCTCTCGTACAACAAACATACACTTTTCATCCTTGCAGGATAAAACTGCAAGTGTAATTACTCCTGGGAAAATGACCTTCCACTCTAAACTTAGCTTAACATTCTGATTGTGGTCATCAGCTCTTACTATTTACCTTGCTGCTGCTTTATTCCTACCTCCTTGGCCCCTTCCAGTGTTATCTTCTGAACTTGAGGATTTACGAAGTAATAGATTAATAGATGTAATCATTACCTAAAACAGCCAGTTAGTCTCCAGTAAATTATCCGACATTTAATGCATATAAATTATGAGCTGAAGAAGTAACGAAGAATTGAAAGTTCCCTGATCTCTATATGTACTATTGTTGAGATGTCATGTTCTCTTGAGAAGATAACCAGCAATACCAGACCGTAAATCTGAAGGCATAGAGGCATAAACCAATGGACTGCAGTGGGAATTGGGCAAACTAGGTTCATAGCCTCCAATGTGTGTCTATGTGACTTACGTAGATTGCGTAGCTCCTATGCACTTCATTTTCTTCGTCTGCGAGATGAGAGAATTGTATTGAATCCTAGGTCCTTTCCAGTTCTTTAACGCTCTGAAACTCTCTATAAGCAATTCCAAATAAATGACATGAATTTACATAGGAATTTGGAAAAGAAAAATATCAATTCCAGCTGGTGTGTTTGGGGATGATTTCCTGAGGAGCCGGGATTTAAGATGGTCTTTGACGCCTTGGATGGGTGGAAAGAAAAAGGACAGGTGTTAAATACAGCACATTATATATGCTACCTAACAATCCATCAAAGAAAACAAGCATTATTCTTTTTCAGTGGCTTGAAAGTTTTTGCCTACTATCTATAACTTTAAATAACAAGTGACAGTTATCTGACTCTACAAGCCCTTCAAGGTTAAACTCTTCCTCCAATGTGGGGGGAAAAAAAAAGGCTGGGTGTGGTGGCTCACGCCTGTAATCTCAGCACTTTGGGAGCCCAAGGCCACCGGATCACTTGAGATCAGGAGTTCGAGATCAGCCTGGCCAATATGGTGAAACTCTGTCTTTACTAAAAATACAAAAAAAAGTTAGCCAGGTGTCGTGGCACGCGCCTGCAGTCCCAGCTACTCGGGAGGCTGAGGCAGGAGAATCGCTTGAACCTGGGAAGCAGAGGTTGCAGTGAGCCGAGATCGCGCCATGACACTCCAGCCTGGGTGTCTCGGCGAGACTGCGTCTCAAAACAAAACAAAACAACAACAACAACAAAATCAAAATAATCAGGGAAGCTCTGCTTCTCCCTTCTTGTGAAAGTCCACTTTCTAGAAACAGTGCAGTTGCAGAAGCATCTCCCTTCTTCCTTCATGACGAGTGCATGTGTAGTTCAATTAAAGGAAGACAGGTGTTCATAATTTAGAACTTTTGCTCTAATTAAAATGCCTTTGAAAATCATGATGTGTGGTTAGATTAAGCAATTCAATTGATGTTGAAAAAAGTGATGATTTGTAGAAAGCGCAGGAACTTTATGGATGAAAGTTAAATATAGTGCTTAAAAAAGACTCACAGGAGAATTAGTGGAAAAACGGAAAACTTATGGGATATCTGGATTAAATGTGATTAAAAAGCTAGACCTCAGGCTAACATCCTTAATATGAAAAACACTACTGACAAATTAATGGAACTCATTTTATCTATTTTATCTCTTACTCAGAAACTTGGCACTGGATCTTCTCTGACTATATTAATCAGGAAAGGTTAGGTTATGGTATAGTAACAAACATCTCCAAAATCTGCATGCCTTAACACAACAAAAGTTATTGTTTGGTTATGCTTCATGCTTCATGTGGATCCAACTCACTCTGTTCTGGTCACTCCAGGAACCAGACTGATAGAGACACCACCATCTTGTAGCTGTACCACCCTGGAACACAGAAACTTATTCTCTGCAGCAGAGGAAGAAAATGGCTAAAGAATCCCCGTGAATTTTTCGTAGCCTTAGCTTGGAAAAGAGAGCACTGATCACATTTCATTGCCCAGAACTAGTTGTACAGCCCCACACATCTGCAAAGGGACTGAGTCCTTGAACTGAGTTCAGAAAGAGAAGTGGGGACATTGGTGAACAATGCTAACGTCAGCCACCCTGACCTCACCACTAGGTTCCTAGATGCCATGGGAAAATTCTAAGAGGTTTTATTCTGTAACACTGGTTCTCTTGAGTGACCCCAAGAAAGTTATGCGTTCAAAAGTAAACTCTCTTACTTATTAAGAGTTGACTGTCATGTAAATAGAGTGGACTTTCCATTTTCTTCCCTGTTGTTTTAATCGTATATTATATCGATGTAAACTCCATAGTAAATATATCAGTAGTGATTCACATCTCCAGACCACATTATTTTTGCTAATGTTTTGACCTGACATAACAGATATCGTTCTAAAAAACATTTTCTAGTAACACTCTATCTGCATGTTAAATGTGCTAATTGGAAGTGATATTTGTATTTTAAGTAGAGGAACATTAAATTAACACTACATAATAGAAGTATATTATGGGTGATGACTAGATGAATTCTAGTTAAAAAAAATTGTCTTCCTTTAACATTTCAGAAGTAGTATCAGGTTAACTACATGATGAATTGGGTAGGTATCTCTAAGTGATCATAAAAATTACCTCTTGGCTGGGCATGGCGGCCCAGGCCTGTTATCCCAGCACTTTGGGAGGCCGAGGCCGGTGGATCACCTGAGGTCAGGAGTTTGAGACCAGCCTGGCTAACATGGCAAAACTCCGTCTCTACTAAAAATACAAAAATTAGCCAGGTGTAGTGGCAGGCGCCTGTAATCCCAGCTACTCGGGAGGCTGAGGCAGGAAAATTGCTTGAACCTGGGAGGCTGAGGTTGCAGTGAGCTGAGATCGTGCCACTGCACTCCAGCCTGGGTGACAGAGCCAGACTCCATATCCAAAAAAAAAAAAAATGAAAGAAAAAATTACCTCTTAACTGGTATTCTGCTATAGTCAGGCTACAAAATTAAAACTAGTTTAGTTCAACCAGCTTTTATTGAGCATCTAGTACGTGCCAAGCATTTTGTTAAGTACTTGGAATAAAAACATTAATATAACTAGGATATGAGTTCCTTGAAAGCAAAAATCTTGTTCACCAGCAGATACCTAGAGACTAGCACAGTGCTGGCACTTAGTAGATGCTCAATAAATAGGTGTTAAGAGAATGAAAGAATGGGATTCTTTGACTCCAGTGTGTATATGAAATAGAATAGCACATATGAGCTTGGTTTGCTTCACTTTCATTACTTAACAGAGGACGTTTCTGTCAAGAGTTTGTTTAGTCTCTCCAGAGGCTTTCTCTGCTTAGGCAGTGTGTCTTAAATGGAAATTCACACTTGCCTATTCTATCTCTACCATATACATTTATTTTCAGCCATGCTTGAAGTATTTAATGGTTATCAGCTCATCTGAGATGAAGACTGCAGGCCACCAATCACCTGTTAATGCTAAGCTATGTATGCATCACAGTTTATAAAGAAACTTTAGATCTGTTATTTCATGAATTTTCAGAACAGTTTTCCAAGGTATTATTCCTACTTTATGGAGGACAGAAATGTGACTTCTGCAGCTCAATAACTCTCCCAAACATTGAGTTAGTAAGTGGCAGAGCTGAGGCTCAGACCTTGGTCCTTTGACTCCAAGTGCCAGATATATTCCATTCTGCCACATCTGCCTTGCCACTCTGTGCTGCATACACAACTGCAGTATCTTTCTTCTTTCTAGTAAGTGGTATATGAGTCAAACATCTCTGGAGTTTCCTCTCAACATTATTATTTATCCCAATCCTCAGTGTAGTATTTTTTCAAGAAGCTAGAGATGATTTTCTTTTTTTTTTTTCTTTTTCTTTTTGTGACAGACTTTCACTCTTGTCGCCCAGGCTGGAGTGCAATGGCGCAATCTCAGCTCACTGCAACCTCTGCCTCCCCGGTTCAAGCGATTCTGCTTTCTCAGCCTCCCAAATAGCTGAGATTACAGGCATGTGCCACTACACCCGGGTAATTTTTATATTTTCAGTAGAAGCGGGGTTTCACCATGTTGGCCAGGTTGGTCTTGAATTCCTGACCTCAAGTGATCTGCCCGCCTCAGCCTCCCAAAGTGCTGGGATTACAGGCGTGAGCCACCATGCCCAGCCAAGATGATTTTCAAGAAGCTGATACATTAATAGGAAACTAGCAAGTGTTGGTTTTATCTTCTTAGAAAACTTACTTTTAGAGAAAAAAGAAAAATAAAAGTAAAAGGTAAGCTAGAAGACTGGAGGAGCTTGGGATTTAACCACTATGTATAGATACTATTGTTGAAATATATCCTCTACCAAAATCTTTATTTGCCATCTTTTAGATGTGTTGTGCTTTCTTTGAAAGAGCCAAGTTAAGTGGGGACATTGTAGAAAGGCCTAGAGAGACCTATAATTCAGGGTGGCTCCAGGAAGCAGGCAACTTGAGATTTACGACCTTTTCAGCTGAAAAAATATAGCTCTAGCCACAAGCTCTAGTGAAGTTTTATTTGTATTTCAGCACAGTGCATTTCTATTTGTGATACTTCCCTTGGCACTTTAATTCCTTTTTCTATTCCCCAAACAACCAAAATAATAGGTGATATTTTATTTGCTAACTGTCCAACTTAAAGGAGTTAAACAGGTTAAATGAGATGGGCTAGTTAGAAAGACTTTTGAGGAAAACTAAACAATATTGCTATTTCCCTCCCATGGAGATTTGGAATGGTATTTTATATGTCCCAGATGTGGCCACATTCTGCCTGACATCTGTTAGTGCATTTTATTAAAATAATGAACTAACGTGTTTGAAAAGCCAAAAGGGTGAATTAAAGTTTTCATTCTGATGCAGCATGGATAGCTGTTTCTTTATAGTTCATAATGGAAGTGTATACTGTTGTGATATCCATTTTCAAATATAAAATAAAGTATGATTTAATTACTGGCTTTCAGTAATTACTGGCTTCTAGTACGAAGAAAGTTCATTCCATTCACACAAACCTTTGCAGATTTTTTTTTCTTTCAAAATGGTTACTGTGAGAGATGAGGTTTGTGCTTTGGCATTGATCTAGGAACATCACCAATCGTTCTGGAAGTTAATAAGGAATAGATGATTCAGATTGAAACTCAGCACTGAAGTGGAAATTCCTCCAGTAAAGAAGGATACAAGATCCCAATGGGAAAGTACAGATGAAGAGTGCAAAATATTTAAATCAAGTTACGATTCGCTCAGACTGCCTTTGTGGACATTTTAGTTTTTCCCTTCTTAAGAGAAGCATAGTGCCAGAATGATTTTTTGTGAGGTGAGGGAATGGAGGGTAAAGACATCTCCTATCTAATACAGTTCGTAGAAATATTTTTTAGTAAATAATTTAAAAGAACTGCCAAATCCCACCCATATAAGATAATTTAATTTTATTTTAGACTATATCAAGATTTGGAAACTCTTGCAGTATCCATCTGCTGAGACATTAGCATTTCATAACCCACAAAAGCAAACCACTTAAATATGTATTGAAAAACATGCTAAAGTAGGTTATAATCTAGGTGAATTTGAAAAACCATTCTGGTCAACCTATAATATTAAGGTTTTGTGTGCTATACTTCTAGTCTTTCCATGGAAAATTTTTGTTTTATCATTTTTTAAAAAATAAACACATTTCATAGGTCATGCTTATAAGATCAGAACTGACTGTCATTCTGTATGTATTATGAAGACTAACACATAAGGAGTAAGATGGCATAAAGCTAGCTGTAAATGTCTCCTCTTGTCATAGTGTCCTGTTAGGGGTATATGGGGGCCTAATGCACCACCTTGTGTCCCTCTCTAACACTTCTCCTCTGATGTAACTATAACTAATCCTTGTTCTGTAACAGTGTTATATTCAGTTAGCGGATTTCCAATTCCATAACTTCTTTGCATGTACACATCCTTAGCTATCATTCTTCGTTCTTGGACGTTATCACATTAGCTGCCCTAGTTGGACCCTTTCCTAAAATTTTAAAGACTGCTGTGGGCCTGTTCTTAGTGCAGCTGTCTCTTCTTCCACATGATCAGTTCTTAGTTAGTTGCCAACCTATTCACTTTCTGACTTGGCCCTTTAATTTGATTTGGCCATGTCTTCAACCCAGCCTTTAGCTTGGGGTTTGACACATAGTATATGTAAACTGCATTACAAGCGTGTGTCACAAACATAATTCATGGTACTCCCATTCATGGCACAGAAAAAAACCCTTCTTCTCTATGCCATTCATGGCACAGAAAAAAGTACCTTCTTCTCTATCAACAAATGCAGAAAGAAGTGGAAAAAAACTGAGAAGCAATGAAGTTGTCATCATTGGTATTGAATACTAGAGGAATGATTTTAGGTCAGGATTTTGGGTCACCATGTTATGTTACGTGATAATGTTGCAACTACCTAAAGGAAAATAATGCCCAACAGGAAAGTTTTTTCTTGGTGAACTATCAACATGTAGAACTATATTTGGATGTTGATTTTAAAGAATCCTATCAAAATACACTATCATTTAAAAGTAAAAGTTTAAAATGCTATACATTAATCCTTATATTCCAATTGGAACTTGAAATTTGACTAGTTCTATTCTTAGACCACATTTAGCATTTGTCTTTTTCCCCTGTTCACTCACTTGGATTAGTAGTATGCAAATACATCCCTGCCCTGCCACAAACTACTAGTCCAAGCAAACATACATTAGTAGTATATCACTAATCCTAGCATGAGGATACCATGTCGTTATTCATCTTTCAACACCAGTCATTATTCATCTTTATATGGGTCCAAGCAGTTGACACAATGCAATATACATTTACATAATATATGTATATATGTGCCTTTCTGTGTGTGTGCATATATGTGTGTACACACACACACACACACACAAATATCTTATCCCCAAGATACTTTTGGTATGGTTTTGAGTAATAATAATAACTCCAATTTGTAAAAAGCAGTCACTAAAAATATCTGCTTTAAACATTACAATAACATTTAGAAAATGTACATTTAAATAGGAACAATTTTCTACTTAACCTTTTTTTTTTTTTTTTTTGGGTGACGCCACTCTGTCACCCAAGCTGGAGTGCAGTGGTGCGATCTCGGCTCACTGCAACCTCTGCCTCCCGGGTTCAAGTAATTCTCCTGCCTCAGCTTCCCTAGTAGCTGGGATAACAGGCACCTGCCACCATGCCCAGCTAATTTTTGTATTTTTAGTAGAGACAAGGTTTCACCATGTTGGTCAAGCTGGTCTTGAACTCCTGACCTCAGGTGATCTGCCTGCCTCGGCCTCCCAAAGTGCTGGGATTACAGGTGTGAGCCACCATGCCCGGCCTCTACTTAACCATATTAAAGGAATCATGATACTCAATGTTTATAAACACAGATATTGCATACATTACTGATGTTCACAAAAATGATACAACCTTTTAAGAGGACAATTTTGTGGTTATCTCTCAAAATTTTTAAAAAGTTTTAAATTCGTCTTTTAAACATATTTTTTAAAAGAAATTTTTGTAGAGACAGGGTCTCACTATGTTGTCCAGCCTGGTCTTGAAATCCTGGGCTCAAGCAATCCTCCCACTTCAGCCTCCGAAGTGCTGGGATTACAGACACAAGCCACCATGCCTGTCCTCTCAAAATTTTAAATATGTATATCTTCTAGCCTAAGAAATGTCCAATTCTAGAACTCTCTCCCACAGAAGTACCCACACAAGTGTGCAAAGAAATGTGTACATGGGTGTTAATTTTTGTGTTACTTGTATTTGTAAAATATTGAAAATGACCCACTTTTTTGGCTAAGTAAATTTTGGTTCCATAAAGAATACATCATATAGCTGTCAAAAAGAACAAGATAGAGCCACAAGCACTAACATAGAAAAATATTAAAGATATATTAATAAGTAAAAAATCAAGTTAGCAGTATGTTCCATATAATCCTATTTTTATAGTACAAAAAAACTCAAAAGAATGTGCATGAAACTATTAAAAGGGATTGCATTTGAGGAGAATTTCTGAACACTTTCAATTTCTAAAGTATTTCTTCATTTCTGTACTGATTTGAATGCTTCCCAATGAAATAAAAAATTGTGTTTTATTACAAAATTGGTAAAGACATAATTACATATAAAAAGCAAACTGGTCTAATAAAAGTGAGTGAAAATTTTAACATATATCTACCTATTATTAACTGTGAGACGGTGTTAAAGAAAACAGCTGTTCTAGATCAGGCATCATCAGCCAAAACAAACAGAAAAGCTATAACTTCAAAATTCCTTGTTTCTGCATGTCTAGTTGTGTAGCGTCCCTGAAAATCAGGCATTCAAATTGCTTATTATTAGACCTTAATCTCTACTCCCTTAAACATTCCTTACCCTATTTAGTAAGAATTTAGGCTAAACAGAGACCAACCAATGACTATAGATCCCTCAAATAGCAGCAAAGAGTTCTAGGACCTATATAATTATCTTGGGACTCAATTCTCCTCCTACTAATTTATATCCCACAATCTCTAGGGAAAATATCAGGTGTTTTTTGCTAATTAGTCTCCTTAGCACTCGCTCAAGAAATTCCTACTGATTTAACACGTGATTGCTGGAAGCAACTACACATGGTAGGTTGAGAATTTACTATTTGAATTTCCCATCTTATACACCTCTATTCAAGGGGTTTTAATTTTTCAGATGTTTTGATATCACCATATGGTGAAAAGTTTCAACAATGCATTAGGCTTGTTTCAGAAGACTTGACCTCCCTCCAAATCTGGTGCAAATGGCTCGAGAGGTCACAGCAAGAACACTGGCCATTGCAGTTAGGGTAGAGTGGGGTGAGGGTCATGCAGACATAGAGGGACCCCAGGACTGGCTGAAAAGGACAGGAGATTTGTCCAAAGTGGCCAAATGCCCAGAGCTGGAGCAAGAACCGAATACACAGGCAAGCAGGAAGTTGGGAAAGTAGGGCTCAGTATAAGTTTAATGGGGTACAAGAGACTCACTTGAAAATTGAATTGGGGGTCTGAAGCCAAGAACATAAAGAACAGCTATACCTCCTCCTCCAGTGGAGAGGATGGCAAGTGTAGTGGGGAATAAGGGATAGGTGCAATATGGGTGATGAGAGCTGAGGCTGGCAAAGGCATACCCCTGACCTAGACTCTAGGTTCTAAAGTTATAAGTGGGCCAAGTCTAAAGACACATGCAAAACCCAAAGTTATTGGTGAGGGTCATGAAAAACAGAGGGTCAGTTAAGAAAACTAGAGATGCAGATGCAAACAGCTCATGAAAATTGGAAACAAAAGCTTTGAGATAGATGTGAGGAATCAATGAGTGAGATGAAAAGAGCCAGGGACAGTGAGATCTGGACATATAATGACTGGACTTTATCTGGGTTCTCCTAATTTCTCTGACCCACTCCAGCTCAGTCTCTTTTCTGGCTTCTCATCATTCACCCCAAACCCTAAAGTTTTGGAATGTCCCAGGATTTAGTCTTAGGACCTTTTTTCCCTCTTACTTTATATTCTCTTTCTGGGTAATCCTATTCAGTCACATGGCTCTAAGTACCATCCATGTGTTGACAACTTTCAATTTTCTCCAAACTTAAAGACCCCAGAAGTTTCTCCAGACTTACAGTCCTCTCCTCTACTTATTCACCCCTCGTTTAGATGTCTGATAGGTATCTCAAGTATCAAATGCCCAAACCAGACTTCCTTTTCGAAATGTAAACAAAGAGTAATATATGATGTTAACTGTCCTTTTATTTGTAGCTGTAATATCAATGTTGCTTTACTAGTCCCAGGGGAATTAAAGGAACATATGCTTTATAATTACTTAAAACCACAAAATAATTCAAATGTAAAATTAATGTTTTAAGTGTATTTGCATACATTTCATTTATACATTATTCCCTTATTAAGAGTCAACAAATCACCAGACTAATTTAGAGAGATGTGAGATATAAACCTTATCCTTGAAGAACCCAGCATCTAATGGGGGGAAGAGGCACATAACAATGTTATGAGGCCAATACGAGTAAAGACAGTAGGAATAACTGCCCCTTACAGCTCATTATTAATTACACACTATGGAACAGCATCTCTCATAGGGCTCTAGTCACAGCAACATTAGTTTTAATCCTGGAAATTAGAAGAGTTATAGGCAAATTCACAACTGTGCTAATAGCAAACAACCTCATAGACTCTGTGTCAGGTACTGTGCTAAGTATTTTGTAAGTGTCATTTCCCTGAATCTTCACAATCCTATGAGGAAATTACCTTCAGTATTACCACTTTATGCATTAGAAAATAAAGGTTTAAAGCATCTTAATACTTAACCTGAGTCACCTCAAAATAACAGTGTGGGCAAATCCATTCCCTTAAGCACTATTCTTTTTTTTTTTTTTTTTGAGACGAAGTCTCGCTCTATCCCCCAAGCCGAAGTGCAATGGTGTGATCTTGGCTCACTGCAACCTCTGCTTCCTGGGTTCAAGCGATTCTCCTGCCTCAGTTTCCCGAGTAGCTAGGACTACAGGCACCTGCCACCACACCTGGCTAATTTTTGTAGTTTCAGTAGAGACAGGGTTTCACCATGTTGGCCAGGCTGGTCTCGAATATCTGGCCTCAGGTGATCCACCAGCTTCGGCCTCCCAAAGTGCTGGGATTACAGGTGTGAGCCACCACGCCTGGCCCCACCCTTAACCACTATTCTAAACTGCCTTTTCATAATTGATGGCTCTGCTTTAACTAATAAAATACTGCTCAGGTTTTTTTTTTTTTTTTTGGAATATTTGTACTAAAATAAAAGAATAAATTTCTGCATAAACCACATAGTGAATATTCCTATTATACTCCAGTAAAAAACCTCTATTACTAAACATATTTGGGTAAAAAGGACTATAGGGCAAGGAGCCTAGCTCCATGAAATGGTGGGGTCAGTTTCCCAAAGCTCATAAAGACACAGTAGCAGAGATTGGTCTTTTCAAGTTTCCTGCTGATTGATTGCCTTTGGAGATAAGCTCTTCATTCCAAAGGACAATCTGTGTTTGGGGCCCTCTCTTGGTAGTTATCCACAGATAAACTAAGATGGAGAAATCATCAAATTTGCAGAGGCTAAGTGAATAGAAGCCAAAGCCTATAGGAATACAACCTTCCAAATTTATTATCTGTTATGCATTGATTTATCGCATATGGCAAGAACTTAAACCAGATGTTTAAGACGAGGGCACAGGAATGTGGCCTCAACTTTAAAGTAGAGAATCAAGACTTCTAGGTAGTTCAGAAGTTTCCTTTTATGCTAGTTGTACACTAGAATAAAACTTTTCCAATCATCTTTTCAAATTAAGTGGGATTCCACTTCTTAATTTGGAAGTTGTTGAAACTTCTGGCTTTTGAAACTCAATTATTTTCATTTTCCAAAAGATCCGTGATTTTCTGGTAGTTTTTACTTAATCTAAAGCAAAACATTCTTGGAAAATATACCTTCGACATGTAAATATTCACATCTACACATCCCCTTTTGCTCCATTCTCGTCTGGAGTTTAGACGTCACATTTTCATAGCTAGAATTCAATAACACATCTTTGTCTGTCATCTGCTTTATTTTAATTAAACCAGTGTCTTAAAAACTCTATTATTTGAAGTCACATTTAAGTATTGAAAAAAATTTCATTTTAATGATGTATGTATGCTTAAGGAAAAAAAATTTTCCACATTAGCCCAAAATGAATTTTGGATGCACAGTTATAAAACCTTTTTATTTTTCAAAAATTTTAAAAGTATTAGTGGAGAAAAAAATATTATAAATGCTTTAGTTTAGGAATAATCTTGGAAATTAAAAGTATACAATATGGGCCAGGCCAGTGGCCTCTAATCCTAGAACTTTGGTAGGCTAAGGCAGGAGGACTGCTTGAACCCAGGAGTTAGAGTTAGCAAGACATCGTCACTGCAATAATAATATGCAACAGAGAATAAATATGCAGTCCTTTCTCTCTGAGAGAAAATGATATTGAAAATCATCAACTGAGCAATGATATTACAAATACTTGTTATTTAGTTTTCAGTATGGTTTCACAATACATTTACGTGGTAAGATACATTTTTAAAAATTATCAGGCAGAGCACAGGTGGCTCATGCCTTTAGTCCTTGTGCTTTGGGAGGCCGACGCTGGCAGATCCCTTGAGTCCAGGAGTTCGAGACCAGCCTAGGCAAGATGGCGAAACCCTGTCTTTACAAAAATTACAAAATAGCCAGATGTGGTTGCATGTGCCTGGAGTCCCAGCTACTCAGGAGGCTGAGGCGGAAGGATGGCTTAAGCACAGTATGCAGAGTTCGCAGTGAGCTGAGATCGTGCCACTGCACTCCAGCCTGGGTTAGGGAGGCCAGACCCTGTCTAGAAAAAAAAAAAAGAGAGAGAAGAAGTCAATTTAGACAGTTTCTGCTACAGGTGAACAATCAAAGACCTTCAATCATACTGCAGATATGTACACATGTCCACACATACATGTGATTGAGTGCCAAAGAAAGTTAATTTACTCAAAACCAGAAGAAAAATCCCTCACTCTATAAGGAGTTATCTGTAGGAAACTAAACACACACCTAATAGAAGCTATCTGAATACCTCATTGCATTGTCTATAAACAGCCAAAGCAATTGATTCCTTTTTTATAACTTTCCTTGATTGTGTGTTGAGCATTCGTTTTATCCTGAACTCCCTTCTAGGCATGGGGGTGGGGGTGGGGGGTAGGGGCACCAAAAAAGATGCATAAGTGATATATCTTGTTTGGCCAGTTTAGAGTAACCATAAGGTCGTATTTCTTTCTTATGAAGGTAATATTTACGTATAGTAAAATGTACATCTATTAAGCATACAAATGAATGAATTTTAACAAATACATGTATCCATGTAATCGATACCCCAACCAAGACATAGCACATTTCCGTCACCCCTAGAAAGTTCTTTCATGCCCTCCTTCAATCAGTCTCCCTTTCCCCATATACAATCTTGTTCTGAATTCTTTTTTGTCACCATGGGTTAGTTTATCTGCTCTTGAAAGTCACATAAACGGAATTATACAATATGTATTGTTTTTAATCTGTTTTTAACTCCATTTAATGTTTTAGGGATTCATGGTGTTGTATTAGTAATTCATTCCATTTTATCACTGTATAATATTCCATTGTACAAATGTACCACAATTATTTTTAATTCATAATCCTTTTGAGAGATATTTGAGTTTGTTTCCAGTTTTTGACTATTAGGAATAAAGCTGCTATTAACACCATTGGTCAAGTCTTTTTGTGTGTGTGTGTGTCAGGGTCTTGTTCTGCTGCCCAGGCTGAAGTGGTGCAGTGGTGTGATCACCACTCAACACAGCTTCAACCTCCTGGGCTCGATCCGCCCCTCAATCCTCCCACCTTATCCTCCTGGGTAGCTGGGACTACAGGCATACATCATCATGCCCAGCTAATTTTTTTTTTTTTCTTTTAGAGATGATTGGTCTCACCATGTTGCTCGGGCTGGTCTCAAACTCCTGGACTCAAGCAATTCTCCTGTCTCAGCCTTCCAGAGCGCTGGGATTACAAAAATGAGCCACTGTGCCTGGCAAGTCTATTTGTGAACACGTATTTTCACTATTTGGGTAAATACCTAGGAGTTGAACTGCTGGGTCATTAGGTAGGTGTACAATTTTATAAGAAGCTCTCAGTTTTCCAAAGTGGCTGTATTATGTCATACTCTCACCAGCAGTGTATGAGAGTTTCATTTGTACCACACCCTTGTCAACATTTGATAATTGTCAATTTGTTTAGTTTTCACCATTTCTGTAGGTGTAAGGTGGAAGTTTAGTGGGGTTTTAATTAACATTTCCTTGATGACTCATGATATTGAACACCTTTTCATGTGTGTATTGACCATTTTTCTGTCTTCTTTTGTGAAATGTCTTTTTGTCTTTTGCCTATTTTTTAATTGGATTGTCTATTTTTGATTTGTAGAAGTCTTTTATATGATACAAGTTCCTTATCAGATATATGTATTAAGAATATTTTCTCACAGTTTCTGGCTTGTGTTTTTTAAGACTTTATTTTTTAGAGCAGTTTTAGGTTCACAGTAAAAAATACAAAGATTTTCCATATACTCTCTGCCTCACAAATGCACATCTCCCACTTTCAACATCCTGCATGAGAGTTTTACATTTGTCACAACTGAATACTTCTGCATTGACACATTACCAAAGCCCATACTTCACATTAGGCTTCACTGTTGGTGTTGTACCTTCTATGGGTTTTGACAAATATATAATGGCTTATAAATATACCACTATAGTATCATACAAAATAGTTTCCCTGCCCTAAAAATCCTCAGTGCTCTGACTATTCATCCCTCCCACCCCATAATCCCTATAAACCACTGATCTGTTTCCTGTCTCCATAGTTTTACCCTTTCCAGAATGCCATATAGTTGTCATCATACAATATGTGGCCATTTCAGATAATTTTTTTCTGACTATGTACCACCCATTTAAGGTTCATCCATACCATATCTTTTCATAGCTTGATAGCTCATTTCTTTTTAGTGCTGAATAATATTTCATTGTCTGGGTGTACCACAGTTTATTTATACATTTACCTACTGAAGGACATCTTAGTTGCTTACAAGTTTTGGTTATTTTTAATAACTCTGCCATAAACATTTGTGTGCAGGTGTTTGTGTGGATGTCAATTTTTAACTCATTTGTGTAAATACCCAAGGAGAGCAATTGCTGGATCATATGGTAAGAATATGTTTAGTTTTGTAAGAAATTGCCAAACTGTCTTCCAAAGTAGCTACACCATTTTACATGAATGAGAGTTTCTTTTGCTCCATATGCTCACCACAGCATTTTATGGTGTTAGTGTTTGGATTTTGGCTATTCTTTTTCTTTTTATTTTTTGAGATGGAGTCTCGCCCTGTCGCCTAGGCTGGAGTGCAGTGGTGTGAACTCGGCTTACTGCAACCTCCACCTCCCAGGTTCAAGCAATTCTCCTGGCTGAGCCTCCTGATTAGCTAAAATTACAGGCTCACGCCACCATGTCCAGCTAATTTTTGTATTTTTAATAGAGATGGGGTTTCACCACGTTGGCCAGACTGGTCTCCAACTCCCGACCTCAAGTGATGTGCCCACCTAAGCCTCCCAAAGTGTTGGGATTACAGGCGTGAGCCACCCAGCCTGGCCCGAATTTTAGCTACTCTAATGGGTGTGCAAAGGTATTTCATTGTTGTTTTAATTTGCAATGCCCTAATGACATACAATATTAAGCATCTTTTCATATGCTTATTTGCCATCTACATATCTTCTTTTGTGAGGTTTCTGTTCAGGTCATTTGCCTATTTTTAATTGGGTTGTTTATTTTCTTATTATTGAGTTTCAATAGTTCTTTATATATTTTAGATAATAGTCCTTTATCAGATATGTCTTTTGCAAAGATAACTAAGTCTCTGGCTTATCTTCTCATTCTCCTGATAATGTCTTTCACAGAACATGAGTTTTTAATTTTAATAAAGTTTAGCTTATCAATTCACGGATCATGCCCTTGGTGTTGTATCATCACCATACCAAGGTCATTTAGGATTTCTCTTGTTATCTTCTAAGAGTTCTATAGTTTTGTGTTTTAAAAGTAGGTTTGTGATCCATTTGGAGTTATTTGTTGTGAAGGGTGTAAGATCTGTGTTTAGATTTCTTTTCTTTATGTGGATGTCCAGTGTTCCAGCACCATTTGTTAAAAAGATTGTCTTTGCTCTGTTGTATTGCCTTTGCTCCTTTCTCAAAGATCAGTTGAATCTGCTTATGTGGGTGAATTTCTGGGATCTCTATTCTGTTCCATTGATTGTCCATGAGATCTGTAGTGATGTTCTCTCTTTCATTTCTGATATTATTAATTTGTGTCCTCTCTTTTTTTTCTTAGTTACCCCAGCTAGAGGATTATTAATTTTATTGATATTTTCAAAGAACCAGCTTTTAGTTTTGTTAATTTTCTGTATTGATTTCCTGTTTTCAAGTTTATTGATTTCTGTTTTAATTTTTATGATTTCTTTTCTTCTTCTTACTTTAGATTTAATTTGCTCTTCTTTCTCTAGTTTCCTAAGGTGAAAGCTTAGATTATTGACTTTGGATCTTTCTTCTTTTCTCTTTCTTTTTTAAAACATATTTTCTTTTTTTATTGTTATTTTTAGTAGAGATTGAATTTCATTAATAATATGGTTTGGCTCTGTGTATCCACCCAAATCTCATGTTGAATTGTAATCCCCAGTGTTGGAGGTGGGATCTAGTAAGAAGTGATTGGATCATGGGGGCAGATTTCCCCCTTGCCGTTCTCATGATAATGAGTAGTTCTCATGAGATCTGGTTGTTTAAAAGTGCCTAGCACCCTCCCCCCTGCTCTCTCTTCTTCCTGTTCTAGACATGTAGGACATGCCTGCTTCCCCTTCACCTTCTGCCATGATTGTAAGTTTCCCAAGGCCTCCCCAGCCATGCTTCCTGTGTAGCCTGTGGAACTGTGAGCCAATTAAACCTCTTTTCTTTATAAATTACCCAGTCTCATGTAGTTCTTTATAGCAGTGTGAGAACAGACTAATACAGAAAATTGGTACCAGGAGTGGAGCATTGCTTGAAAATGAAGAAGTAGCTTTGAAACTGGGTAACAGGCACAGGCTGGAACAGTTTGGAGGGATCAAAATAAGCCAAGAAGATGTGGGAAAGTTTGGAGCTTCCTAGAGACTTGTTAAATTGTTGTGACCAAAATGCTGATAGTGATATGGACAATGAAATCCAGACTGAGGTGGTCTCAGATGGAGATAAGGAGCTTGTTAAAAACTGGAGTAAAAGTCATTCTTGCTATACTTGAGAAAAGAGACTGGCAGCATTGTGCCCCTGCCCTAGAGATCTGTGGAACTTTGAACTTGAGAGAGATGATTTGGGGTATCTGGCACAAGAAATTTCTAAGAAGCAAAGCATTCAAGATGTGGCCTGGCTGCTTATAACAGCATATGCTTATATTCATGGGCAAAGAGATGATCTGAAACTGGAACTTATGTTTAAAAGAGAAGCAGAGCATAAAAGTTTGGAAAATTTGGCCTGGCCATGTGGTAGGAAGGAAAAAACAATTTTTAGGGGAGGAATTCAAGCTGCCTGCAGACATTTACAAGAGTAAAGAGGAGCCAAATGTTAATAGCCAAGACAATGGGGAAAAGTGCCTGGAAGGCATTTCAGAGACCTTCACGGCAGACCCTCCCATCACAGGCCCAGTGGCCTAGGAGGGAAGAATGGTTTTGTGAGCTTGGCCCAAGGTCCCACTACCCTGCACAACCTTGGAACACTGCTCCCTTTATCCCAGCCACTCCAGCTCCAGCTGTGGCTAAAAGAGCCCCAGATACATCTAAGGCCACTGCTCCAGAGGGTGTAAGCCCCAAGCCTTGGTGGCTTCCATGTGGCATTTGGTCTGCAGGTGGGCAGAAGGCAAGAGTTGAGGTTTGGGAGCCTCCACTTAGATTTCAGAGGATGTATGAAAATGCCTGAATGTCCAGGCATAAGTCTGCTGCAGGGGTGGAGCCCTCATGGAGAACTTCTACTAGGGAAGTGCAAAGGGGTAATGTGGAGTTGGAGCTTCCACACAGAGTCCCCATTGGGGCACTGCCTATTGGAGCTGTGAGAGGACAGCCACTGTCCTACAGCCCCCAGAATGGTAGATCCACTGACAGCTTGCACTGTGCACCTCGAAAAGCCATAGGCACTCAATGTCAGCCCATAAAAGCAGTCAAGGGGGTTGTACCCTGTAAAGCCACAGTGGTGGAGATGTCCAAGGCCTTGGGAGCCCATTCCTTGCATCAGTGTAGTCTGAATGTGAGACATGGAGTCAAAGGAGATTGTTTTAGAACTTCAAAATTTGGTTGGGCGTAGTGGTTGATGCCTGTAATCTTGGCATTTTGGGAGGCTGAGGTGGGTGGATCACCTGAGGTCAGGAGTTTGAGACCTACCTGGCCAACATGGCAGAACCCTGTCTCTAATAAAAAATACAAAAATTAACCAGGTGTGGTGGCACATGCCTGTAATCCCAGCTGCTTGGGAGGCTGAAGCAGCAGAACCACTTGAACCCAGGAGGCAGAGGTTGCAGTGAGCCAAGATCGTGCCATTACACTCCAGCTTGGGTGACAGAGTGAGACTCTCTCTCAAAAAAAAAAAAAAATTCAGTGACTGCCCTGCTGGGTTTTGGACTTGCATGGGGCCTGTAGCCCCTTTGCTTTAGCCAGTTTTTCCCTTTTGGAGCAGGAGCATTTTCCCAATTCCTGTACCTCCTTTCTGTCTCTGAAGTGACTTTTTAATTTTGCAGGCTCATAGGCAGAAGGGACTTGCCTTGTCTAATATGGGACTTTGAACTTGGACTTTTGAGTTAATTCTGAAATGAGTTAAGAATTTAGGGGACTGTTGGGAAGGCAAGATTGTGTTTTGAAATGTGAAAAAGACTTGAGATTTGGGAGTGGTTGGGGCAGAATGATATGCTGCGGCTCTGTGTCCCCACCCAAATCTCATGTTGAATTGTAATCCCCAGTGTTGGAGGTGGGACCTGGTGGGAGGTGATTAGATCATGGGGGCAGTTTCTAATGGTTTAGCACCATCCTCCAAGTGCTGTCTTGTGAGAGAGTTCTCACAAGATCTGGTTGTTTAAAAGTGTGTGGCACCTCCCCCTGCTCTCTCTCTCTCCTGCTTGGCCATGTGAACATGTGCCTGCTTCTTCTTTGCCTTCCACCATGATTACAAGTTTCCTGAGGCCTCCTCAGAAGTAAAAGCCTGTAGAACCCACAGAACCACGAGCCAACTAAACCTCTTTCTTTATAAATTACCCAGTCTTGTTGGGCGTGGTGGCTTATGCCTGTAATCGCAACACTTCGGGAGGCCGAGGCAGGTGGATCAACTGAAGTCAGGAGTTTGAGACCAGCCTGGCCAACATGGTGAAACCCCATAAAAATAAATAAATTACCCAGTCTTGGGTATGTCTTTATAGCAGTGTGGGAACAGATTAATACAGCTATGTTGCCCAGGCTGGTCTCAAACTCCTGGCCTCAAGTAATCCTTCCACCTCAGCCTCCTAAAGTACTGGGATTAAAGAATGAGCCACCATGGCCAGACAGATATTTCTTCTTTTCTACCACATGCTATAAATTTCCCTCTAAGTACTGCTTTCTCTTCACTTTTCCCCCAAATTTTGATAAGTTGTATTTTCATTTTCACTTAGTTCAAAATATTTTAAAATTTCTGTTGAGATTTCTTCTTTGACCCATGTGTTGCTTAGAAGGTTGTTGTTTAATCTCCAAGTATTTTTAAATTTTCCATATATTTTTTCTGTTTTCAATTTCTAGTTTAATTCCATTGTGGCCTAAAAGCAGACACTGAGGCCGGGCGCGGTGGCTCATGTCTGTAATTCCAGCACTTTGGGAGGCTGAGGTGGGAGGATCACAAGGTCAGCAGATCGAGACCATCCTGGCTAACACGGTGAAACCCCGTCTCTACTAAAAATACAAAAAAAAAACAACAACAAATTAGCCAGGCATGGTGGCAGGTGCCTGTAGTCCCAGCTACTTGGGAG
Source organism: Pan paniscus (assembly GCF_029289425.2). Lineage (NCBI taxonomy): Eukaryota > Metazoa > Chordata > Mammalia > Primates > Hominidae > Pan > Pan paniscus. The sequence continues at coordinate 64,698,943 of NC_073249.2, forward strand.
GCTGAGGCAGGAGAATGGCGTGAACCTGGGAGGTGGAGCTTGCAGTGAGCCAAGATCATGCCACTGCAATCCAGCCTGGGTGACAGAGCGAGATTCCATCTCAAAAAAAAAAAAAAAAGCAGACATTGTATGTTTTCTATTCTTTTAAATTTGTTTCCATGTGTTTTATAGCCTGAATATGGCCTATCTTGGTAAATGTTTCATGTGAGCTTGAGAAGAATGTGTATTCTGCTGCTATTGGATAAGCTATAGATGTCAATCATGTCCAGTTGATTGATGGTGTTGAGTTCAACTGTGTCCTTACTAATTTTCTGCCTGCTGCCATTATAAAGTACTTTCACTACCCATGAAATGATATAGTGTTATTTGGAAGTGGACTTGGATTACTTGTAAATGTATTTGCAAACTCTAGGACAACCACTAAAAAAGGTGATAAAAGACCGGGTGCGATAGCTCACACCTGTAATCCCAGCACTTTGGGAGACCAAGGCAGGAAGATCACGAGGTCAGGAGATCAAGACCATCCTGGCCAACATGGTGAAACCCCATCTCTATTAAAAATACAAAAATTAGCTGGGCGTGGTGGTGCATGCTCGTAGTCCCAGCTACTCAGGAGGCTGAGGCAGGAGAATGGCTTGAACCAGGGAGTTGGACGTTGCAGTGAGCTGAGATGGCACCACTGCACTCCAGCCTGGACTCCATCTTAAAAAAAAAAAAAAAAAGTGATGAAAGAGGCCAGGCCTGGTGGCTCATGCCTGCAATCCCAGCACTTTGGGTGACCAAGGCAAGTGAATCACTTGAGGTCCGGAGTTCAAGACCAGCCTGGCCAACAAGGCGAAACCCTGTCTCTACTAAAAATGCAAAAAAATTAGCTGGGAGTGGTGGCGGGCGCCTGTAGTCCCAGCTACTCAGGAAGCTGAGGGAGGAGAATGGCATGGACCCAAGAGGCGGAGCTTGCAGTGAGCCAAGATCGCGCCACTGCACTCCAGCCTGGGCGACAGACCAAGACTCCGCCTCAAAAAAAAAAAAAAAAAAAAAATTAGCCAGGCATGGTGGCACATGCCCGTAATCCCAGCTACTCTGGAGGCTGAGGCATGAGAATTGCTTGAACCTGGGAGGCAGAGGTTGCAGTGAGCCAAGATTGCACCACTGCACTCCAGCCTGGGTGACACAGTGAGACTCTGTCTCAAAAGAAAAAAAAAAAAAGTAATAAAAGAAATATAACTAATATGCTAATAGAGTAGAGAAAATTGCATATAAGCTGCTCAATTAAAATCACAATGGGCAGAAAAAGGGTGGAAGACAAAAAAATAGGAAGAAAACGAGCAAAACAAATAGAAACCAGTAACAAATATGAAGATAGTAATCCGACTGTATAAAAAATCACTTTGAACATCAATGGTCCGAATAAACCGATTAAAAGACAGAAATTATCTGAGTGGATCAAAAAACAAGAGCCAGGTTACAGAGCAAGACTCCGTCTCAAAAAAAATAAATAAATAAAATAAAAAAAAAGAGCCAACTATATGCTCTGTACAAGAAACCCACTTTAAATATAAAGAAGAATATTGAATAAAAGAAAATGTATGGAGAAAGATATACTATATTTTCTCTCATTCCTGTATCATGCTAGTCACTCATTTCACTTACACATAAGCATATGTGTATGTGTGTGTGTGTGTGTATATATATATATTCAAATAGATGATTGCTATTATTATTTTGAAAAAGCTATTGTCTGTTAGATCAATTGAGAGTAAAAAAATAAGTTCTTATTTCCCCTTCATTTATTCTTCTATGCTCTCTCTTTCTTGATTGATCTATATCATTTTCTTCTCTCTGGAGAACTTTTGTAAAAAAAAAAATTTCTTGCAAGGAAGGTCTACTGGTAACAAATTCCCTCAATTTTTCTTTGACAGAGTTTTTATTTCTCCTTCATTTTGAAATATAATTTTACAGGGTACAGAATTCCAGGTGAAGGTTTTTTGTTTTTGTTTTGTTTTTTTTCTCAATACTTCAAATACTTCACTCCATCTGTTCTTGCTTGCTTGATTTCTGAAGTCAGAGTAATTCTTATTTTTACTCCTGTATAAGTAAGATGTTTTATTTCTCTGACTTCCTTCAAGATTTTTTCTGTATCTTTGATTTTCTGCAGTGGAATATGATATGCCTAGGTATAGCTTTTTTAGTATTTATGCTTTTTGGTGTTCTCTGAGCTTCCCAAATCTGTGGTTTGGTGCCTGACATTAATTTTGAAAAGCTGTCAGTCATTCGTTCAAATATTGCTTCTGTTCCTTTCTCTCTTTCTTTTCTTCTGGTATTCCCATTACACATATGTTATACCTTTTACAGTTGTCCCACAGTTCTTGGATATTCTGGAGTTTTTTCAGACTTTTTCTCGTTTTCAGTTTTGGAAGTTTCTATTGCGATATCCCAAAGCTCAAAGATTCTTTCCTTAGTCATGTCCAGTGTGCTAATGAGCCCGTCAAAGACATTCTTCATTTCTGGTAGTGTTTTTGATCTCTAACATTTCTTTTTGATTCTCTCTGAGAATTTCCATCTCTCTGCTTACATTACCTACCTGTTCTTGCATGCTATCAACTTTATTCATTAGAGCCCTGAGCACATTAATCATAGTTGTTTTAAATTCCTGGCCTGATAATTCCAACATCCTTCCATATATGAGTTCTGTTCTGATGCTTGTTCTGTTTCTTCAAACTGTGTTTCTTGACTTTTAGAATGTGCTATGGTTTGAATATGTTCCTGAAAAAGCATGTGTTGGAAACTTGATCCCTGATGCAACAGTATTGGGAAGTGGGGCCTAATGAGATGTGATTAGGCCATGAGTCTCTGCCATCATGAATCGATTAACGCTGTTATCACAGGAGTGGGTTCCTTATAAAGGGAGTTCAGTCCCCCTTTTCATTCTGTCTCTCTTGCCCTCTTGCCTTCTGCCAGGGAGTGATGCAGCAAGTAGGCCCTAACTAGATGCTAGCCCCTCAATTTTGGACCTCCTAGCCTCCAGAACCATAAACCAGTACATTTTTGTATACTATAAATTATCACTTTCAGGTATTCTATTGTAGCAGCACAAAACAGACCAAGATGGTGTGCCTTGTAATTTTTTACTTTCTTTGTTTCTTTTTAGAGATGGGGTGTTGTTATGTTGCCTAGGCTGGACTCAAACTCCTGGGCTCAAATGATTCTCCCACCTCAGCCTTCCAAGTAGCTGGGACTGTAGGCATGCACCACTGGGCCCAGCTATTACCTTTTTCTTGGCAGATGGACTGGATGTATTGGGTAAAAGGAACTGAGGTAAATAGGCCTTTAGGAATGTAGTGGTAAGTTGTGGGGGAAGGGGAAGCATCCAATAGTCCTGTGATTAGGTCTCTCAATCTTTTAATGAGCCTGTGCTTTGGACTGTGAATTCCACAATAATAATTTTTTCTCTCCCTTTAGTGGGACAGAATTGTTAGAGTGGCTGGAGTTGAGTATTTTCCTTTCCCAGGTTGGCTAGCCTCTGAAAAAAGCCCTAATTGTTTAGGCTCTTTAAAATAGTTTCTCTTGAGGTCAGGACTTGTTAAAACAGAATGTTCTGGTATATTTCAAATTATACTTTCCTCATTCCCCTTCTAGAAGCAGGTGGGGATTTTTCTCCAATATGCATTGTGAAGATCTGGTCGAGCTCTTGGAGGTAAAACTCACAAAAGTGTGGGGATCCCTCCATGACTGGGTCTTCCTTGAATTTTTAACTCTCAGGATTGTCTACACTGGGCCTCCATTGATTTGTCAATTACAGTTCAGGTCTTCCTATCTCAGACTGGTTTCTGTGGCAATTTCTGCTTCTAGGTTTCTGTCCCAGGAACTTGTAATTCCCTGTATTCATCTGTCAGTTTCTCCAAGCTTGGGCGAGCAGTTTGCCATGTGACCTCACTTCTCTGATGGGTTTAAAAAGAGTTATTAATTTTTCAATTTGTTCATCTTTTTACTTTTTGGAATGGAGCAATGACTTCAAAGGTGCTTATCTACAGGACTGAAAACCCAATTTGCCTTTTTAATTATCTTAATGGTGTCTTTTGATGATCAGAAGTTTTAAATTTTGATAAAGCCCAATTTATCCTTTTTTTTCTTTTATGGTTAGTTCTTTTGGTGTTCTAAGAAGTCTTTGCCTATCGCAAGGTTGCAGATATATTCTCCTATGTTTTCTTCTAGGATCTTTGTAGTTTTATGTTTTATATTTCATCTGTGATTCATGTCAAACCAATGTTTGTCTATGCTGTGAGGTAGGGTCAAGCTTTATTTTTTTCCATACATTTTTATAGCTGTTTCAACCTCAACTGTTTAGAAGAGTTCCCTTTCCCATTGAATTGACTTGGTGCCTTTGTAAATATTCAATTGACTGTATATTTTTGGGTCTATTTTTGGACTCACTATTCTGCTCCATTAATCTATTTGCCTATTCTTATGCCATAATCATGTTTCTCTTTAATATACAAATTAAATCATTATGATTTCAGTTTCACCTTTTTAAAGATTACCCTTTGGAGTTTACCCTACCCTACCCTCTGCCTTAAAACTCAGGATACACACTCATTATTGAGGTCAGTCTTGTTTTCATGTAACTAGTTCAGAGAGAAGCAGAGACTGTAATCAGCCCACCAACTAGTGTCTTTTGTTGCTGCCCTGGCTGTAGTCTGTTGTTCCTGGAATCACAGAGTCTCACACCGCCAGAGATCATCACTGTCCACTGCTGGAATGACCACGGTCCTTAACCACTGCTTGTTGGAGCTGCAGTTTTTTAGAGCATAAGGAGGAAAAAGGAGATATCGCCTTTACTATTATGATCATCATGCCACTGATGAGTCCTCTTCTTTAATATACACTCTTCTCCACAGCTATTTTGACCAAGCATGCCCCCAGTGCTATGGTGATTGAATCAAGAGAGTCTCTGGCCTCATGTTACTCCTCCGGAGCCTTATAATATGCCCAGGTGCTCCAGCTTCTTGGGGTGCTGGGTCTCCTTTCCTTCCAGGTGAATTCAAGTGAGACTATATATCTATATCTCTCTAAGATGTTGTAATAACCTGGAGTCTCAAAAGAGAAGAGGTTGATATCTGTATCCATTTTTCTCCCAGGAGATTTCTTCTAAGGTCTACATTGGAAAAAATTTCCTCTCCTTCCCAGAACACAAAATAAGCTCCCCAAAGTATCATTATACTACAGGTAGCGAACTGATGGTCACAGGCCACATCTAGCCTGCAGCTGTGATTTGTTTTCCTGTCAGTGTTTTCTGGATTCGAGCCAATATTCTAAAATGGAGAGATTTTTAGTTAACAATATAGATAACCTAGCTTCCACACAACTTGGGAAAACTGGATCTGCATGCTGCATGGCCTCTGTTAATTGGAACTGAGTTGGGTTTACTCACTTTAGATCTCGCTTAGAGCCCTAGTCACTTATATCTAGCTTTCTTCAGTATCAGCCTGGCTCCTAAAGCATTGCATTTGTGAATTCTCTATCGAACCTGAGAATAAGTGTTCACTCCTTGTCACACATCCACATAACTAAAAGGAACAGGTCACATCATTGATCTCTGAACAAAGCTCACCACCACAGTAGCTTCTAAATAGCTACCACTAGACTTAGAAGTAGCTGACAGCTTTAATAATATCTGTTTTTGTTAACAACAAAAAGTTTAGATTTCCACTTCACCCTGCTACATTTATTCATCCAACAAATACTTATTTAGCACCTACTTTGTGACAGGCACTTTTTTCTAGGCGCTTGACATACGTCAGAGCACAAAGTAACAAAAGTGCCTGCTTTTGTGACACTTGTAGTGCTTTTGGAAAGATAAACAATAAACAACTGTCATACTAAATGTATTAGCTATATAAAATATTACAAAGTGTGGCAGAGTATACGGTGAATGCTCACCAAATGATCCATGTACTTTCTTATATTTCTTAGCCAGAAAAAACTGAGCCCTGGAGTATTCCAACATTAGGAGGCTGGGAAAGAGATCAGCAAGGGAGCCTGTGAAGGCACAGGGAGTAAGGAAAGTGAAAAAGAGGAGAGTGGGGCATCCTGGAAATCAAGTGAAGAAAGGCTGTTAGAAAGACAGGGTGATCTATTGTCAGATGTTGCTGACAGGCCAGGTAGAAGATGATTAGACCATGAGATTTAACCACGTGGAGGTCATTGGTGACCTTGACAAAAGCAGTTTTGGTTGGGACAAAAGCCTGATTAGAGTGGGTTTAAGAGAGAATGGGTGAACAGAAATAGGAGCGAACCACAATGTAGACTAGCAAAAGGAAGCAGGTAAATCCTACCAGGGAAGGAGTCGTGAGATGGAAACATTGTTTTTTCATTTCATTGGTGTTGGTGGGTGTTTAGGTTTTTTTTTCTTTTTTTTTCTTTTTTTAAGATGGAGTCTCGCTCTGTCACACAGGCTGGAGTGCAATGGCACAATCTCGGCTCACTGCAACCTCTGCCTCCTAGGCTCAAGCAATTCTCCTGCCTCAGCCTCCTGAGTAGCTGGGATTAAAGGTGGGTGCCACCATGCCTAGCTAATTTTTAGTGGAGATGGGGTTTCACCATGTTGGCCAGGCTGGTCTCGAACTCCTGACCTCAAGTGATCTGCCCATCTTGGCCTCCCAAAGTGCTGGGATTATAGGCATGAGCCACTGCACCTGGCCTGTTTTTTTTTTTTTTTTCTTGACATGGTGCCGTGCTCTGTTGCCCAGGCGTGGTGATCATAATAGCAAAGGTGATACATCCTTTTTCCTTTTTTTTTTTTTTTTGTGACAGAGCCTTGCTCTGTCACGCAGGCTGGAGTGCAGTGGCGCGATCTTGGCTCACTGCAACGTCCACCTCCTGGTTTCAAGCAATTCTTGTGCCTCAGCCTCCTGAATAGCTGGGATTACAGGCATGCACCACCACACCTGGCTAATTTTTGTATTTTAAGTAGAGATGGGGATTTACCATGTTGGCCAGGCTGGTCTTGAACTCCTGATCTCAAGTGATCCACCTGCCTTGGCCTCTCAAAGTGTTGGGGTTACAGGCGTGAGCCACCATGCCTGGCCGGTGTTGGTGTTTTTTAAGAAGGCAGACCCATGAGCAAATTTGTATGCTGCTGGGAACAAGTCTAATAGAGGAAAAACCTGAGAGTGTTGAAAGAGAGGAGAGAGAATTACTGGAATGATACCCTTGAGTAGGTGACAAGGGTTGAGCTCCAGTGTACAGATGAAAGAACAGCTTTAGATAAGGGTATGGGTAATTCTGCTACAGAAACAGGAAGGCAGAGTGTGAGGACAGATGCTGGCAGGTGGCTAATGATGGCAGCAACTGTCTCTGTGTGTTTCTCATTTCTACAACTCGACACTAAGACTCTGACATCTTAATGGAGATCTTGAGGAACTGTGGACCACAAAAGTAACAATATTCTATAAATTTAAAATAGAGAGCTTTATTCCTAAAGGTACCAAAACCTGTAGGAAGAAGTGGAGCTTCCAGTGGACATGAAGACACAGTGCTTCAAGGGAGGGGTAAAAGGAACAGGAATTTATGCTGGATGGGGTACCCAAATAGATATATTTAAGAAGCTATATGAGGCATCATGAATGTTTATGAAAGGAGAAACATGCATATGCACAATTGAGCTTTAGGCCTTTTCATGGATCGCAGGTTCAAAAAATAGCAGTGTCACCATGAGCTAAGGGTGGAGTTTTTAGCCCTCTGATGTCAACATGTGAAGCAGAGGACAGAAAAACCCTCACCGTGCATCTTCCATAGATCAACCAGTACCCCCCCATGGTTGAAGTTCTCTTGTTAAGAAGGAATGCTGGTCAGTTGTGGTACAGAAACTGCAAAACATCCGGTCATGGCCTGCGATGACTGGCTAACAGCAATAAAGGAATGAGTCATTCATTTCTTGTTTTCCAGAGCTGGTTCCTGCTTACTCCTTAGGAAAGAATTCTGGTTAAAGGTTAATAAGGAAGGGGTATACTGAGGCATAACCATCTTCCATTCTGCATGGCCAGTAACTCAGTGAACTTTTTCTTAGCTTTTAGGGTCTCCGAGGACAAGGGGAACTGGTTTAATCCAGTGAGGGGGTGTCAGGATTATTTCTCAGAATCGTGGCTCTAAAGGCTAATGTATTCTGTGCAGGAATAAAAAACTGATGCAGGTAGAACTGCATTTCTGTAGACTGTGTTTCCTTTGGAAGAATGATCCTTGAGTAGTAATGGCTTCAAACTACGCCCTGCCAACAAACAGCTGCTTGTCCTTGTGGAGGTGTGCATATTCTGTCCAAGTAGTTACAACAGGAAGCAGACTTTGAAACAGGAGGAATGCTGGTGACATGATTTGGCTGTGTCTCCACCCAGATCTCATCTTGAATTTAACTCCCACGTTCCCACTTGTCATGGGAGGAGCCCAGTGGGAGATGATTGAATCACGGGGGGTGGGTCTTTCCTGCGCTGTTCTCATGATAGTGAATGAGTCTTAGGAGATTCGATGATTTTAAAAATGGGAGTTTCCCTGTGCAAGTTTTTTTTTGACTGCCACCATCCACGTAAGATGTGACTTGCCCCTCTTTGCCTTCCACCATGATTTCTTCAGACTCATATCTCACCACAGAAAGGAATACAGGCATATGAGAGACATAGAAAGAAAAATCTGGGTTGGGATCAGACTGAATATGAGAAGTAAGAGTAAGAGAGGACTCAGATCACCAAGGTTTTGTTTGAGTGTACCAGAACCCCTACTCTGGGTAGCTATGGTCTCTCTGATGTTAGTGTTTCTGATAGGAAAAGCACTTCAGATTTGTTTTGTTAAAATAGCTTTTTTCTTCTTTAGAGACAAGGTCTTGCTCCGTCACCCAGGCTGGAGTGCAGTGGTGTGATCTCAGCTCACTGCAACCTCTGCCTCCTGGGTTCAAGTGATTCTCCTGCCTCAGCCTCCCAAGTAGCTGGGATTACAGGCACACAACACCATGCCCGGCAAATTTTTGTATTTTATTAGAGACTGGGTTTCACCATGTTGGCCAGGCTGGTCTCGAACTCCTGACCTTAGGTGATCCACCCACCTCAGCCTCCCAAAGTGCTGGGATTACAGGCGTGAGCCACCAAGCCTGGCCTAAAATGTATGTACATATTTTTAACTATTGGGAAAATCTTCAGACACCAGGAAGCTGGTTGCTCCCTGACAGATGAAGTTACAGAGCTTTAATTTGGTCTGGGAAAACTTTGTTCCTTAGCGATTAAGCCACACATTGGGAATGTGTTGGGAGGAAAACCTTTTCTCCACCAACTTTACTGAGGGACTGTGGATTAAAAATTAACTGACAATAGAATAACAGGAGAAAAGACAAAATTTATTCGCATGCTTGCAGCAACACACAAGCAAGTGGCTATCTGAATAGCGGGGGTAATGGTTTATATGGCTGAATAATGGTAATGGCTGAATAAAGAAAAGAGGGATTGGGCAGAAGATAGATTTTCTAGGGAAACAAATGAGACAGTTGGTAATAAAGTTTGTTCATACAATTTTCATCCCTGGAGGTAAAGGTCAGTGTCCTAGCTGGCTGAAAGGTCTCTGAGAGAGGAGATTTATGACAACTTCATTCTAAAAGCTCTGCCTTTATCAGATAAGGGAAGCTCAGAAAAGGCTTCTTTCTGCATCGCATCAGCTGTATTCCAAATGACTTCAAGTAGTCTTTATGCCATTTTGGTGGAACATTAGCCCTGTCAAATGCAACCCGTAAACTCTAGTGTTTTGGAGCTTCTGTCCCGATGCGTTAATTTCGTTCCATCATTCCTGCTACTCCTTTGACCTTAAAATCCCTCTTATCTCTTTTTATAAGGCCAATGCTTTTCAAGTGTTGGGCCTCACAAAATGCTAGTACTAATAAGGGAAATTATGAGGGGTTGCTAGTTTGTGGAAAAAATAAAGAATTTTATTTTAGATGAATTGAGTTTCAATTAAAGGTAAGAAATCTAAGTGCAAATGTCCACTTTTGTAAATAGAAAACAAAGACCTGAGCTTAGGAAAGAAACTGGAAATACAGATGCAGATTGGAAGGTCATGGTCATAAGCTGAAAGGTGAAGGAGGTGAAGATCCCAAGAGAGGAGATGGAACTAGAAGGCTCTGAACTGAGCCTTAGAGGAAGTTTACTTTTATACTGTGTGGGAAGGAAGAATCAGTGAGAGGATCGGAGAATGAAAGATGCAGTGTGGTCACATAAGAGGAAGCCTATGAGACTGTAGCCTCAAGAAAGCAGGGGAAATAGTTTCTAAATAGGAGAAGCCATGTTTGCAGTCATACCAACCTGAATGTGCCCATCTCATCTGATCTCAGAAGCTAACCAGGGTCAGGCCTGGTTAGTACTGGATGGGAGACCACCTAGGATTACCTGGTGCTATCGGCCTTTTTTTTTAATTAATTTTTTTTAATTTAAAAAGGAGAGGACAGTCAATAATAGTCTAAGCTGTCTTAAATTGAAGGGGTCTGTCAATAAAAAGAAGTCCAAACAGCCGGGTGTGCTCGCTCACACCTGTAATCTCAGCACTTTGGGAGGCCAAGGCAGGCAGATCACCTGAGGTCAGGAGTTTGAGACCAGCCTGGTCAACATGGCAAACCCCTTCTCTACTAAAAATATGAAAAATTAGCCAGGTGTGGTGGCAGGCGCCTGTAATCCCAGCTACTTGGGAGGCTGAGGCAGGAGACTCGCTTGAACCGGGAGGCAGAGGTTGCAGTGAGCCGAGATTGAACCATTGCACTCCAGCCTGGGTGACAGAGAGAGAAAAAATAAAAGGCCAAAGAAAGACACAGAAAGTGATACAGAACCCAGTCAGTTGAGCAGAAAGGAGCCAGAGTTACAATACGCAATTAAGGTTGTAAAACAGGTTGCCTTTTTTTTTTTTAAATGGGTAAGAGGGCATTTGATACACTAGGTTGCAAGAAAATGGGCAAACAACAGGAGGCCCATTACTGTAAGAAGGGGCTCAGGAACTGGCCCCAGGTTCAGAATCCCTGACAGAACCCAAATCTGTGGCACTCCTGCAGCTCCAAATTTTAGGCTGAATAAGATGGAAAGTCTGCTACTCTTGTTGAATAAGTGATTGTGAAACCGTGGAAATGTATATAAGGTAATAGTGTGGCTCAAATTTATAGAATGCTTATTTTTCATCAGTTTAGAGATATGTTTTGTAATTATTGTGAAAATCTATGTGTTTGTTGGTTATTTAAATGTTTAGGTAGATTGTGTTTTTTAGGTTTGAAAGTTTATTCTGTCAGATATTTGAAATATTTGAATAAAATGTGTAAAATACAAAAACATAGTTTAAAATATTTTAGGGGAATTTAGTCTTTTATTACTAATAACAAATTGCATATTAACCTAAGAACAAATCAAATTGTTCTTTATTTTTAAAATAATTGGATTTGTAAATAGAAGAAGTTGAACTTAATAATAAAGTTTTATTTTAGAAGGGGCCAGGTGCAGTGGCTCATGCCTGTAATCCCAGCACTTTGGGAGGCCAAGATGGGCAGATCACTTGAGGTCATGAGTTGAAGACCAGCCTGGCCAACATGGCGAAGCCCCATCTCTACAGCAAGACTCTGTCTCAAAAAAAAGAAGAAAACATATGGAAAAAGTTCTATGACATTGGATTTAGCAAAGATTTCTTAAATATGACATCCAAAACAGAAGCAACAAAAGAAAATAAATAGAACTTCATCAAAATTAAGAACTTTTGTGCATCAAAGAACATCGTCAAGAGAATGAAAAGACAACCGATAGAACGGGAGAAAATATTTGCAAATCATATATCTGGTAAGGGATTAATATCTAGAATATATAAAGGACTCCTACAACTCAACAACCAAAAAGCAAACAACCCAATTAAAACATGGAAAAATGTTCAGAAACGAAACAGACTTGAAAAGAGTTTTCTACAAACAACTATACAATGGCCAACAAGCACATGAAAAGATGCTCAACATTACTAGTCATTAGGGAAATGCAAACCCAAACTACAGTGAGATACCACTTCACACCCATTAGGATGGCTATTACGAAGAAAGAAAAATAAGAAGTGCTCATGAGGATGTGGAGAAATTAGAACCTTTGTGCATTGCTGGTGAGAATTTAACATGGTACAGCTGCTTCAGGAAACAGTTTGGCTGCTCCTCCCAATCTCAAGCAATCCTCCCACCTCAGCCTCCCAAAGTGCTGGGATTACAGGCATGAGACACTGTGTCTGGTCTTATTCTGCCTTTTTTTTTTTTTTTTAGATGCAGTGTCGCTCTGTCACCAGGCTGGAGTACAATGGCACGATCTCAGCTCACTGCAATCTCAGCCTCCTGGGTTCAAATGACTCCCCTGCCTCAGCCTCCAGAGTAGCTGGGACTACAGGCGAGCACCACCTCACCTGGCTATTTTTTTGTATTTTAGTAGAGACGGGGTTTCACCATGTTGGCCAGGCTGGTCTCGATCTCCTGACCTAATGATCTGCCCCGGCCTCCCAAAGTGCTGGGATTATAGGCATAAGCCACCATGCCAGGCCCTTATTCTGCTCTTATGAGGTACCTAGAATAGTTGAGTTCATAAAGACAGACAGTAGAATAGTGATTACCAGGGGTGAGGGGGAAGGGTGGAATGGAGAGTTATTGTTTAATGAACACACAGGTTCTGTTTGGAATTATAAAAAAGTTCGGGAGATGGATAATGGTGGTGGTTGTACAGCATTGTGAGTGTACTGAATATTACTGAATTGTACACTCAAAAATGGTTAAAATGGTAAATATTATGCTATGTGCATTTTACTACAACAGCAAAAAAATGAATTTTAAAGCTTTGTTTTAAAACGTACAATTTTAACAAACTGGATATTTATTTTAATACAAGTAATTGTAGGTGGGTATTTCCTTCCAAACTCAAGTCTTCCCTGGATGGTGACAATTGTCAGTTGACAGAACTGTGAACAGGTGCAGTTTGAAGTTGGGGTCTTTGCTGATTTTCCAGAGATCAGTTTAAGTTGTTTGAAGAGGGCAGAAGGTAGAAGTGACAGGCTAAGGAGAACGTGTGTGATGAGGAAGTTGAAGGCTTTGATTTTGATTGGCAGAAGTAGGCTGTAATTGGAAAAAATATTTAGGGTGAGTGGCAGTGTTTTAAATTTAACTTAATATCAAGGCTGGGCATGGTGGCTCACGCCTGTAATCCCAGCCCTTTGGGAGGCTGAGGCAGGAGGATCACTTAAGGTCAGTAGTTCAAGACCAGCCTGGCCAACATGGTGAGACCCCCATCTCCACTAAAAATACAAAAATTAGCCAGGTGTGGTGGCACATGCCTGTAGTCCCACCTACTTGGGAGGCTGAGGCCGGAGAATCGCTTGAATCTGGGAGGCAGAGGTTTTAGTGAACCGAGATCGCACCACTGCACTCCAATCTGGGTGATGGGAGTGAAACTCTGTCTCAAAAACAAAAACAAAAACAAAAACATAATATCTAAAGAGACAGAATTGGAAAAGATTGTAGATGATGGAAAGGGGAGTAAGTGAGAGGAAGAAGTCCTGGGAGAAAGTAAGGGAAAACAGATGTTGGAATGAGGGATGCCTATTTCTCTAAGATGCCAAGAAGAGAAAAAATATAAAGATATTTTAGAAGTAGAAAGGAGGAAAAACTGAAGAGATTACTTACAAATAACTTTGATCTCTATAAAGAAGGAGGTTGGAGGTTAAATCGTCTTTGGATGAGGAGGAGTCCCTAGAACATAAGCGTGTGCATGGCCTATTTCCTCTGTCTCAAATGCTTTGCCCCCAGTCATCCATGCAGCTCATCTCCCATTTCCTTCAAGTCCTCTTCTCAGTGAGGCCAACTCTAGCACCATATCTTTACCTGCTCTCTCTGCAATCTGGAACCCCTTTAGTTTCTTCTTTTTCTCTTTTTCCATAGCTCTTATTACTGTCAAATATACGATATAATTTACCTACTGTATTTGTTTTCTGTCACCCCTCGCTAGAATGTAAGGCCATAAGAACAGGGCGTTTTTGTCTTTTTTGTTTACTTAGAATGGTGCCTGCTGTTCAACAAATGTTTGTTAACAGATAAAAAGGAAAGTAGATGTTGAATGGAGGCAAGAAAAAAAGGAAAGATCATTTTTGGAAAACTTGTAGTAGAGCTGATATTTACTTGCTTCAAATCATACAGCTGTACTGGTTGTTAAAATATTGACACACTTCTCTATCAGTTGGCAAGTATCTGCTGCTCAGGTAACCTCAGCTTCTCCCCCAGGCCCTCAATCAGCAATGAAAGGGTAAATGCAAAATATACCCGGGTCCTCTCTCAGACCCTGCTCTAGAGCCATATCAATTTAAGGTTGATGCCTCTGTCATACTAATTGTTTAAAATTTTGAATATTATCCCTGACATAGATGATTTTAAGGAATCAGTAAAAAATAACTAAATTACTGGGCATTACTGGGCAGATTATTGGGCAGCAGTATGGGCCCCATTGAAGTGAAAAGTGTGAATTTATAGAAAGCCATGTCAACCAAGTTTGCTGACTTCCTCCATCAAGTCATCAGCACACAGAAAGTGACAATAAAGATGATTAAGAGAGCAGAGATGGGCATGAAAGTGGGGGTGGGAGGTGGGCTAGAGATTTTAGGTGATAAGAAGAAGCTTCTTTGAGATGGCTGATAATGGGATCTGGCTGAGGGTTCAATGTCATTCTCCTGATGACATTTAACTGGATGAATGGGTTAGATGACTTGGGAGGGCTCCAGTGATGACAGAATCCAGAGTGGTGGTCCCCTTACAACTGCCAGGGAGAACACATTTTCCTTTACCCTCTTAGATTCAATTTTTGGAGGCTTTCAAGTGAAACTGACAAAGAACAGATTAGCAAGAAAATAGATTGAATCATTTATGTACAGGACTACACATAAATTGGGACCTATATGCCATTTCAACAGGGAAGGGGAGGAGAAGAGTATTTATGGGAAAACAAATGACTTTCTGGAAAGACTTATGGACTTTTAGGAGAATAGATGGGACATATAATAGTTTTGTGACAATGCCCATTTAAGAGTGTGGAGACTTGTGGCTCATACCTGTAATCCCAGCACTTTGGGAGGCTGAGGTGAGTAGATTGCTTGAGCTCAGGAGTTCGAGACCAGCCTGGGCAACATGGTGAAACCCCATCTCTACAAAAAATACAAAAATTAGCCAGGCATGGTAGCACATGGCTGTAGTCCTATCCTAGCTACTGGGGAGGCTGAGGTGGGAGGATCGCTTGAACCTGGAGAGGTCAGGCTGCAGTGAGCCATGATCATGCCACTACACTCCAGCCCAGGTGACAGAGTGAGACCCTGTCTCACACACACATACACACACAAATAGAGTAGTGAATTTTGGAGCCCTTCACTACACAACTCATTTGAGCTTTGGGACAAAAAAAAAAAAAGACTCAACTTCAATTATTTTTGTTCCTGTTGTCATATGTCTGAGGACCTTGTCATTTCAATATTAAATTGAGACAATAGCTCTTTATCATAGATTGTCCTTAGTGTTATAGAAAATAGCATAATGATACAAGGCATACTGCCTGCCCTCAAGATGCGTATCATCTAGTGGGAGAGGCAACATTGATATTCTTCAAGCATGTCACTTGTAAGATCCTGTATTATAGATTATAAATATGATTCAATTTTAAATTCTATGAAACCAGTGTAAAATAGTGGGTCATAGGCAGAATCTGATAGACATCCACTGTTCTCTTGGATTTGATCACCAGTGTAATACTGCAGTTTCAGCTCTCCTAGAGAATTCTGCTTGCCAGTAAAAGTGCTACTTTGAGATTGTGTTGTAAAATGTTCAAGCCCACTTCAAATTTAAAGTATCTTACAATTATTATGATTAGTCAAATTATGCCAGCTCTTGACCACACCATTTTAAGTATCCTCTTTGGAAAGAGAAGCTCTGGTAATATATATCTTTTGGCCAAGTGGCAATTTTTATACCTTCCCTTTTACTTTTACAGAGGTTTTTGTTTATTGGTTTTTTTTTTTTTTGGATGTTATTAGCTGTCTACACAGGATCTGTGTAACACACAGATCCTGCTTTGACTTCTACTCTAAATCGTGGAGTATGTCTGTGTGATTTTAATTCAACCAGTGCCTGCTTTTCAGTCTAGACACACATTTGCCTGACAGTAACAGGTGATATCATCTCTACATGGGAATATGCTCTTGTTAAACACATTTGTGGTTGAAAATGCCATTTTTTAATGAGAGAAACCATGTAGAGAGAGCTCTGCTTGTATTATGGGGGGGAGTTGGGGAGGGAATGATATATTTCTTCCTTAGCTTATTATAATTAGAGATATTTGTGTGAAAATAGAATCTCTGTTGCTTAAGTGTTGCTCAGCTCCTGCTGATCTGTTCTCACTCACAGGCATAGTCCTTTGTGATATAATAGTTAGTTGCTGTGGAGATGATTATCCTGTCATGGAGAAAAGAGACTTATGAATTTAAATGAAGAATGAGCAGCAGGAGCAAAAGAACTATGCCAAAAGCCAAGCACTTCATCCAATTTAATTTTCTCTTGCATTTTTAATATATGTTATGTCATAAAGTTGGATATATCCCCTTAAATAATACAGTTTCAGGGTTAATGATTAATAATGACAAAAGGCAAATTTGAAAGGAAAAGCAAAATATAATACTGACATCCTATACAGAGGCAAGAATGAGTTCAAGTTACAGAAAATTCAACAAGAATAAACATATACGATTGGACCATGCCCTATGGTTTAAATAAACAATGAAGTATTCGGACACTTCTACTGCAGTCATGATGAATTGTTCGGGTAATTTAGGCATCATTCAACAAGTAGGAAGCAGAATGTTGAGATAGAAAGAGAATGGTCTATGTATCAAACAGCTGATTTTAATTCCTACTCTGCCATTTACAAGTCATTGTCTTAGGCAAGCTCTCAATGCTTCTGTTTCATCAATTATAAAACTGGGATAAATTTGTAGAGTTGTTTTCATCGCTATTCAACTGGTATGGACTCATATGGCCATGTCAGTCATTTACAGCCGATGACGTTCATTCATTGGTCATTGCATTCATTCTAATATGTTAGTGCCTGTTCTGTACTAGTTATTACATATTCCAAATATTATCTATGTTTGTCAGGACAGGATAGGCTATGCTGTTATAACAGACAAATTCTGAAATCTTAGTGGTTTAACACAATGAAATTATATTTTTCACTCTTGTAGATTCCAGTGTGGATCTGTCAGCTCATCTTCTCTTGTGGCTTCCAAGCCAAGATAATTATTGCAGGAGAAAAGAGGGATGGAGGAGGCATGTCAGCTTTTAACTTCTTTGGCCCCAGACACATGCTATTTCTACTCATAGTCCTTTGGTGGGAACTAGTTCCATGGTCCCATATATCTGCAAGTGAGGCTGGGAGATGCGGACATTTTGCAGTCATTGGTGAGCACTGTAACTGTCTCTGCCATATCACCCTTTGTTTTTGTGAGTATTAGATAAGATAAGGTAGATGAAGGATTTACAATTGTCTTTGATGAGTGACATTAGATAGAAAAGCTTGATCCAGGTTTAAGGCTTGGCATGAATAATGACACGGTTGAGATTTTCATTTTTACCTGAAACTAGCAAATAAGCAGAAGAAAGAATATTAATGAATTGATTAAAAATACAGGGTAATACATGTTGAATGTAGTGCTCCAGTGCCTCTACCTGCCTTGTTCCTTTTTTTTTCCCATTTACTAAGCATTTCTTTCTTTCTTTATTTTTTAATTATTATTATACTTTAAGATTTAGGGTACATGTGTACAATGTGCAGGTTAGTTACATATGTATACATGTGCCATGCTGGTGCGCTGCACCCACTAACTCGTCATCTAGCATTAGGTATATCTCCCAATGCTATCCCTCCCCCCTCCCCCCACCCCACAACAGTCCCCAGAGTGTGATGTTCCCCTTCCTGTGTCCATGTGTTCTCATTGTTCAATTCCCACCTATGAGTGAGAATATGCGGTGTTTGGTTTTTTGTTCTTGCGATAGTTTACTGAGAATGATGATTTCCAATTTCATCCATGTCCCTACAAAGGACATGAACTCATCATTTTTTATGGCTGCATAGTATTCTATGGTGTATATGTGCCACATTTTCTTAATCCAGTCTATCATTGTTGGACATTTGGGTTGGTTCCAAGTCTTTGCTATTGTGAATAATGCCGCAATAAACATACGTGTGCATGTGTCTTTATAGCAGCATGATTTATAGTCCTTTGGGTATATACCCAGTAATGGGATGGCTGGGTCAAATGGTATTTCTAGTTCTAGATCCCTGAGGAATCGCCACACTGACTTCCACCATGGTTGAACTAGTTTACAGTCCCACCAACAGTGTAAAAGTGTTCCTATTTCTCCATATCCTCTCCAGCACCTGTTGTTTCCTGACTTTTTAATGATTGCCATTCTAACTGGTGTGAGATGGTATCTCATTGTGATTTTGATTTGCATTTCTCTGATGGCCAGTGATGGTGAGCATTTTTTCATGTGTTTTTTGGCTGCATAAATGTCTTCTTTTGAGAAGTGTCTGTTCACGTCCTTCACCCACTTTTTGATGGGGTTGTTTGTTTTTTTCTTGTAAATTTGTTTGAGTTCATTGTAGATTCTGGATATTAGCCCTTTGTCAGATGAGTAGGTTGAGAAAATTTTCTCCCATTTTGTAGGTTGCCTGTTCACTCTGATGGTAGTTTCTTTTGCTGTGCAGAAGCTCTTTAGTTTAATTAGATCCCATTTGTCAATTTTGTCTTTTGTTGCCATTGCTTTTGGTGTTTTAGACATGAAGTCCTTGCCCATGCCTATGTCCTGAATGGTAATGCCTAGGTTTTCTTCTAGGGTTTTTATGGTTTTAGGGCTGACGTTTAAGTCTTTAATCCATCTTGAATTGATTTTTGTAAAAGGTGTAAGGAAGGGAACCAGTTTCAGCTTTCTACATATGGCTAGCCAGTTTTCCCAGCACCATTTATTAAATAGGGAATCCTTTCCCCATTGCTTGTTTTTCTCAGGTTTGTCAAAGATCAGATAGTTGTAGATATGCGGCGTTATTTCTGAGGGCTCTGTTCTGTTCCATTGATCTATATCTCTGTTTTGGTACCAGTACCATGCTGTTTTGGTTACTGTAGCCTTGTAGTATAGTTTGAAGTCAGGTAGTGTGATGCCTCCAGCTTTGTTCTTTTGGCTTAGGATTGACTTGGCAATGCGGGCTCTTTTTTGGTTCCATATGAACTTTAAAGTAGTTTTTTCCAATTCTGTGAAGAAAGTCATTGGTAGCTTGATGGGGATGGCATTGAATCTGTAAATTACCTTGGGCAGTATGGCCATTTTCACGATATTGATTCTTCCTACCCATGAGCATGGAATGTTCTTCCATTTGTTTGTATCCTCTTTTATTTCCTTGAGCAGTGGTTTGTAGTTCTCCTTGAAGAGGTCCTTCACATCCCTTGTAAGTTGGATTCCTAGGTATTTTATTCTCTTTGAAGCAATTGTGAATGGGAGTTCACTCATGATTTGGCTCTCTGTTTGTCTGTTGTTATAAGAATGCTTGTGATTTTTGTACATTGATTTTGTATCCTGAGACTTTGCTGAAGTTGGTTATCAGCTTAAGGAGATTTTGGGCTGAGACAATGGGGTTTTCTAGATATACAATCATGTCATCTGCAAACAGGGACAATTTGACTTCCTCTTTTCCTAATTGAATACCCTTTATTTCCTTCTCCTGCCTAATTGCCCTGGCCAGAACTTCCAACACTATGTTGAATAGGAGTGGTGAGAGAAGGCATCCCTGTCTTGTGCCAGTTTTCAAAGGGAATGCTTCCAGTTTTTGCCCATTCAGTATGATATTGGCTGTGGGTTTGTCATAGATAGCTCTTATTATTTTGAAATACGTCCCATTAATACCTAATTTATTGAGAATTTGTAGCATGAAGGGTTGTTGAATTTTGTCAAAGGCCTTTTCTGCATCTATTGAGATAATCATGCGGTTTTTGTCTTTGGTTCTGTTTATATGCTGGATTACATTTATTGATTTGCGTATATTGAACCAGCCTTGCATCCCAGGGATGAAGCCCACTTGATCATGGTGGATAAGCTTTTTGATGTGCTGCTGGGTTCGGTTTGCCAGTATTTTATTGAGGATTTTTGCATCAATGTTCATCAAGGATATTGGTCTAAAATTCTCTTTTTTGGTTGTGTCTCTGCCCGGCTTTGGTATCAGGATGATGCTGGCCTCATAAAAAGAGTTAGAGAGGATTCCCTCTTTTTCTATTGATTGGAATAGTTTCAGAAGGAATGGTACCAGTTCCTCCTTGTACCTCTGGTAGAATTCAGCTGTGAATCCATCTGGTCCTGGACTCTTTTTGGTTGGTAAGCTATTGATTATTGCCACAATTTCAGATCCTGTTATTGGTCTATTTAGAGATTCAACTTCTTCCTGGTTTAGTCTTGGGAGAGTGTATGTGTCGAGGAATTTATCCATTTCCTCTAGATTTTCTAGTTTATTTGCATAGAGGTGTTTGTAGTATTCTCTGATGGTAGTTTGTATTTCTGTGGGATCGGTGGTGATATCCCCTTTATCATTTTTTATTGCGTCTATTTGATTCTTCTCTCTTTTTTTCTTTATTAGTCTTGCTAGCAGTTTATCAATTTTGTTGATCCTTTCAAAAAACCAGCTCCTGGATTCATTAATTTTTTGAAGTGCTTTTTGTGTCTCTATTTCCTTCAGTTCTGCTCTGATTTTAGTTATTTCTTGCCTTCTGCTAGCTTTTGAATGTGTTTGCTCTTACTTTTCTAGTTCTTTTAATTGTGATATTAGGTTGTCAATTTTGGATCTTTCCTGCTTTCTCTTGTGGGCACTTAGTGCTATAAATTTCCCTCTACACACTGCTTTGAATGCGTCCCAGAGATTCTGGTATGTTGTGTCTTTGTTCTCGTTGGTTTCAAAGAACATCTTTATTTCTGCCTTCATTTCGTTATGTACCCAGTAGTCATTCAGGAGCAGGTTGTTCAGTTTCCATGTAGTTGAGTGGTTTTGAGTGAGATTCTTAATCCTGAGTTCTAGTTTGATTGCACTGTGGTCTGAGAGATAGTTTGTTATAATTTCTGTTCTTTTACATTTGCTGAGGAGAGCTTTACTTCCAACTATGTGGTCAATTTTGGAATAAGTGTGGTGTGGTGCTGAAAAAAATGTATATTCTGTTGATTTGGGGTGGAGAGTTCTGTAGATGTCTATTAGGTCCGCTTGGTGCAGAGCTGAGTTCAATTCCTGGGTATCCTTGTTAACTTTCTGTCTCGTTGATCTGTCTAATGTTGACAGTGGGGTGTTAAAGTCTCCCATTATTAATGTGTGGGAGTCTAAGTCTTTTTGTAGGTCACTCAGGACTTGCTTTATGAATCTGGGTGCTCCTGTATTGGGTGCATATATATTTAGGATAGTTAGCTCTTCTTGTTGAATTGATCCCTTTACCATTATGTAATGGCCTTCTTTGTCTCTTTTGATCTTTGTTGGTTTAAAGTCTGTTTTATCAGAGACTAGGATTGCAACCCCTGCCTTTTTTTGTTTTCCATTTGCTTGGTAGATCTTCCTCCATCCTTTTATTTTGAGCCTATGTGTGTCTCTGCAGGTGAGATGGGTTTCCTGAATACAGCACACTGATGGGTCTTGACTCTTTATCCAATTTGCCAGTCTGTGTCTTTTAATTGGAGCATTTAGTCCATTTACGTTTAAAGTTAATATTGTTATGTGTGAATTTGATCCTGTCATTATGATGTTAGCTGGTTATTTTGCTCGTTAGTTGATGCAGTTTCTTCCTAGTCTTGATGGTCTTTACATTTTGGCATGATTTTGCAGCGGCTGGTACCAGTTGTCCCTTTCCATATTTAGTGCTTCCTTCAGGAGCTCTTTTAGGGCAGGCCTGGTGGTGACAAAATCTCTCAGCATTTGCTTGTCTGTAAAGTATTTTATTTCTCCTTCACTTATGAAGCTTAGTTTGGCTGGATATGAAATTCTGGGTTGAAAATTCTTTTCTTTAAGAAGGTTGAATATTGGCCCCCAGTCTCTTCTGGCTTGTAGAGTTTCTGCCGAGAGATCAGCTGTTAGTCTGATGGGCTTCCCTTTGAGGGTAACCCGAACTTTCTCTCTGGCTGCCCTTAACATTTTTTCCTTCATTTCAACTTTGGTGAATCTGACAATTATGTGTCTTGGAGTTGCTCTTCTTGAGGAGTATCTTTGTGGTGTTCTCTGTATTTCCTGAATCTGAATGTTGGCCTGCCTTGCTAGATTGGGGAAGTTCTCCTGGATAATATCCTGCAGAGTGTTTTCCTACTTGGTTCCATTCTCCCCATCACTTTCAGGTACACCAATCAGACGTAGATTTGGTCTTTTCACATAGTCCCATATTTCTTGGAGGCTTTGCTTGTTTCTTTTTATTCTTTTTTCTCTAAACTTCCCTCCTCGCTTCATTTCATTCATTTCATCTTCCATCACTGATACCCTTTCTTCCAGTTGATCACATCAGCTCCTGAGGCTTCTGCATTCTTCATGTAGTTCTTGAGCCTTGGTTTTCGGCTCCATCAGCTCCTTTAAGCACTTCTCTGTATTGGTTATTCTAGTTATACATTCTTTTAAATTTTTTTCAAAGTTTTCAACTTCTTTGCCTTTGGTTTGAATGTCCTCCCGTAGCTCGGAGTAATTTGATCTTCTGAAGCCTTCTCTCAGCTCGTCAAAGTCATTCTCCGTCCAGCTTTGTTCCGTTGCTGGTGAGGAACTGCGTTCCTTTGGAGGAGGAGAGGTGCTCTCCTTTTTAGAGTTTCCAGTTTTTCTGCTCTGTTTTTTCCCGTCTTTGTGGTTTTATCTACTTTTGGTCTTTGATGATGGTGATGTACAGATGGGTTTTTGGTGTGGATGTCCTTTCTGCTTGTTAGTTTTCCTTCTAACAGACAGGACCCTCAGCTGCAGGTCTGTTGGAGTACCCGGCCGTGTGAGGTGTCAGTGTGCCCCTGCTAGGGGGTGCCTCCCAGTTAGGCTGCTCAGGGGTCAGGGGTCAGGGACCCACTTGAGGAGGCAGTCTGCCCATTCTCAGATCTCCAGCTGCATGCTGGGAGAACCACTGCTCTCTTCAAAGCTGTCAGACAGGGACATTTAAGTCTGCAGAGGTTACTGCTGTCTTTTTGTTCGTCTGTGCCCTGCCCCCAGAGGTGGAGCCTACAGAGGCAGGCAGGCCTCCTTGAGCTGTGGTGGGCTCCACCCAGTTGGAGCTTCCAGGCTGCTTTGTTTACCTAAGCAAGCCTGGGCAATGGCGGGCGCCCCTCCCCCAGCCTCGCTGCCGCCTTGCAGTTTGATCTCAGACTGCTGTGCTAGCAATCAGCGAGACTCCGTGGGCGTAGGACCCTCCCAGCCGCGTGCGGGATATAATCTTATGGTGCGCCGTTTTTTAAGCCCGTCGGAAAAGGGCAGTATTCAGGTGGGAGTGACCTGATTTTCCAGGTGCCATCTGTCACCCCTTTCTTTGACTAGGAAAGGGAACTCCCTGACCCCTTGCGCTTCCCGAGTGAGGCAATGCCTCGCCCTGCTTTGGCTCGCGCACGGTGCGCACACCCACTGACCCGCGCCCACTGTCTGGCACCCCCTAGTGAGATGAACCCGGTACCTCAGATGGAAATGCAGAAATCACCCGTCTTTTGCATCTCTCACGCTGGGAGCCCGAGACCGGAGCTGTTCCTATTTGGCCATCTTGGCTCCTCCTCTACCGCCTTGTTCCTTATGGAAGGACATCTCAGATCAGCAGCCTCAGCAGCCTATGGAGGAGAGGAATATACCAGGTCTGAGGAGCCCAGATCAGAGGCTTGCTGCCTTTCAACTATTTTAGGGCTGGATGGTGGTAGTACGGTGAGTGAAAGGGATATGTCGACATGCAAGAGTGTGCCCTATTACCATATAGAAATTTCTTTGCCTTGATATCTCAGTTAGGAAAAAAGAAAGAAAGAAAGAAATTTCTTGCTGAGTTATAGTTACCTATTACACAATTTATTCCTCAGTGCATCTTTGAGACTGTATGAAAAAGAATGTCCTCAGTTTATACTTTGTGTCTATGGTAGAATTATGCTGGATATTGTAGGGTATGCTATAGAAAAATAACACCTAATCTCTTCTCCTAAAGAGTTTATCGTCTAAGGAGATGGAAGTCTCTATCAATAAACACATCAAAAAATAAATGGCAAAACTGTATGTATGAAACAAAGACAATTTTAAAACAGGGTAGAATAAAATAAGGTGTTGATTCTGAGGTACAAATGACCAAAACAAAAGAAATGAAAGAAGAGGAGGAGTACTAGGAAAGTTAGTAGAAGTCAGGCAGCATTAATTTCCCATGTACGGTTAAAGAATATTGTAGTTTAGGTTCAGGTACCACAGCCAAGAAGTGCAGAGATCACATTTAAAAACAGGACTAGTCTTGGAGGCTGAGAGAACTCCAGCTCAGTTGCTGTGGACAAGGTAACACCAGCAGTAGCCTGGGTGCTGTGGGAATGAAATGTGGATGAGATATGCCCTGGGGCATCTCAGCAATGTCAGAGGAAAACTGGGAAGGCACATTAAAAAGTGAGCAAAGGACATGAACAGACACTTTTTTAAAGAAGACATAAATGAGGCCAACAATTATATTAAAAAAAAACCTCAGCATCTCTGATCATTAGAGAAATTCTAATCAAAACCACAGTGAGATTTCATCTCACACCAGTCAGAATGACTATTATTAAAAAGTCAAAACATAACAGATGCTAGCGAGGTTGCGGAGAAAAAGAACGTTTATACACTGTTGGTGGGAGTATAAATTAGTTCAACCATTGTAGAAGACAGTGTGGCAATTCCTCAAAGACCTAAAAACAGAAATACCATTCGACCTAGCAATCCCATTACTGGGTATATACCCAAAGGAATATACATTGTTCTGTCATAAAGGCACACGCATGCATATGTTCATTGCAGCACCATTCACAATAGCAAAGACATGGAAATCAACCTAAATGCCCATCAGTGGTAGACTGGATAAAGAAAATGTGGTACGTATACACCATGGACTACTATGCAGCCATAAAAAAGAACAAGATCATGTCCTTTGCAGGAACGTGAATGGAGCTGGAGGCTGTTACCCTAAATGAATTAACACAGGAACAGAAAACCAAATACCACATGTTCTCACTTATAAGTGGGAGCTAAATGATGAGAACACATGGACACGTACAGGGGAACAACACACAATGAGGTCTATTGGAGGGTGGAGTCTGGGAGGAGGGAGAGGATTGGGAAAAATAACTAATGAGTACTATGCTTATTACCCGGGTGACGAAGTAATCTGCCCAACAATCCCCCAAGGCGCACATTTACCTATTTAACAAACCTGCACATGTCTCCCTGAACTTAAAATAAAAGTTAAATTAAAAAAAAAGAGAAACTGGGAAGACAGAGCTAAGGGCTTGCCATTAACCAGCAAGGGGAAAATGAGAAAGAAAAATTGTGCAGTGTTGTATTCATATCAACAGGTTACAGAAATATTTAAATTATCTCTATAATTGTAATTGCTATCTGTATATAGCTTAAATCTTAATATTGTATATTATGAGCATTTTCCCATATTATGAAGTCATATTTAAAACATAATTCGTAATATACAGAAAATAATATCCCTCAAGTATTAGATTATATGCTAAATCTTTAGAAACTTACATTTTTCATTTAATTTTTGTAGTATTTATATAAAGTAGGTAAATTATCACTACCTTACAGATAAAAGCATATGAGGCTAGGAGATGTTAAAGTCATGCAGTGAGTATTTGACTGAGTCAGGTGAAACCTTAGACTGTCTGTTTGGAAAGCCTGTCCTCTGGCCATATTGCCTTTCATATTGTATATCATCATGTCAAGGTGCCACCAACTAATCAACGGATTCCCCTACTGTTGAATATTTAAGTTGTTTTAAAGTTTTAAAAAAAATTATCAATAGTCTGTGAACACTTAAGTAGATCACTTAACATTTAAATCGATCTTAAGTGTTTTCACCTTTTACATACATGAAAATGGTAACTGTGTGAGATGACGAATGCTTTCATTAACTTGTGTGATAACCATTTCACAATGTATATAAATATCTTTATCAAATCATAATGTATACATCAAATATGTACAATTTTGATGTGTCAGTTATATCTCAATAAAGCTGGAGGGAAATAAGCTAAGGTGAACATCCTTGCACATACATTTTGCATATATAAGATTTACATATATACTTACACATGAATTTCTTTAACATTGATGCTTTATTTAAAAAAACTTTTAGGTTGAGGGGCACATGTACAGGTTTGTTATACAGGTAACTTGTGTGTCATGGGGTTCTGGTGTACTCATTATGTTGTTACCCAGGTAATAAACATAGTACCTGATAAGTAGTGTTTCTTTCGTTTCCTTCCTTCCTTCCTTCCCTACTTCCCTCCTTCCTTCCTTCCTTCTTCCTTCTTTCTTCCTTCCTTTCTCTTTCTTTCTTTCTTCTTTCCTTTCTTTCTTTTTTTTGAGACAGGGTCTTGCTCTGTTGCTCAGGCTGGGGTGTGGTGGTGCAATCTCAGCTCACTGCAACCTTTGCCTCCTGGGCTCAAGTAATCCTCCCATCTCAGTTCCCCAAGTAGCTGGGACTACAGTTGCTCACCACCACACCCAGCTAATTTTTTGTAGATATGGGGTTTCACCATGTTGCCCAGGCTGATCTTGAACTCCTGGACACAAGAGATCCACCTGCCTTGGCCCCCAAAGTGTTGGGATTACAAGCATCAGCCACTGCACCTGGCCCGATAGGTAGTTTTTCCATCCTCTCCCTCCTCACAACCTCCACCCTCCAGAAGGCCCCAGTGTCTGTTGTTCCCCTCCATGTGTCCATGTGCTCTCAGTGTTTAGCTTCCACTTATAAGTGAGAACATGTGGATTTTGGTTTCCTGTTCCTGTGTTAGTTCGCTAAGGGTGATAGCTTCCAGCTCCATCCATGTTGCTGCAAAGCGTGTAATCTCGTTCTTTTTATGGCTGCATGGTACTTCGTCGTATATATGTACCACATTTTCTTTATGCAGTCCACTGTTGATGGACATTTAGGTTGATTTCATGTCTTTGCTAGTGTAAATAGTGCTGCGATGAACATACATATGCATATGTCTTTATGGTAGAATAATTCCTGGGAGTGAAAATACTGGTCATCAAACAGTTTAAACGTTTTAAAGTTTTTGATAACATTAAACTTGCCAAATGAAAAGTTGTATCAACTACACTACAACCAATAGTGTATAAAAATGACTATTTCCCTGAAACCTCCTGCACAATGGGTACGGTAACTTTAAAGTTTTTTTGGTCAATCTAATGGCAAAACATCCAAAGCACAGAACACTAACAATTGCCTAGATTTGTGGTATTCTAGCAGCCCTTGGTAATCCTCGCTTAGCATTAGTCTTTAATACAGTAACAAATGTTATATTAATTAACTGTAATTCATTTGCATACTTAACATTAGCCCCTCTTGAACCATGAATGCAAACCTATATTATAAAAATTAAGTCTCTGAAATTTATTTAATTCAGGTCAGCAACATTGCTCAGCCAAAGATGATTACTCTGTCTGTTGGGAGACTTTTGACTAAGCTGTATTGGAAATTCCTTCTATAGAAGACGGAAAAAAAATCACTATCCTTTAACATCTTTGTAGACAGGAAGTCATCAGGTATCCTTGTGTTTTTGATCCTGGGTATGGGTTTATGTGTGGAAGGACAGAGTAGAAGACTGGAGTGCTATTGTATAGTATAAATGAGATTTCAGGAAATGAAGGAATGTGATGAAAAGTGAAATTTTTCTTAACAATAATAATTGCTAAGAAATGAGTTTTAAAAATATTTTGTATACTGTTTTATGTTTTAGGAGAAATAAAAACCTTCAAGGACTCAGTAAATAATGTCTAGAAAATATGTATAGCTCACCATCTAACACATAAATAAGATTATTATCTGAAAAATAAGTATTTTCATGGAAGTATTAAAATTACTAATGACATGTTCTTTATAAGAAGCCTAAAATGCTACCTAATTTGTATCTGTTCAGCTGACTAAACTACAGAGTCAACAAGGAGCTGCCTTAATTTCCAATTTCGGATAAAAATACCTGGGGTGTAAACATGTATAGTAAAATGAAAAGCAGTAGTGCTAAAAAAATCTCAGTATTAAGAGGATAGGCTTTTGAGTCAGAAAAAAATTGAGTTTATATCAAGATCTGTCACTTCCTAGCTGTTTAGGGGGCAAGGGACAGTTGTTTAACCATTTCTGCATCATTTCCCAAACTATAAAATAGGGATGCTTACATTCACCTTGTGCCCAAGTTGGAAGGGTTAAAGGAGAATATGTATTTGAAATGACTAGACATGTAGGTGGCTATTAAGTGTTACCTATTTCATTATTCAGCATGTTGTTGGTAGATAGACTAGTGACCCAGATCTGTAATTATTTAGCTACTATGGACTCATACTAATTTGACCTTATAGTAATTTAATTTGCTTAGTTATAATAAGCTGTCATTCTCACTGTGGGTACCATTAGGTGTGAAGTAAACAATCTGTAGCTCATTATTTTCAGCTAACAGTAATGCAAGCCAGACTCCAGGAGATGAATAAAAAAGATGAAGAGCAAAAGGTCCAAGGGCACTAGAATATAAAATAACTTTTGAAGAATCTTGAGAAAATAAATTGTTTCAAGGTCGACATTTATTTGAAAATGAGATACAGCATTAAACATGTGCAGGAAATTTTATGCTTTGAGTGGACATGGTTTAGTGCTAAAGTCTTTAATATAATTCATTTAACAGCCCTGTAATCTGTTAAATAGCCAAGTGATTTTATTTTTATGTATTTTAGGCAGCAAAATGAATAGCTCTTTAAGTGCTTTTTGATGCGTGAAGTAATACACTTTTTAATTGACACTAGTTAAGTATCCTTAATTTAGTAAAGTCTCTTCCCCATCTGTTGATGTTTTTTTCTCTGACAAAGCAGAATATGTTTGTGCATTGGTATCCATAGATATTATAATGATCTTTTATAAGTATCATGACAAAGGATTTGATAATAATATGTGAATAGGTAAATATGAAGATTTACATGAAATGTAGCAAGGTAAAAAGTTATCTTTATAAGTGGCACCAGAATTTATCTTAGAGAGGGAATTGTGTTACTTCAGAAAGGCATACTTTAATAGACTGCTTGGAGTGGAAGATGAGACTCTCAGTTGGGCCAGCAGGAGACACAGGCAAAAAAGGTAGCATAGATGAGAGGATTCTGAAAAGATGGTAGAGTAGGGAGCACTAGAAATCTGTCTCTCCATGTAGAGAACAATTGCATTGGCAGTCTGTCTGATGTAACTATTTTGGAAATCTGGAGCTTATTAAAGAATTGCAACATCTAGGGGAAGGCTTGATGGTATATTGTGGTTAATTTGATTGGGTTTTTTCGTTTGTTTGTTTCTGAGACGGAGTTTCGCTCTTTTGCCCAGGTTGAAGTGAAGTGGCGCTATCTCAGCTCAGTGCAACCTCCGCCCCTCCGGGTTCAAGCAATTCTCCTGCCTCAGCCTCCCTAGTAGCTGGGATTACAGGCATCTGCCACAATGCCCGGCTAATTTTTGTATTTTTAGTAGAGACGGGATTTTGCCATGTTGGCCAGGTTCGTCTCAAACTCCTCACCTCGGGTGATCCACCCGCCTTGGCCTCCAGAAGTGTTGGGTTTACAGGCGTGAGACACCGCGCCCGGCCAGTTAGGGTTAACATTAGCTCTTAGCATAGTAGCAGCTACCCATTCCCCACCCTTCAGCCCTGTGGCAGGCAACTGTGCCTGTGTATACAACTTATAGGAGCCAAGGTGAGCAAAACAGAACCTGACCTCCAAATATTAGGAATCTGTGCTCTGATCACTGATTGCTGCTTCTCAACACAGGGATGCAGACAAAGAAGGCGGGGGCATTGTTTTGCACTTCTCCCTGTTATTGCAAGCCCCTCCTGCTGTGGCTGAAGTGACTTCCAGGGAATTTAAAGAGATGATACCTTTTTATCGTCCTTCTTTCTTTTCTTTTTTTTTTTTTTTTGTCCCTTTTAGGAGCCAGACATTGAAGAGTAGGACACTCGAAAGCAACTGCATATAAAAGGAGAAATTAGAAAGTCACCACAGATACCCAGGGTAAGGTGCAGGCTCAGAAAAGACCTGAGAAGACCTTAAGTTTACACCTTAGGCTGATTCTTGGCAAAGAAACAGCCTACAGTAATAAATACAAAAACAAAACCCAGCAGACTCTGGGAAGAAGAATCTGATTTCCAGAGTTACCACATTAATAGATTCAAGCCTTCAGTTTCCAACAAATCGATACAAAGAAACAGGAAAGTATGGCACATAAAAGGAAAAAATAAGCAAATTAATAGAAACTAGCCCTGGAAAAGACCTGATAATGGATCTACTAGACAAAGACTTTAAAAACAACTGTCTTAAAGGTGCTGAAAGAACTAAAGGAAGATGTGGAGAAGGTGATGAAAATGATGTATGAACAAAGTAGAAATATCAGTAAATTGCTAGAAAACCTAAAAAGAAACCAAAAAGAAATTCTGGAGCTAAAAAGTACAGTGACTAAAATGAGAAATTTACTAGAGAGATTCAAAGGCAGATTTGAGGAGGCAGAAGGAAGAATGAGTGACTTCGAAGATAGGACTGTGGAAATTATCAACTATGAAAAACAGAAAAAAGATTGAAGAAAAGTAGAACAGAGCCTAAGGAACATGTGGGACACCATTAGGCAGACCAACATATGCCTTGTAGAAAGAGTGAAGGGCAGAGAGGATATTAATAATGGCTGAAACAGTCCCAAATTTGATGAAAGACATGAATGTAAACATGTAGCAAACTCAGCAAACTTCAAGTAGGATGAACTCAGAGATTCACATTGAAACACAGTATGATCAAACTGTTGAAAGTCAAAGAAAAACAGAGAATTTTGAAAGCAACAAGAGAGAAGTGACTCATTACAAATGAGTGATCCTCAAAAAAGATTATCAGCAGATTTCTCTTCAGAAACTTTGGAGGCTAGAAGGCCGTGGGCTGACGTATTCAAAATGCTGAACAAACAAACAAAAATAAAAAACCAAAACTGTTAATCAAGAACCCTATATTTCTGAGTCAAGCAGATGGCTTGAGCCCAGGAGTTTGAGACCAGCCTGGCAACATGGCAAAACCCTGTCTCTACAAAAAATACAAAAAACTAGCTGGGAATGGTGGCACATGCCTGTAGTCTCAGCTACTTGGGAAGCTGAGGCAGGAGGATCTCTTGAGCCTAGGAGGTTAAGGGTGCAGTGAGCCGTGAGCATGCCACTGCACATTAGCCTGGACAACAGAGCGAGACCCTGTCTCAAAAAAAAAAAAAAAAAAGACAATACTAGTTGGAGACTTCAGTACCCCACTCACAATAATGGATAGAAAAATCTGACAGAAGATTACATTAGGAATTAGAGGACTTAAAAAAAACAATAAAGCAACTAGAACTCATAGTCATGTATAGAACACACTACCCAATAACAACAGAATACACATTCTTCTCAAGCCCATATGGGACATTTTCCAGGATAGACCATTTGTTAGGCCACAAATTAAGTCTCAATAGAATTTTAAAAGATAGATATCATACAAAATATCTTCTGTAGCCTTCTATATTTTCTTTGGCTTTTATTCAGCAAAATTGGTAAATTTATATTAAATTCAGAAGCTTACTGAACACATTTACTATAAGGCAAAATTACATTATTTAAGATAGATGCTGTATAATGAGACACTTAACTTCTCAATCAATAATTTAATCATTTGGGCGAAGGGATATGCATACTGCTCATCGGTAAGAATTGAAAGCATTCGGAATACTTTTTTCCTTTAGAAGTTACACTAATATCTTTTAAGCTTTTGGACCAAAAATATTAACATAGGAGCAATCAGAAATAATAAGCAGGTGCCCTATCTGGCATAAATATTTGGGGACTTGGGTCATGTACATCCTGGCTCCTTTTGCTCCAATTGCTTATTTCTCTTGGAGTCACTTCTGTCGTCTCTCTGGTCCCAGTACCTCTAAATGGAGCTGTCTTACTCTCACAAAGCTTTCATTAATAGAATCTAGCTTTTGACATAGGTTTCTGAGTATTTCACTCATTGCCTCTGGATGTTCCTCTCCCTGTCATCTGAGTTGAGCTGCCTTTCAGCTCCTCTGTCCTCCTTAGCTTGATAATCTATTTTTGATGTGCTTCTCTGGCTCATGCTCTTTATTCTCCTTCAGGTAGTAACTGTGTGTACAGGTGCACTTGCATCTGGATGCCAGAACCAAGGAACTGTTCATTCAGACCTGTTTCCCACCAGACCTTCCCACCAGAAGAGGAGAATCTTGTATTAAGTTCATTCATCACTCTGAATTCAGTTTTCTATCTGGTTCTCAGAGGAAGATTTGTACAGTGACCTCTACCTTCCACATGCCTTTCTGCTCTACACAGAGTTCTTGGCTAACTGATTATGGCTTCTCCACTCAGCTTTCAGTTCTGGCCTTCCAGTTGACTGTTCTCCTCCCCTCCTTACCCCCAGAACCTAATTAACTAGTCCTGATATACCCATGATTGCTATTCTCCCTGCTTTTGTTTCCTAACTGCAAAAGGCACAATACATAAAAAGGAATGAAGTTCTGACACATGCCCCAACATGTATGAACATTGAAGACATTGTGCTAAGTGAAATAAGTCAGACACAGAAGGACAAATATATGATTCTGCTTGTATGAGATACCTAGAATAGGCAAATTCATAAAGACAGAAAGTAGTTTAGAAGTTAGTATGTGCAGCCAGGCGCGATGGCTCATGCCTGTAATCTCAGCACTTTGGGAGGCTGAGGTGGGCAGATCACCTGAGGTCAGGAGTTCCACACTAGCCTGGCCAGCATGGTGAAACCCTGTCTCTATCTCTACTAAACCAAAACCAAAAACAAAACAAAACAAAAAAACAAAAATTAGCTGGGCATGGTGGCATATACCTGTAATCCCAGCTACACGGGAGGCTGAGGCACGAGAATCACTTCAACCCAGGAGGTGGAGATTGCTGTGAGCTGAGATTGCACTACTGGGCTCCAGCCCAGGTAACATAGCAAGACTGTCTCAGAAAAAGTTACCAGGGGCCCGTCAGGGCCTGGTGGCTCACGCCTGTAATCCCAGCACTTTGGAAGGCTGAGGAGGGCAGATCACTTGAGCTCAGGAGTTCGAGACCAGCCTGGGCAACGTAGTGACAGCCCTGTGTCTACAAAAAAAAAAAAAAAAAGCCAGGCATGATGGCCCATGCCTGTAGTCCCAGCTACTCAGGAGGCTGAGGTGGGAGGATTGCTGTAACCTGGGAAGTTGAGGTTGCAGTGAGCTGAGATTGCACCTCTGCACTCCAGACTGGGTGACAGAGTGAGACTCTGTCTCAATAAAAAAAGTTTACCAGGGGCTGCGGGGAGAGAGGAATGAGGAGCTAGTGCTTAATGGTTGCAGAATTTGTGTTTGGAATAATGAAATAGTTTTGAAAATAGTGGTAATGTTTGCACAACTTGGTGAATGTAATTAATGCCACTAAATTGTACACTTAAAAATGATTGAAATGGTAAGTTTTGTGTCATGTATATAATTAGCATAATAAAACAAAGCAAAAATATACAATAATAACTCCTTTACCTTTTTTAGTTTTTTATGGGGCTTTTCTCTTTTCTCCTGCCTCTTAAACATTAGGGTCAAGCAATGTTTGCTCCTTGGTTATCTTCTTTCCTTGTCCTGCTTCTTCCTCTGGGGATTCTCATCCAGTTTGCTAATGATGACGAAACCTGTATTTTTGGCCTAAACTTTCTCCTGAGGGGCAGACCCAGGTTATTAAGTGGTTACTTGACATCTCTACCTGGATGCTCCACTGGCTCTTCAGTCTCAACATCCCCCAACAGAACACATCCTCTTTCTCCCAAAGCAGCCTTTTCTTCTGTAAATCTTTAGCTTTCTGTTCTCTGCCAGTCATAGTTTCTCAGATCAAGCACTCAGGTGTGTTTCTCTCTCCTTTTCCCACATCCAGTCTCTCACTAAGTCCTACCTTTCCCACTGCATGTTGGCAAGCCCCCTTTGTATACCCAACAGCAATGCCAAGTGGCTGGCCTGGTCCTAAATTTGCCTCTGTGCCTCTGAAAGTCTCCCCTGTCTGCCTGGACTGTTGGAGAATAACTCCTTGCTCTTGGTCTCTTTTCTCTTTACCTTCAAAGTCTTTGCTCCCTTGACTTCAAGACCTGGCTGAAAGGTCACCTTCTCTGTAAGGGTGTTTGTTACCTTCCTTCTGCAATTCCCTTCTCTCTAGCAGAGGAGTCTTTCTGTCTTTCTTGCCTAAGCTGTCTTAATCCATTCAGGCTGCTATAACAAAGTACCACAGACTGGCTTATAAACAACAGGTATTTCTTTCTCACAGTTTCTGGAGGCTGAGAGTCTGTGATCAGGGTGCCAGCATGGTCACGTTCTGGTGAGGGACTTCTTTCGGGTTGCAGACTGCTAACTTCTCATGATATTCTCACATGGTGGAAAGAGGGAAAAAGGACTCTCTGAGGCCTCTTTAATAAGGACACTAATCCCATTCATGAGGGCTCCACCTTCTTGACCTAATCACCTCCCAAAATTCCCACCTCCTAATATCATCACCTTGGGAGTTAGATTTCAACATACGAATTTTAGACTGATGCAAACCTTCAGTTCATTGCATGAGGTGTTCCTATAAATCATTGTAAATGGAATAATTGTATGAATCAGTTTAGTATGGCACTGAACATGTTACAAATTATTCTTACTGCTTGTTGTCTTGTTTGTTGGTCTTCATCACCAGACCCTCATCTTCTCAGGAGGGGAAAGCTATGTCCAGCTCCTGAAAAACACCCTGGTCCATGGTAGGGGCTCCTTAAAGAACTGAAATGTTTACCTATATAATCTTTCAGAGAAATAGACATGTTTTCAACACTTGAGGTTCGTATACTTTTCAGACACTTCAATTTATCTTATGTTTCATTCCCCTTTCCTGCCAGATATGGCTAAATGGCTGTCACCTAACTACGCAGTGAACTGTAGTTGTACTTCCCTCAAGTTTTTTTGCGGTGGATACACATGCTTTTCTGATAGTTCCAATGTCATATTTTAGTGGTTGTAAACTTATTGTGGCACATCTAAAGATGGATATTGCAACACAATCTGGATATAAGCTAAGGACTGAAAGAAAATCCTAGGGGGATCTCTGAAATTAGTGCTTCAGAGTGTTTAAAGCTGCAGCACTTTCTCATCATCTGGCTTAATGATGACCGTAGCACTTTCTCAAAGCTAAAAATCACATGTATTTTTAAAATAAAAATGACCCACAATTTTATTTTTTGAAGTATTCTATCTGTAGTGTAATTAGAGATGGCAGGATTCCAAAGCCTTTGGAATTTATGTTTCTGAATAAATGCTATCAAAGAGAGAAAGACTCCTAATTGCTTTCATCTTTTATTTTTTATTTTTTGAGACTTAGTCTCACTCTGTCGCCCAGGCTGGAGTGCAGTGGTGTGATCTCAGCTCACTGCAACGTCCACCTCCTAGGTTCTAGCGATTCTCTTGCCTCAGCCTCCTGAGTAGCTGGGATTACAGGCACGCACCACCACGCCTGGCTAATTTTTGTATTTTTAGTGTGTTTAGTGTATTTAGAGATGGGGGGTTTCACCATGTTGGCCAGGTTGGTCTTGAACTCCTGACCTCAGGCGATCTACCTGCCTTGGCCTCCCAAAGTGCTGGGATTACAGGCGTGAGCCACCGCGCCCGGGCTGCTTTTAGCTTCTTAATACTAGTTTATTTTTATCTGTTGCAAATAGCATAGCTGTTGTATCAGCAAATGTTCTCTAGAGAAACAGAACTAATAGTATATAGTATTAGTATTATAGTATTAGTATTAGTATTATAGTATACTATAATATACTATAATATAATATAATTATAATATATATGATATAATTATATATGATATATAATATAATTATATTATAATATAATTATAATATACATGATATATTATATATAATATATATGATATACTATATATAATTATATATAATTATATATAATTATGTATATAATATAATTATATATAATTATATATAATTATGTATATAATATAATTATATATAATTATATATAATATAATATTATAGTATAGTATAGTATTAGTAATACAGTATTAGTATTATAGTATTATAGTATTATTATATATAATAATATATATAGTATTATATATATATACTAATACACACACACACACACACGTTTTGTGTGAGCAGGGCAAATTTATTTAGAAGTTCTGAGACTGGAGAGTCAACAGGAGTGAATCCATAGAGATTAGTAATAAGAGCAAAAGGAATCGGGTTATATAGGATCAAGGTTCCCAAATATTTATGCCAGAAAGGGCATCTGCCTATTATTCCTGATTGCCCTTATGTTAATATCTTTTTAAGGAACTGGCTCATGCAATTGTGGGGCTGGCACGTCTGAAATATGTAGGGCAAGCCTGCAGCCTGGGAAATCTGGCAGGATTTCTGTGTTACAGTCTTGAGGCAGAATTCCTTCCTTTCCAGGAGTCCTCAGTTCTGCAATTATGTCTTTCAGCTGACTGAACAAGAAAAACCCACATTATTGAGTTTTACTTAAACTCAACTGATTGTAGATGTTAATCACATCTACAAAATATCTTCACAGCAATATCTGGGCTAGTGTTTCACCAAACAGCTGGGCATCATAGCCTAGCCAAATTAGTACATAAAATTTAGCCATCACAGACACCCTAGCAGATATATTCATTAGCATAGGATAACAAAAAGCAATAGAATAATTCATCCATTTTATCTATAAATTTCCCCACAAAAGATTTGGATGGTAAACCAAAAAGAAGTCTAACAAGGTAAATCTTAGTGGAATTCTTGACTATGTTGTTGCAAGTACATTTTGAGTAGCTACAATGGGAGTTTTTAAATGGTTTTACTTAGGAAGAGATCAGAAATATGTATAAAACTGCTGCTGTTATTTTTGCCTTACTCTGCAACTTGCCTTTCAAGTTAGAGCACTTGATTGAGGAAGATAATTAATTTTGAACTTAGATAGGCAGAGTTCAGGCTATTGAGCTATAGACCGAATGTTCTAGGATTTGCTAATTCCCACAATTGATAGATTGTGTACCTCCATTAGAAGACAACCCCTACCTTATTTGTAAAATAGAAATAGAGGATAAAATAATGTATTAAAGTGTCTAGTATGCAGTAGACAGTAAATGTTTTCTTCACTCCTCCTACAATAGTTCTCAGAACTGCAACCAGGAAGAACCCTTGAGCAATAGCTCCTTAGAGCTCATGAACCGGATAAGAAGATGAACCTTCTTTCTTTGTGGGCTTTCCATGAACCTTCAGCAACTTGTTCTCTTTCTTCTGACTGTGCAAGTCAGCAGAAACAGAAAAAGTATCACCTTCCCTCCATTTTCTCACACACATGTGTGCATGCATTCATTCATCTATCCATTCAACAAAACTTCACTGAATGCCTTCCTGTTCCAGGCATGGTGGTGGGTACTGGGGATACAACACGACTGTCACTGTCTGTCATCTTTTTTCTCAAGGGCTCACTGAAGACGATAGAAGTGACTAGGATGCTCACACATAAAACCAGATAGGATGAAAAGAAGTAGATTTAGGGTTCTCCTGACAGTTTCATATTTAATTGTGGAAATAATATAATGTTATCTGCAAGCATCCAGTAAATAATATTTTATAGTTCAAGAAAAATACAATATATTAAAATGGGAAAAGAGAGCAATAAAGGATGAAAATTGTCTTAATGACAAAATATTTGTCAGTTGTTGCTGGCATTTGTATTATTCACCATTTGTTCCATTTGTTACTATAGATAGCCCAGTTTAAATGCCTTACATATCATTTAGAATAATCAAGTTAAAATGTAAAAGAACAGCTTTTACTTTAAAGTTTCTGCTGCTTTTGTACAAAATTAGGAATGGTGATAGTTAACCTTTAGCTTTGATTATATTTTGATCTGTCTGGAATTTATTTTTGTGTAAGGTTTGAGCTTTATTTTTTTCCAGATGGCTACCAGTTATTCCAGTAAAATACAATGCCTGTTAAACTGCTTTCAGCTATAAGTGGCAATAATCAACAAAAAACAGCTCAAACA
Organism: Pan paniscus; assembly: GCF_029289425.2. Taxonomy (NCBI): domain Eukaryota; kingdom Metazoa; phylum Chordata; class Mammalia; order Primates; family Hominidae; genus Pan; species Pan paniscus. The sequence continues at coordinate 64,737,373 of NC_073249.2, forward strand.
ATCAGTACATTTATTAACTCACATAACAAGAAATCTGGGATAAGGCTGTTCCAGAGTTGCATAATTCAGTAGTTCAACGATGATTTTAAGGACCTTGGTTTTTTCTAGTTTCTTAGTTTGTTGACTTTATTCCTTTGAACAATTAGAAACTTAGGATGATGTCTCTTTTACATTGTATTCAAAATAAGCTTGGTGCTATAATAATTTCGTTTGATTAAGTAATGACACTTTTGCACCACTAAACTTAGATGATTACATTTGTAGAATAATCTCACACTGCAAATCAGTAGAAGTAGGAATTACATCTTTCAAAACTTTCAGCTATTGTGTCCAATACAAAAATATGACTTTATAATTCTAATGGTGGCTACGTGATTGCAATCTGAAGTAGGATTTGGAAAAATTGGGTTTAACTTTGACGGAATTAGTCAAGAATTCACCAAATCCTGCAGCACATCTGCACCTGCACCTGACCCCAAGCAGCTAACCTTCCCACAAGTCACAGTGGAAGAAGCATCCCTGCTGTATCCAAGGCCAAAGGTGAAATCTTCCTTACATTGCTTTGTACATCATCCTCTGTTGCCCTCTTCAGGACTTCCTCACTCCGTGGGAACATTTCTGAAAGCCATGTTTAACTTGTTGCTGCTTTGTCCTCACCTCCCGTTCTTACCTCACTACATGTCAGTCAGGCTTTCCTTCCCCCATTCTCCCATTTCCATATTAATAACAGTCCTTATCAAGCTTGTCCATGAGACATCCAGGAAGCCAGACTCTTCTGTGCTCTTTCTCAGCCTTTTTTTTTTTCCTGGCTCCTCTTCCTCCGGAAAATATCTCACAGTGCTCCAGACTGTCTCAGTCCTCCTTTCTTCCCTAACCACAGGGTTTCCCTAGAGCCATGGCTTTGAATATCATCTCTTTATTGGTGATGTCCAAGTCCATGTCGCCTCTCCTGACCTCTGTTTTGAAGTCCAGACTTATCTATCCAACTACGTTTTAGCATTTCCACTTGAATGTTTAATAAAAATTTCAGGCTTATTAAACCTGAGAAAGTTGATTTAAAAAAATTTCAGACTTGACATGTCCAAAGCAGAGCTAATCATTTCCCCATTCTCCCAATTCATTTTCCAGAGTCTTCTCCATCACTGTAAATGGCATCTTCATTTGCCCAAATGCATCTAGCGGTAAGTCCTATAGGTACTTACAAATGTCTTGAGTCCAGCTACTGCTCACCCTCTCTACTGTCAATTCTAGTCCAAGTGACCATCATTCAGCGTGGATTACTGGGGCAGTCTTCTAATTAGTCTCATAGCATCATCTCTTGCCTTATCCAAGTCCATTCTCCACACAGTAGCCTGAGTGATTTTTCTAAAGTGAAAATTAGATAATATGACTCCTTTCCTCAAAACCTTTTGAACAGTGTCTCATCACACCCTGTAAAAACCCACAGCTAATTTTCCGGATACACAGTGTTCTACAGGGTTTGGTGTTGGCCCAGCTAACCTTGTCTCTGTTCATTTTCTTCTCCTCCTCATTCTGGTTGAAACACTATGGCTGTTTTATTTTCATGAAACACATCAAGCTTGTTTCCATCTCAGACCCTTCGTACTTGCATTTCCAATACCCTTCCTCCATACCTTTGCATGGCTGTCTCCTTGTCATTCAGACCTCAGCAACCCTATGAGAGTCTTTACAGCATCCAGTTCTGAATAATCTAAGTCAATTGTGTTTCTCTCCACCCTCCATCATTCTCCATCCCAATATTCTGTATTAGTATTTTTGTAGCATCATTTTATCAGGGCCTGCAATTATCTTATTCATTTACATGTTCATCACTTTTGCCACTGGAATATAAACTCCTTGAAGACAGAGACTTTAACTGCCTTATGCTCTGCTGTGTCCTCATTATCTGAAATAGTGTACCCTATTTGATAAATGTTTGTTAATTGATTTACTATTCCTTTCTCTGTTTTGGGTAGTCGCTTTACCTTTTCTGGTCTCAGTTCCTTTACTATTAGGATGAGGAAGCTTGAAAAAGGGACACATGAAAATTCCTTCTGATTTAGTACACAATGGCCATGTTTTATTACCTACAGCAATAACAGAAAAACTCATGTTGCACCAGATTTGCATCTATTATAGAACACTCATTCATTCAATAAACCTTTATTGAGCACTGACCATAAGCCTGGTGCTATTCCAGTCAGTGGATACCAAGCCATAGCAATAAAGATCATAGTGCATCTGTCTCAAAAAACCAAAACTAAACAAACACACAAACAAAAACTCCCCGACAAACAACAAAACCAAACAAAAAATCCCATTGAAAACCCAGAAAGTTGACACTGTCCTTGTTCTCCAGCTCGTTTTCTACTGATACTTTCATGATAGCTGTCTCAATATTGTTTAATTTATCTACACTGTGCTCTCTCTAAATTAAAGTTATTATAAATTAATGGTAATTTCCAAGAATTCTAAGATTAAATCATATAATTTATAGGGCTGTAACTTCAATAACAGTATGTAAAACATGGCCATTAAGGTTGCAAAATTTCTGCCAATCTGATTTAGTTCTAACCCAAAGTCTGCTATGTTTCCTAATTTAATTGCAGCATGACTTGAACTAGAAGTTAGAATTTTATGAATCTAGTTTTTAAAAAAATGAATAAAATGGGAGTAAGGTCGGACTATATTTATATATATTCAGATCATGAGGTGTGGAATCACAGCTAATTCTCTTGCCAAGATTTCAGCCAGCTGCTTTTAAATATAAATTGGAATTAGTGTATATGTGTAGTCAATAATTAACGAAATGTCTAGGATGAAAATAAATCAGTTTCAAAACTGACTATAGAGAATAACGAATGAGAAAAGTAAATTGTTATATATTGTGGCAACTGCCATTTGTTGGCATGTGCTGCAAATCACTCATAGAAAATGATCTGCTTATATTTGCTTTAATCAATTATATAAAAGGATATAGTATAACTACAGAATATTTTAATCTTGCACACAAGCACGATATTTAAAGCCTTCTATTTGTCAAAATACTTTTTGTTGGGAAGACAGAAATCCAATTCAAACTTGCTTAACAAACACAAATGAGAGGATTTGTTTCATGTAACTGGGCAAACCAGGGCTCAACTAATGAGATGTCATCAAAAAATTCTTTTCTTTCAATCAAAGTCTGTCCTTCTGGTAGACAAATGTCCGCTTGGTGGCTCAAGATACCTATTCTACCAACTTATTGACCCCAGGGGAAAGCAACAGTTTTCTTCAATAACTACAGTAGAAAAATCCTGGGCAAGATCCTGATTAACCTAGTTTGGAAATAGACTACCAGGATGTGTTTTGATGTTTAGATTACTCTTTCCTTCTTCTCCTTCAATACTGTTACTCTGGCAATGAGCTGATTTTAGCTAAATTTTACAAGGCATGCAATCTGATTATATGAACTCACCTTAAGATATTTAATATGATAGCTTTATAATTTGTAACCCAAATGAATTGATAATTGGTACAATGTCAAAATAGGAAAAAGATTTTAAGGCAGTATGGATGCAGATAATTTTAATTAGGTACAATAAGTCATGCCAGTGTAGAAGAGCGTATATTCCTTCCATAAACAAGGCATATAAATCCAGACATCTCTGCCTCACTCCTTACACCATTTGTGAGTGAAAATATTTAGAGGTATATCGGAAGGAATGCTGTGGGAGTGGTCTGTCCTTGGTTCAGGCAAAAAGGGGTACACTCTGTAGAGCACTGAAAAGCAATAATAAAACTAACTCAGCTTGCATTTTTTTAAATCACCATGTGCAGGAATTCTAAACAACATTAGTGACATAATACCCCACCCCACTTTGACAAATCAGTCCCACTGTTCCTACATGCCCTTGTGGTTCCACCACCAATACTTCTTCCCGGCTGGGCGCGGTGGCTCATGCCTGTAATCCCAGCATTTTGGGAGGCCAAAGCAGGTGAATCACTTAAGGTCAGGATTTCAAGACCAGCCTGGCCAACATAGTGAAACCCCATCTCTACTAAAAATACAAAAATTAGCTGGGTATAGTGGTGTGCACTCGTAGTCCCAGGTACTCGGGAGGCTGAGGCAGGAGAACTGCTTGAACCCAGGAGGAGGTTGCAATGAGCTGAGATCGTGCCACAGCACTCCAGCCTGGGTGACAGAGCGAGACCCTGTCTCAAAAAATAAATAAATAAAAACTTCTTCTCATCTCCCCATTCAAGCACAATAGAATAGAAATCAGAGCCCTGGCCTATTCTCAGCAACTACTGACACCTGACTAAGAGAATTACTGTGCTGGCATTTTGCACTGTAAAGAGAAGAGGGAACGATGACTCTTAAGTCAAAAGAATGAAAAAAACCCTGTGCTTTACAAAATATAATTAATGTCAAAAATGTGTGTTGTGAGCACATTTTGTGGGTACAAAGCTTGCACATGTGTACAAGTTTGCATGTTAAAATACTAGAATTAGCTCCCTAAAATAAATTTAGCCGGAAAAGTTCTGTTCTCAAAGAGTGATTCACTTGTTAGCTGAGGAGAAAGAAGCTTGGATATTAATATTTGTAAGAAATCGCTGAATAATTCCAAACGACTGTTAAGCTAATCTAGATGTAGCAAAATGAATTTGATTTGGACCGGAGTCAGTGTTCTTTCCCACCCTGCCCAGTAGCTGTGGCCCCACGGGGAGCATCATCGGTGGCCCAGCAGGTGGCACTCTTCCCTTTGTGCACTAACACTAAACTAACTTCCCCAAATACAAGGTCCTTCAGAGCCTTGACTTCAGAAGAACCGATGTAATCTGTTTATCTTTGGCGGTAATATGGCTACAGTTTTCACAAGGGCAACTGTGCTGGTCTGGTATTTGTCAGATTTGAAAGACTGGTGCCTACACATCTAAACGTCTCCTTGGTTCTAGAGTTGTCATCCTTAGTTCCAAGCCTTTACTGGTTTCTGTTAAAATACTTGAACTTCTATTCTGTGTCTATGGTCTTATGCAAATACTAGAGGTTTATATATAATTGTGATGACTTACATTTGAAAAGCACATTAAGCAAATGTTTCTCAACTTAAAAAATATCTGTCTTTTTCCAATAAAAATGCCGCACAGTCCTGGAATTCCTGCAACTTCAAGAGTCATTGATAAGCAGAAATTGGATTCCATCTTCAACATGTTACCTCTAGAAAAGATTTTATTCAGCTTGGCTTTCTATAGTTTGTATTATGAAGACAGTTATGTTTTGTTGTTCACATATACAATTAAAACATAGTAATACACATTTTCCCTTTCAAAATTGGTATGAATACCTGCCCCTGGGGAGTTTGATGTACTGGCCACAAAAGTATTATAACAAGCATATGAATAAAAAGGACTAGCACTGATAAAACAGTTAAAGTATCTTTTTATTTATCACTAGTTATATATTAGCTTCATTTAGAGAATGCTAAATATGTAGGTATAGTCATATGTATTAAGTATATTACACATGATCTTATCTAATTTTTGCAGATACCTATTTTGAAGATAAGGAATATGAAGCTTAGAAAATTTAAGTTATTTCCCAAGATCATGAGGCAAGCCAGTATCAGAATGAGGATTAAAGCCTAGTCTTTTCCAATGTAAACTTTGAGCCCCTAAGACAGATTGTATTAGATTATTATAACCGTCTTTTGAGGCAGCTAATAAGTAAACAAATTTATATATTTTTAAAAAATTCATAAAATGACTTCCAAGTTAATCCATTTTGTATAAAAACCCTAGGTACAACAACCTATAAGAGATATTATTGATTAGGCTAGGCATTCTTTAGACATTACGTAAGGCTAAGAGGGAATGAGGAAAGATGAGAAGGTGGCAGAGACAAATCTGATTTTTAAATTTGCCTGCAGTTAGGTCAATATTCAGAAAAGAAAATCCAATATAGAGCACAGGGAAATATGTTTCAGTAAGAAAAATGTGTTTAATTTGCAATGTGTTTTACAGTAAAAGGGTTAATGTCTCTAATATAGATATAAAATGTTTCCATAACAATAAGGATAAGAAATCGATAGAAAAATGGAGAAGTACAAGAATAGGCAATTCATAAAGAAGGAACACATATGGCCAGAAAGCCCATGGAAAAAATATTCTTCCTCATTAAAAATTTCAAAATTGAGCAACAGAATATGACACCTATTTAGACACCCAAATTGACAAGTATTAGTAATAATAATAATAATAATAATGATAGGCTAATTTTAAAAGATATTAAAATGTCCAGTGTAATATAGGGGTATGCAAATGAGAATTACACATTGTTAGTAGGTAGATGAATTAAGCTACATTTATACAGTGAAATACCATTGACCTAGAAATAAATATTTAGTTAAGTGGAAACATTCCATATGAAAAATTATGACACAGATTAAAGAATGTATAGAGCGCAACATCTCATTTTGGTGAATAAGTAATTCTAGTAAGTTTATATATACTTATAAATTATAATTATGCATGTATTCATATGTATTCATAATTATATGTGAATCTGTAGGAATTTACACCAAACTGGTAATTGGGGCTATCTAAAGATATCGATGTTGGGATTTAGACATTTTTCTCCATTTTTCTTATTATTTATCTATATTTTCTAATTTTTTATAGTAAAACTTGGATTACTTACATAAATAAACAAAATCAAGATTTAAGATAAAAGCATTATTATGGTTAAGAGGATGAACTCAAGTCAGACAAGCCCAGGTCACAGGTGATCTTAGATAAATTCCTAAAACTTCTTAACCTTGGTTTCCTCATCTGTGAAGTGGTGATAATAATAGTGCTTGCCTTAGTGGGTTTTTGTGAAGATTAAATTAGTAATGATGTAAACTACTGTGTGCACTTATCAATTAATCAATTACAGAATTTCTACTCCTATATCACAAGGCTGTATAAGGTACTTGGAGAATTACAAAGAAGTTTGAAATAGTCTCTGCTCTGCAGGCAGTTAAGTAGATAGATTCCACTAACTCATATGAGACCATGGCAAACAAGGGCTTCATAGTTCTATGATGTGCAAGGGAATCCAAACACTCACACACACACACACACATTTTAAAGGTGTTAAATGACTACTGAACTAATTCGAGCCTTTGGCAAAAAGGGTGAATTTATGGCATACGAATTATATCTCAGTGAAGATGTTTAAAAAGTAATCATTTTAGTGTGTGATAATTACCTTAAAGAAATGGTCTTAAGAGTATTTTAATACAAAATACAGATACAGTACAGAAACTAACATTGCAAAGAAAATTTTCTGAAGTAGCTGATTTGAATAATGTGAAATTGAATCTGGTTCATAAAGTTATTGAATTGCTTGGAGACTCATTTTTAGTGTGTGATTAATAAAATGATGCCCACATAGGATTTGCAAATATTAAATACTATGACTAAAATAATGAATTCCTTAATTTTTCCTGTAAACCATTGGGGGAAAAAGAACTTTGTTTGGGGGAAGAAAGGAAGCCGTAGCTCTTTCTTCATGTAACATCAATAAGTTTCAAGGTCCAATTAAAATTTCACCTTCTCTAGAAAATTGCTTTCCTTCCTCACTTTTGCCCTTTCTGATAATAATAATCCTAGCTTCCCTTTACTGAACACTCACTATGCTCTTGGGAATATGTCAAGTCATTCATAGACCTGATCAAACTTAATTTTGACAACAGTTCATGAGGTAAATGTAATTAGCTCCACTTAACAGATGAAACTGAGACAAGTAAGTTAAGCAACTTGACCAGGTCACATGGTTATTAATTAATTCAAAGCTGGAACTGCCAGGTTACAAACCTGCTAACCTGTAATCCTATGCTATATGAATCCATCTTTAAAAATATTTTATTCTATTTTTTTGACTTTTATTTTAATTTCAGGGGTACACATGCAGGTTTATTCTGTAGAGAACTTACCTGTTGTGGGGGTTTGGTGTACATATTATTTTGTCACCTAGGTAATAAGTATAGTACCCAATTGGTAGTTTTTTTGTTTTGTTTTGTTTTTTTGAGACAGGGTCTTGCTCTGTTGCCCAGGCTGGAATGCAGGGGCACAATCTCAGCTCATTGCAACCTCTGCCTCCTGGTATCAAGTGATTCTCCCACCTCAGCCTCCAGAGTAGCTGGAACAATAGACACATGCCACCTCGCCTGGCTAATTTTTTTGGTATTTTTTGTAGAGATGGGGTTTTGTTTTGTTGCCTAGGTTGGTCTTGAACTCCCAGACTTAAGTGATCCTCCTGCCTTGGCCTCCCAAAGTGCTAGGATTACAGGCATGAGCCACTGTGCTTGGCTGATAGGCAGTTTTTTTATCCTAGCCCTTTTTCCACCCTCCACCCTCAAATAGGCCCTGATGTCTATTTTTCCCTTCAAGTCCATGTGTACTCAAAGTTTAGCTGCCATTTATAAGTGAGAACATGTGGCATTTGGTTTTCTGTTCCTGTGTTAATTCACTTAGGATAATTGCCTCCAGCTCCATCCACTTTGTTGCAAAGGACATGATCTCATTCTTTTTTATGGCTGTGTAGTCTTCCATGGAGTATATGTACCGCATTTTCTTTATCTAGTCTACTGTTGATGGGCATTTGGGTTGATTCCATGTCTTTGGTATTGTGAATAGCACTGCAATGAACATATGTATGTATATGTCTTTATGGTATAGTGATTTATATTCCTTTGGGTAATATCCAATAATGGGATTGTTGGGTTGAATGGTAGTTCTAAGTTCTTTGAGAAATTGCCAAACTGTTTTCCGCAGTGGCTAAACTAATTTACATTCCCACCAGCAGTGGTAACTTTTTTTTTTTTTTTTTTTTGAGACGGAGTCTCGCTCTGTCGCCCAGGCTGGAGTGCAGTGGCGCGATCTCGGCTCACTGCAAGCTCCGCCTCCCGGGTTCACGCCATTCTCCTGCCTCAGCCTCCCGAGTAGCTGGGACTACAGGCGCCCGCCAGAACGCCCGGCTAATTTTTTGTATTTTTAGTAGAGACGGGGTTTCACCGTGTTAGCCAGGATGGTCTCCATCTCCTGATCTCGTGATCTGCCCGCCTCGGTCTCCCAAAGTGCTGGGATTACAGGCGTGAGCCACCGCGCCCCACCGGAACTTTTTAATAATAGCTCTCTAACTGGTATGAGATGGTATCTCATTGTGGTTTTGATTTGCATTTCTCTAATGATTAGTAATGTTGAGCATTTTTTCATATGCTTGTTGGCTGTGTATATGTCTTCTTTGGAAAAGTGTCTGCTTATGTCCTTTGCCCACTTTTTAATGGAGTTGTTTGTTTATTACTTGCTACTTTAAATTTCTTACAGATTCTGGATATTAGATCTCTGTTAGATGCATAGTTCACAAATATATTCTCCCATTCTCTGAGTTGTCTATTTACTCTGTTGATAGTTTCTTTTGCTGTGCAGAAGCTCTTTAGTCAAATCAGGTCCCATTTGTCAATTTTTGTTCTTGTTGCAACTGCTTTTCATGTCTTCATCATGAAATCTTTGCCAGTGCCTATGTCTAGAATGGTATTCCTAGGTTTCTTCAAGAGTTTTTGTAGTTTTGGGTTTTACACTTAAGTCTTTAATCCATCTTGAGTTGATTTTTGTGTATGGTATAATATAAAGAATGGGTCCAGCCGGGCATGGTGGCTCACGCCTGTAATCCCAGCACTTTGAGAGGCCGAGGCGGGCGAATCATGAGGTCAAGAGATCGAGACCATCCTGGCCAAAATGGTGAAACCTCATCTCTATTAAAAATACAAAATTAGCTGGGTGTGGTGTCACATGCCTGTAGTCCCATCTACTCAAGAGGCTGAGGCAGGAGAATCCCTTGAACTCAAGAGGCAGAGGTTGCAGTGAGCCGAGGTAGCGGCACTGCACTCCAGCCTGGTGACAGAGTAAGACTCCGTCTAAAAAAAAAGAAAAAAGAAGGGGTCCAGTTTCAATCACCTGCATATGGCTAGCCAGTTATTCCAGCACCATTTATTGAATAGGGAGAGTCCTTTCCCCATTGCTTTTGTCAGCTTTGTTGAAGATCAGATGGTTGTAGGTGTGCACCTTTATTTCTGGTTTATTTCTCTATTCTGTTCCGTTGGTCTATGTATCTGTTTTTGTCCAATATTTTTGGTATACTGTTTTTGTACCAGTATTATGCTGTTTTGGTGACTGTACCCTTCTAGTATAGTTTGAAGTCAGATCATGCCATGCCAACAGCTTTGTTCTTTTTGCTTAGGATTGCGCTAGCTATTCAGGATCTTTTTTGGTTTCATCTGAATTTTAGAATAGTTTTTTCTAATTCTGTGAGGCATGTCTTTGGTAGTTTGATAGGAAGAGCTTTGAATCTGTACATTGCTCTGGGCAGTATGACCATTTTAACAATATTGATTCTTCTTATCTATGAGCATTGAATGTTTTTCCATTTGTTTGTGTGAATCCATCTTTGTACTCTGTTTCATCCGTGAATATTTACAAATGAGTGGATAAGGGTAGATGAGGATAATCAGTCCTTTCTCAGAGTATTCCTGAAGTAGAGGTGACAAGCTAAAACTACACTTCTGGCAGGAGATCCAAGCTAGTTTTCTTCAATAACAATAACAGTATTCTGAGGCACAGTTATAGCAATTTATATAGTCAAAGAAATTACTTCTCCAAGAAGATACACTTAATTCTAGGAGCCAACTAGAGTATTGAGAGAAGAGTTCAACACTAAATATTTTAAATCATTGAGTTGTTATCTGGAAATGCTTGAGATCACAGTTTGTGTTGAGTACAGATTTTTACATTTTATTTTTCATTCATTCACTTATTCAGTGGTTATCTACTGGACACCTACTACATGCTAGGTGCTCTTCTAGGCATTTGAAATACAGCAGAGGACAGAATAGACAAAAAAATCCCTGCCATAAGAGGAAAAATAATAATAAAAAAGGAAACAGAAATTTTGAGGGAAAAAGCCCCAAGAAACAACAATAACAACAAAGAAAATCCCTGATCTTATAGAGTTTACATCGCAGTGGGGGAAGATAGACAAAGAAATATGTGTTAGATGATGCTAAGTGATATGAAACAGAAATAATGAAGAGCAAGTGGCAGAGAGAGGTGATGGCTGGTGTTCCTGGGTCAAGGAGAACCTCTCTGAATTACTAGCATTAAAGTGGAGGCTTGAATGAAATGACTGAGAGAGTAACCTATGTGAATATCTGAAGGAAGAGCATCCTACAGAAATGAAAAACAAGTGCAAAGGCCCTGAGCTTGATGTGTCTCAGAAAGAGTAAAAAAAAAGGCTAGTAGGGCTGGAACAGAGAGAACAAGGAGTGGTGGTAGAGAAGATCACAGAGGAAACTCCACCTAGGCCCTGATAGACGTCGTGGCTTTTCTCTGAAGAAGGTAGATCAGTTAGGCAGCTAGTGTAATGACTGAGGTGAGGAATGATATGGGATGTCAGTAGAGGGGATGAGAATTGGTTGGCTATTGGACATATTTAAAAGCTGAATTGACAGGATTTACTGACAGATTGGAATGTAGAGTGTGAGAGATTGGGTGTGAGTGTGATGAAATAATTGTGTTAAAGTGCAAGTTAGCTAATAGGGAAGGCGGGGGTGTGTGGGAAAGCCTTCAAAGTCCTCCTCAGGCCTGGTTCTAGTGTATACAGACCATTTGACCTTGAGGTTAAGTCAATAGGAGTCGCAAAATAACTGACTACTAAGAATAGGATGAAATCAGTGGTGACCCCTCTGCCCAAGTGGGTCTTGTTCCGAGAGGCTGCCAAGCTAAATAGTGGTTGTGGGAAAAGAACAAATATCTTTTCTAATGATTGATTTCCAGTTAAGGAGAGGAATGGAAAGTAAAGGGGTAAGGACAGACGTTCATCAAGTCTTAGGAAGTTTCAGGGCTGGGAGTATATTGCAGGGCCAAGCCTTAGTTTTTCCCTGTCTTTCCATTTTTTTTTCTCTTTCCTTTTTTCCTCATTTCCCCACTCCCTCCTTGGTCCAGGTTCTCGCCTGCAGAAAGGTATAGTTTACCTCTAGTTCTCAAACTTCAGCGGGCATCAGAATTCCCTGGAGGGTTTGTGCAAACACAGATTGCTGGGCCCCACTCCCACAGATTCTAAGTGTGTGTGTGTCTGTGTGTGTGTGTATGTGTGTGTGTAGAGGGGTGGTGGACGAAAGCGCTCAGATTTTGTATTTCTAACAGGCTCCCAGGTAATGCTTGGGAAGAACTGTTGCTTCTTGGACAGCAACACTTACAAGGCAACGTGATCTTGAGCTCCACCTCGAAGGATGTGAGCTGGGAAAGTTCCAGCTCACAGAGATTTAGTCACTTGAGAAACGGTCCACTTCCTCCAAGGTGTTTCTTGGATGCCCCAAAGGGATGAAAACAAGAAGTGACCGTGGGCGAGGAGGAGGAGCTGGCCGACCTCCTCGGTCGCCAGCCCGTCGGAGCTCACCAGCTAGGCGAGGGCGGGAAGACAGCCCCCGGGCCGGCCCACGGATCCTCAGAAGGCGCGGACCTGGAGGAGGCGCCCCAGAAGGCGACGCCTCTTGCCTCCTGTCTCTCGCCTCTCGAAGGAAGTTTGCTCTTAATTTCAGAGCCGGGTTCGCCGTCGGATCAACCTCCAGGAGCTAGCAGTGGGCGCGGACCAGAGCGGCCAATCCCCTGGGCGCGGGCCGGGCAGTTTCCGCGCTCAGCACAGGCAGCTCGCGGTCATGGGCGGCTCAGCCTCCAGCCAGCTGGACGAGGGCAAGTGCGCTTACATCCGAGGTACGCCCGCCCGCCCGGGGGCCTGGGGAGCACCCTGACCGGTGCACCAGGCTGGCTGCCGCGGTCGGGGCCCCAAGGGGCGCGCCCCGGGCCCTCTCCCTGTAGCGCGCGGGGATCCCCGACCGCAGCCCGCCCGCGCGAGTCGGGTTTCCTGCCCCAGCCGGCGCGCTCCGGCGCGGGTGTGGACCGGGGACCGGGAGGGCTTGGGAGCGAGGCAGGTGCAGGATGCGGGTGGGGACGCCGGCGCCTCCGCCGCTCCCGCCGCCTCGGGGTCAGTGCCGCCCCCGCCCGGCGCACTTCGCCCTCCGGTACCTGCCCTGGACTGAGTTCTGAGCGGTTTCTGAACTGGCCGCCAAGAGAGCAGCGGGGATATCCCGCGTTTCTAGAGATACCCCTGGGGATTCCCGGCAGCTAAAGCAGAATTCCCCTCTTAGTAATGTTGGCCTGGCTTTGGAAGGCGCGGCGTTGGCCGCAGCTTCGCTCGCACTTCATCCTAGTACTTGCAGGATGATTTCATCAGCGGCAGAAAGGACAATGTCATGCCGTTCCCTTCCCGCTCCGGAGAGGGGCGAAGCAAAAGAGGAACACTGGCGTGCTTTGTAACTGCCCGAAAGTTACAGATGGGGAGAAACTCATTTAGGGAGACCCTCAGAGATGTGGGGACTCAGTAGAGAGCGTGAGGCAGCAAAACAAACAAAACAAAACCCAAACCGAACTGAAACTGGAGGAAGTCCTGACTCGTTATCTCCTTTATTTCCTGGGTGTATTTGGCCTCCCCTCTTCTCACCCCCCACCCCAAACTTGCCTTCAACCGCTACCTAACATTTGGTTATCTTACCAATTTACTGTCTTTCCCCCGCCCCGCCGCCAGATCCCCCACCCTCGGCTTCAGAAATATCTTCCAGACTAGGTATTAAACTCTAGGTCTGTTTGGCCCTTGAATCCTTTCCTAAGAGGAAATCATTTATTTGGTGTTCTTATTCCACATTTGTTTTCAGTCACCACAACATTTAAGACCATTTTAAAAAGATATCAAATCAGGGTACGTGAAGAGCAACGGAGCTGATTTTACAGATTCCTGCTCTGGTGCTTTTGGAGGTAAAAGATCCTCAACAACCTGTACTGTCAGGGGATAACACTTGGTCAAGTATCTCTTTGCTTTTGTTTGTTAAAGGGGAAAAGACGGATGATTTATTTATATTAGTAAAAGAGCTGAACTAAGCTTAAAAGAAATAAATGAAGCCTGCCTTAGTCTTAAAAATGTGGCTACATGCTTGTGTTACCAGTGTATAGGGACTGAAAGGGCAATCTAACAGAACGTAGTGAGAAAGGGCTTGCATTTGAATGTTAGCAAAGTTGTGTTTAAGGCATTTATATAAGACTTTATTTCACTGGAAAGCTTAGGAGCACCTAACGTGGACGCATGGCCAAGTACACTAATCATTTGAAGTTAAGCAATGTGAAGGATTAACATGCTTAAAGAAGACTTCCTGGCCGTGCCATTTGTTGCTATTGATGCAAACATTGTACTCAGATAATAAGAAAATGCTATTAATTTCTTTATTCTGAAAGCTATTAAATTATTACATATACAAAAGTACGAGGGAGTTAGGGCAGATGAAGAACTTGTAATGCAAGTGTTTGAATGAGTAAACCTATAGCATATGGTGTGACAGTCATTACATCTCCCAGTCTTGTTCAGCTTTCTCTCTTCATTCTATATTCAGGAGGGCACTTGCAAGGTATGTGTAGTGGGAGAGGGAAGAGAAGAGTTAAAGTTAGAATACCTCCAGAGAAAAAGACTCATCGCTTCATGTGAGAATGCTAGTCTTGCCAAAAGAGAAAAGAACCTTGGAAAAATGCATGGTGTTGTACATTGTTAGTGCATGAGCAAATGAGGGTCACAGGGCTGTGATTTCCTGATGGTTTTGAAGCCCAGGTTCCTGAGTAAAATCATAGCCCTATCTTTACCTCTTTGCCCATTTTTTAGCCTATAAATATTCTCAAGCTTTGATTCAATTGTAAGCAAAATGATTGGAAGTATGACAGTAAAGTTTAAATATACTTTTATGACCTGTTTCTCATAAAGTAGCCATCAGTGAAATATAGATTTGAAAGCTCCTGAAGCTGAGACAATAACTTTCTTTTAAGCTTGATAAACTTTGCTAACAAGGAGAGTAGCTAGTCAATATATTTTGAGTGACTTTTGTTAACTTTATTTTGTATGCATCATAAACCGCTGTATGCTACTGACGCTGAATCAGCCTTTACTTTAAGACAAATCATTTAACAGCTGCCATTCCTTGTGTGCCTCAAAACATCTGTGTCATATGGATGTTTTGAAAATACATTGTTTCTTAGGATTTAGTTAATCTTCAGGTAAAGATATATCATCTACGTTAAGGAGTTACTTCATTTCTAAAGATGTTAGTTTTGGAAATTACGGCAATGCTCATGTTTCTTACAACAGAATAAATTTTTAGGATTGTTTCTAGAAGCCTTTCAGTAGTGTCCCTTGATAAGATGTTTCTATTAATAAATAATACTGAGACCAACTTGTGATCACATGAGCTGTGTCATATGTTAGTCTTAAGTGATGCTTTTAGCACTGACCTAAAATGATCCTTTTTTTTTGAGACAGAGTCTCACTCTGTCACCAAGCTGGAGTGTAGTGGCGCGATCTCAGATCACTGCAACCTCTGACTCCCTGGTCCAAGTGATTCTCCTGCCTCAGCCTCCCGAATAGCTAGGATTACAGCCCCACACCACCAAGCCCAGCTAATTTTTGTATTTTTAGTAGAGATGGGGTTTCACCATGTGGGCCAGGATGGCTTCGATCTCCTGACCTTGTGATCTGCCTGCCTCGGCCTCCCAAAGTGCTGGGATTATAGGCATGAGATACCGTGCCCAGCCAATCTTTTTTTTAATGAGGAAGAAAGCTCATAGATTCCAGGCATCAGTGATCAGTTTGGGTGCTCTTCTCTCTTTATGCCATGTTTTCTTTTCTTTTCTTTTTTTAGTTTTCTGAGATAGGGTCTCACTCTGTTACGCAGGCTGAGTGTAGTGGTACAATCACTGTGAGCCTTGACCTCCCCTGGCTCAGGTGATCCTCCCACCTCAGCCTCCTGAGTAGCTGGAACTGCAGGTGTGTGCCACCACGCCCAGCTAATTGTATTTTTTGTAGAGATGGGATTTTGCCATGTTGCCCTGGCAGGTCTCAAACTTCTGGGCTCAAGCAGTCTTCCCGCCTTGGCCTCCCAAAGTGCTGAGATTACAGGCATGAGTCACCATGCCCGGCCTCTTTTTCTGTAAAGCTTTTGGTATGCCTGAAATTAAACTATAGCTTAAAAAAAACCCCAAAACAAAACCAAAAAACCCCCCACACTGTGTTTTCCTGTTTATGCAATAATTTTATTTCCTTCTAAAAATTACCCTTGAATTTTTAACGAATCAAAAAGAAAACAAACCTGAAAGATCTCCCACATAAGAAGTCCTGTGGAGGGTCAGAAAAGTACTGGACAGTCAGTGCTGCAGCTGAGAACCACGGGATAAACAGATCCTAGTGGGCACTTGCAGGCCTGCCAGCAGCAAATACCAGTTAGGAAAACTGTTTTCCCCCACTGGATTTATTATTGCATAGTCAGTTACATAATATATAAAGGGCCCAGTGGCTTCCTCCAAAAGCTTCTCAATGATCTGATGCTTATAAAATAAGAAATGAGTTTCAGCTTTAAAATAGCACATATTTTTCTCAGGGAAGTTCCCTCTTATTTATACAAGGGTTAACTTAGGTGGCTAGATATAAAGTTTAAAGTGATGTGTCTAGAATGAAGTCTCCATGGGCAAGGTGGAGGATGGGGAGAGCTGTACACATCTGTAGTCTACTTAGTGGGGATGTGTCGTACTAGTCCACACATTTGCTTCTTCGGTCATAATTTGTTGGTGGGAGATGGGCATAAGAACTGGTCTGACTTAACCTGAATATTTTTGGTAGTGTGATCTTAGAGTCCAAGTTGGCTAGTAATGGCAATATACTATGATGAGAAAGTTAGGAAATGCATTATGGTAGACACCGTGGTATGTCAACCCAACATCTTTTTCCCATTCCTCCATTTTTTTTTTTTTTTTTTTTTTGAGACAGGGTCTCACTCTGTCACCCAGACTAGAGTGCAGTGGGACAGTCATGGCTCACTGCAGCCTCGACCTCCCTGGGCTCAAGCGATCCTCCCACCTCACCCTCCTTAGTAGCTGGGGGTACAGGCATGTGCCACCATGCCCAGGTAGTTTTTTTGTATTTTTTTGTAGAGACGGGGTTTCGCCATGTTTCCCAGGCTAATCTCAAACTCCTGAGCTCAAGTGAGCCACCTGCCTTGGCCTCCTAAAGTTCTGGGATTACAGGCATGAGCCTCTGTGCCCAGCCCCCATTCCTTTTTCTAACAGAACTCCAGTTTTGTTCAGGCATTAAAACTCCTGGCCAGGTTTGGTGGCTCACACCTGTAATCTCGGCACTTTGGGAGGCTGAAGCAGTAGGATTGCCTGAGCCCAGAAGTTTGAGACCAGCCTGGGCAACATGACAAGACCTTGTCTCTCTCTTTAAAAAAAAAAAAAGAAAGAAAGAAACTCCTGATATTGCCCTCTGTTTCAGAGACACTAGCCCCATTTAAGGTCCCTGAAAGGTGGCTGCTGATTGGTCTGTACCTGTTGTGGTGGTGTGGTCTCCTTGCCAGTGATTATAGTAGGCATGGGATTATGTTGCCAGCTGGTCAGTGATGCTTGAGGGGAAGTTTGCCAGCTGCTTCTAGGCGACTTTTCTTCCCTTTTAAAAAGGAGGCAAAGTGAAGGGCACTTCTTCTCCATCTTTTGACTTTGTTGCATCTGAATGTGATGCCTGCGACTGCTGTTTTTATCTTGATGAGCAGGAGGGGAGCTAGCCTAAAGACAAAGCCAATACTTGGAGCACTGCAAAGCTGAGGTGTCTCAGAGAAAAGAAGCTAGAGCCCTGACAAACTTTGCTGATAGCCACTATATACTAACCCTGCATAATTCGTATTATGAGAGCCACTAAATCCCCTTTGAATTGGAATAGTGAAGATTGCTAGTTATCCACAATAGCATTCTCCCGTTATGTTTAATGATAGAATCCCCAAATGTTAGCTGTCCACATGAACTCCCATAATAAAGATATTTCCCAAACTCCTTTGCAACTAAATGGGGTTATGTAGCTGAGTTATGGCCAATGGGATGTAGATAGAAGTGCTGTTCTAGAAAGTGACATTAAAGGGGAAGGGTATGACCATCTTCGTCCAAGTCTCCACACTGCTGGCTGGATTGTAACCATGGCTGGACAGCCGTCATGGACCATGAGGTGTCCTTTCAAGAAGGAGCACATGTAGGGCAGAGTAACTGGACAAAAGGAGGCTAAGTTCCTGTGGTTTCATAGAGAAGAACCTCCATACCAGCCCTGGACCATTTACCTCTGGACCTTAAAAAGAAAGAAAGAAAGAAACTTCCATCTCTTTAAGCCAGTGTTATTGTGGTTTTATTGTTGTCCATAGACAAACCTTATTCTATCTAATACAATTATCTTCTTTTTACATGCGGCCTAAAGCATCCTAACCAGTATACTAAATGCTGCCTTATTGGGTCCCCTTTAAGAAAAAGCAATCCAAAGAAAGTAGAAAGTGGGTAAAGATTATAGTATTTGTCTCAGCTCTAAATTTGTAGACATGAATAGGCTTTTGTAAGAAGTGAGAAATTGCAGCTCCTCCAGAGTAGTGGGGATGGAGGAAACAGGAGAAAGAGGGTCCACTATGAATAGTGCACAAATGCATATTGATCACTTTATATTTTAAGTGAAAAAAAATGCCTTCAAGTATGCCAGACTACCAAGGAAGCTAGCAGGAGTTTCAAATAAGTAAAACTACTGCAAATTAGGAATTGCTAGTATCAATAATTACTTTCTATTTCCTTTGGTCTTTGTGAATTGAAACCAATACTTTAGAAATGGGAAGCTCTTTAGGAAACCAAATCTCATGTTGCAAAGCCATAAAGGATTTTGTGAGTTGTGATTTCTAAGAGTCAACCACAAAGACAGAAAAGACAGTAGACTGAGACAGATTAACATTTTCTCCTGTACTTGTGGAACAAAGAGTGACTTTCCCTCTTGTGGCTTCTAATACAAGCCTTGATAAATCCCATGGAGTTAGATGATGAATCAAGCCCTGGTCTTGATGAAAAACTTCTTTTTACTATGGACGTTGGCTGTAAGAGGGCCACATCATCAAAGGTGCTCTAGTAATAGTAACTACTAGGATGACAATAGTAATTTTTATTATCTTTTACTGTGAACTACTGAGCTTTTTACTCTATTGTAATCTCTGGGAAGGTTTGAACTGGGTTCACAGGTAGAAAGTGCAATAGCAGGAGCCCAATTTGTAAAGGTAGTTTCTAATTTCATTAATATAAATGTACTGTGAACGTTTTACAAAATATGCAGTGTGAATCATGGCAGTGAACTTTAATCTCCTAATCAGAAATTTTAATTTTTTTTTTAGTATAGCTGGGTAACTCTAAGAAATAAGGTACATATAACAATTTGCACTGTGAAATGGCAAATGAAGTCAGAAGTGAAGATAAAAGCATAATGGAAAGGAAGACAGGAGAATAAAAGCACAATTCATCTGCTACAGTCTGTTTAAGGCACTTTACCAACAGTTCAAAACTAACACACATATGTACACACACACACACACACACACACACAGAGAGAGAGAGAGAGAGAGGGAGGGAAAGAGAGAGAGAGAAAGAGATTTAACAGAACCCCAAATGCAATACAGATTTTCTCCTTTGAAACTGGAAAATTCATTTTAAAAACAGACTAGCAAGTGGCTGCCAATGCGAAAATGCATGCCAGCTTTTAAAAAGTGCCCCCTACCTTTGGTACTGTATGTTTTTTCTCACTTAGAAAAGAGAATAAACGCTTTAGAGGTATGAAAGCAATTAATTCACTTTTGCAAATTGCAGGTTCTAGGACCTAAGGAAGTTTGTATTTCTATGCTTGATGTTGTATGGAATTAGTCTATAGGATTAAAATAAATTAATAGTTTTTACTAGGAGCCCCAAAGTGACTTTTAAAAGGTCCATGGTCTCAAGGAATTTTGGAAGAAGGGTAAATGTCTCTATGCCAAACCATGTGGTTTTTTTTCTTTTTCCTTTTTAAAAACTATTTTTATTTTAAAAGAAAACATAGGCCCAGACAGCCACACAAAACAAATGCATAGCTTAGTGAATCATTATAAGGCAAATACTTAGTAGCCACTACGCAGGTCAAGACATAGAAAGAGCTTCACTAGCCATCAAAGGAGGCTTCTGTGTGCTCCATCCCAGTTCTAGACCTCTTTGTTTCTCCAAAAATGACCACTATTTTCAGTTATCTATTTATAACTACCTCAAAGATCCTGACTCTTAAAACAGGTATTTATTTGCTCACAATTCTGCTGAACTGGGTCCAGGCTGGGTGGTTCTACTTTTTATTTTTGCTGGTGGTCATTCCTGTGGATGCGTGCATCTGGTGGATCAGCTGGTGGCTGGACTTAGCTGACAAGGCTTTCTTTCTCTCCAGGTGGCCTTTCTACATGACCTCTCCAATAGGATACTGAACTGTTTAAATGGTGGGTCAGGATCTTACATTGCTAGAGTGTAAAAGCATGTAGAAGCTTCTAGGACTTCTTGTGGCTTAGGCCTGGAATGGCGCCACATTACTCTGCCACATTTTGTTGGTTAAAGCTGGTCTCAGAGCCAGCCCAGATTCAAGAGAGGACTACACACAGGCATGAACACCTATGCAGGGGCTACCCTGGTAACAGACTACCACCTCACTAATCCTAGCTTTTATAATAATGTCTGCCTCTATTTCCTTATGGTTTCATCACCCAACTATGTATTTGTAAACATTATAGTCTTACTCACTTAAAAAGATGTCTCTTTTAATCTATACATTTCCCTTACATCTTTTACTTGCAGATTATCTGTTGAAAGACTTGAGCTGTTTGATATGCAGAGTTTTTCACAGTCTGGAGTTTACTCATGGTGCAGTTCCACACATTTCTCCTGTATTTTCTACAAATTGACAGAGATAATGAGACTTGATCAGTCTCAGAATCAATCCTTTTTTTTAACTTTTATTTTAAGTTCAGGGGAAGATGTGCAGCGCGTGCAGGTTTGTTACATAGGTAAACGAAGCGCCGTGGGGGCTTGTTGTACAGATTATTTCATCACCCAGGTATTAAGCCTAGTATCCATTAGTTATTTTTTCTGATCCTCCCTCTCCCCCCACCGTTCACCCTCTGATAGGGCTCAGTGTCTATTGTTCCCTTCTATGTGTCCATGTGTACTTATCATTTAGCGCTCACTCAGCAGTGAGAATAAATGGCATTTGGTTTTCTGTTCCTGCGTTAGTTTGCTAAGAATAATGACCTCCAGCTCCATCCATGTTCCTGCAAAGGACTGCATGCATGTATTCATTGCAGCACTATTCACAGTAGCAAAGATATGGAATCAACCTAAATGCCCATCAATAAAGAAAATGTGGTACATATACACCTTGGAATACCATGCCGCCACAGAAAAGAATCAATCCTTTTGTGAAGACTATAGGTGGTGGTGTGTATTCTTCTCTTTTTTTTTTTGAGATGGAGTCTCACTCTGTTGCCCAGGCTGGAGTGCAGTGGCGCGATCTTGGCTCACTGCAAGCTCCAATTCCCGGGTTCACGCCATTCTCCTGCCTCAGCCTCTCGAGTAGCTGGGACTACAGGCGCCCGCCACCACACCTGGCTAATTTTTTATATTTTTAGTAGAGACGGGGTTTCACCGTGTCAGCCAGGATGTTCTCGATCTCCTGACTTCGTGATCCGCCCGCCTCGGCATCCCAAAGTGCTGGGATTACAGGCGTGAGCCACCGCGCCCGGCCCTGTGTTCTTCATCTGGAGGCACATAATAGGTGGCTGCCTCTCTTTTTGTGATGTTAGTAGCTGTTCCATTGATACTTATAGCTGAGATCCATTAATTCACTGGGGGTTGAACTGTCTCCGCTTTAGAGGAACTTGAAATTCAATGAGAAATAGAATTAAAGTTTTTGAACGGTGAAATAATAAAGGCAACATATATTAGGTACTTCAAAATCATCTCTACCCTCTTGGAAATGCCGCCATGAATTTCAGTATTCTCTGATTCGGCCCATGAGCAACACTGGCCAGGACAGACCTCTCTTTCCTCTCCGCCTACCTTCCCTCTTGTCTTCCCCTAGAAAGCTGCCATGGAGTCTTCGTTGAACCCTTACCATGGGACAGCCACTGAGCTAAGAGCATTGCATGCATGAGCTCACATAATCCTCACAACACCAAATGGAGATATCATTAGCTCCGTTTCACAGAAGAAGCAATCAAGGTTTACAGAGAATAGAGAACCTGGCCAAAGTCATCCAGCCAGTATGTAGTAGAAGAAGGTTTGAACTTAAATACTTTCTGCCTCCAAAGTCCTTGCTGTTAACCGAGCTGTGCTGCCTCCCAGATGGTCACAGTCATTGCTCCTTTCATCTGAATTTCCTCTTCTCTGTGCATGCTTTTTCTCACATGAGTAAGTATCAGAAACTTTTCCTGTTCTTGGATTTTAAGCCTTCTGGTTTTCTTTAGAGCACTCGGAAAATCCTATCTTTTGCTAGAAGTCCTGACTGAAGGGAGCTCAGTGAAAAACTCCCCATCTGCATCCTAGGCAAACTCGTTGTCCCTTCCACTCCTCAGCAGTCACTCAGGCAATAAACACTTACAGGATTCTCATTCCTGCAAACTATTACCATCAATGGTAGAACTGAACTGAACTCATTGACTGGAAATGTATGGATCTTGGTTCCTTTTTTTTTTTTTTAGCTTATTTAGTCCAGTCCCTTGGTTTATTTGTCTAATCTCTGTGCTGGTATAACACCGATTTAGTTATTATTGCTCTATGATAAATCTTAATAACCAAAGGGCAAGACCCTCTTTCTTCTTACTCATTGTCAGAAGGTGTAGGCTATCCTTCCGTATTTGTTAAACTGTTAATTTCATGAAAAACCATTTTGTAATTTTATTGAAATTGCATGAAATCTACAGATGAATTTAGGAAGAAGTGACATCTCTATGATATTGAGTCTTTCAAACCTTAGTATGGCACATCTCTTCCATAATACATGCTTTTCTTTCATCCTTAAAGTTGTATAGTTTTCTACATAACAATCTTACAAAAATGTTTAATAAGTTTATTTATTGGTGCCTTTCACTTTTTCTTACTATTATGATTGTGTTCTTCTTTTCTGTTGTATTTTCCATCTGGTTATTTTAAGAGCACCAGAAAGCTATTTTGTTTTTGCATGTTGATCTTTGTATCCTACAAACATTTCAAGGCCTGTTATTAGTTGTAATAATTTGTTCATTCACTCTGATTTTTTGTGTGCATATGTTATCTGCAAATTTGACAGTTTTCAATTCTTTTAAATCTTTATACCTCATTTTTTATTGAATTTACTAAGACCTTCAGCACAATATTCAGCAATAAGGATGACAGCAAACATCCTTATCCTGTTCCTACTTGAAAAGGGATGTTCCCCATTTTGCTATTAAGTATCATGTTAACCATAGATTTATGGTTTAGCTTAAGGATACTCCCTCCTTTTCGTTAAGTTGCTTAAAATTTTTAATCATAAATATATACTGAATTTTATTAAAGACTTGATTTTTTCTAATAATATTTTAATGTGGTAATTAGAATTGTAATATTTAAAATATTGTTCCATTGCTAAGATATACCCTACTTGGTCACAGTGAAATGTCTTTAAAAATTTTTTATTTTTCTATTACATGGAATTTTGATTTGCTTATGTATTTTTTTCTTACTTTACCACTTGCATTAATAAAAGTCATACAAAATGAAAAAAAATTTATTGGGGGTTGAAAAATGGTGATATTCTAATATGTCATTTTGTTTTCATTTATTAGCTGGGATAATTTTATAGAGCAATACTTCCCATATCTATCATTTGGTTACCTAGTATGATAGTTCAAAAGCAGGAAAAAAACATTATTTTTTCCTTTTATTTACCAGTGTTTAATATAAGTTACTGGTTTCTTGACATCCCTTAAAGATGATCAATTGACTATAAAAATCATTATGAACTCACAAATCCCATTGTAATTCTTATTTTATTGAAGCTCCAATTTCCCATCATTGGCCAATGAAAAACTCTTCAAGTTGGCTCCTGAATCTTTTGGAAATTACCCCAGTAGTATTTGATAGCTTCCTTGCCATCTGGTATGTCAAGATGTTTTAGGTTCATCCTGTTTCTTTCCTGTCCCATACAGGGAGTAAGCAAAATCTATAAGAACTTCTGATTTCTTTTAGTGGGAAATAATATTTCAATATTACAATTTGAATCTAGCTACGTTCACTGCTACAACTGGGTTGGCCATTATTTCTGGACTTTTTTAGTTTATAGAACTATGGAAAATATATCTTTTTAATATTATATTTATACATATCCTTTTCCACACTGAGAATCATGGTTCTCAAAGGCACTAGGCAATGATAGAATTAAATATACACAAATTCTCATTTGCTTTATCATACCAAATACACACAACAGTCTCAGAATAATAATACAAATACTGCCATCATCAATTATGATTATGGAAAGCTGTTGAACAAACTGTTTTTAAAATCAGAGACAAACTTTTTGTATATGCTAATCCAATTCTTCCCCAACTTTATTTTATGATTTTACTACATTAAACCATATAATCATTATATTCTATTCTCTTTTCTCATTCACTCTTTGTTTCACAATGAAGTGTTATTTAATGCATCAGTCCTTATGTTGATGTCTCTCTCTGGTGTTTAGAGCTCATCCCAGTAGATTCCTCAAGAAGAGCTCATGGGAACATAACGAAGAAGTATGAAGATAGGATTCATTAAGTGGCTCAGTGATATCACCAAAAGCCAGCTTATTTCTTCCTACTGTCTGTGGCCCAGGTCTCTTATGCTTGAAAGGTGGCTGCAGCAGCAAATAGTATTAAATTCTTATGCACAGCAATGTCCTAGAGGCTAAAAAGAGATCTGTCTATTCTTTGAGTCTCCTTATAAGAGCAAAGAAGCCTTTCCCAGATGCCTTACTAGCAGACTTTCCCTTACATCCCACTGATCAAAATTGGGTCACACATTCCTTCCTAAGCCATCACTGGCAAGAGTATGGAATTATCATGATTTGGTTAGACCAATCAAGATTCACCCCTGAACTGGGGTTAGAGCCATTTCTCTGAAGCACATGGTTATAGGGAGGGTCATGGATACCCAAACAGAATCAGGTTCAGTTTAGCAAGAAGGAAGCATGATGGCTATTAAGTAGGTAACCAACATTACAGATTTTGGTAAGTGTCACGAAGGGATTAAAAACAGCACTGAGATAGAAAACTGATGGTGGCAATTGGGCAAGGAGATGAGATAGACTTGGCTGTGGTATTCAGAAGGATAATAAGTTGCTATCTGTGTGAAGAACCGGGGGAGTATATTTTGGTTAGAAAGAACAGCATGTAGGCTGGGCGCGGTGGCTCACTACTGTAATCCCAGCACTTTGGGAGGCCGAGGCGGGTGGATCACGAGGTCAGGAGACCCAGACCATCCTGGCTAATACGGTGAAACCCCGTCTCTACTAAAAATACAAAAAAATTAGCCAGGCGTGGCGGCAGGCGCCTGTAGTCCCAGCTACTCAGGAGGCTGAGGCAGGAGAATGGCGTGAACCCAGGAGGCGGAGTTTGCAGTGAGCCGAGATCACGCCACTGCACTCCAGCCTGGGCGACAGAGCAAGACTCCGTCTGGAAAAAAAAAAAAAAGAACGGCATATAGAAGGGGGAGGAGGGGGAAGTACTTGAAGGAATTGAAGAAAGGGTGTTATGTTGGGAGTGTAGTGAGCAAGAGGGAGGTTTGATGGGAGGGGATGCCTATTAATATTTTGTTGCCTGGCTGAGCGTGGTGGCTCACGCCTGTAATCCCAGCACTTTGGGAGTCCGAGGCAGGTGGATCACCTGAGGTCAGGAGTTCGAGACCAGCCTGGTCAACATGTTGAAACCCTGTCTCTACTAAAAATACAAAATTAGCTGGGTGTGGTGGCACACGTGCCTATAGTCCCAGCTACTTTGGAGGCTGAGACAGGAGAATCACTTGAACCTGCAGTGTGGAGGCTGCAGTGAGCCGAGACTGTGCCACTGCACTCCAGTCTGGGCAAGATAGAGTGAGACTCCGTCTCAACAACAACAACAACAACAACAACAAAATTTTGTTGTTGTTGTTGGTGTTGTCTGTCTGCCACCACTAGAATGTAAGCTATATGAAAGCAGGGTCTTTGTCTTGATTCATTGTTATGAAATGAATAGCACCCTCAGCAAATAGATCAGTGTCTGGTTCACAGTTCCTGACAGATAAATATTTGCTTAATGCATGAATGAAAGGAGAAGAAAAAATTTTATACTGTAATGAATATCTTAGAAAATAAGAGAAGTATTTCATTTGTAAAACAAGTTCAGGATGTGATGAAGAAACAATAATAGAATAAGAAAGAACTCTTGGAAATTAAAAATCTGATGATCAACATTTTAGAAAATACAATTGGTGCCTTGGAAAATAAAGTTGAGGGGATCTTGCATCTAAATTCTAAGATCTAAAATTCTTATTTAAATTTAAACAGTACATTTCAATTATTGTTATTAATTTAATTCTTCTCTCTAAAAAATCATTTTAAGCATGTATATGTCAGATATTACACATTTGCCATAGTTGCTTATAAAACTTGTCTTTATTTTAACTTTAAGCCTCTGTCTGCTTTGCTTAGACAATAGAGTACAAAGATTAACAGATGGAAAATAGAAGAGGCAATATAAAAAAAATTAAAGGGTCAATCCAAAAATTTCAATATCTGACTAACAGAAGTCCCAGAAAACAAGAGAACAAAGAAAATGAACGGGAGAAAATTATTAAACAAGTAAAAGCTTATTTTCTAGAACAGAAGATCATGTGTCTCTGGATTTATAGGGCCAAAGAATTCCTGGACTTCACTCAGAGCTGGAAATAGTTCATGCTTCCATCATCCAAAGTAGAAAGGCCTTATGATATATAGATATGGGTTAGAGTCTTCAGCAGTAGTGAGCAGAAATTAGCCCTAGACTAGAAGGCTGCTCTGGACCTGCTCTAATAAAAATTTAAAAGCAAACCTCAAACAGATCAAACTGATCCCAAGTAACTTAACTGCCTGCTTGAATAAAGTGCAAATTCTTTATAAGAATGCAACAAAATACCCATACAACAATGTAAAATTCACAATATCTAATAGCCATCATCCAGTTAAAAACTATCACAGTAGGCAGAAGAAGAAGCAGGAAAATATCCACAAGTATAAAGAAAATAAATCAATAGAAATAGACTCAGGAATTATAGACATGGTGAAATTAGCAGACAAAGATGGTAAAGCAGTCATTATATGCTCCATGTGCGAACACAGAGGCAAATGTGAACATGATGAGAAAAATGGAAGATATAAAAAAATCTTCCTAGTCTCCAGTCTTCAGGCAAGAGCAATATGACTGCTGTGTTTCTGTAGCCTGCTGGAACATCTAGGCAGAATGTAGCTGTACTGACCTGCTACCAACATTCTCCATGGAGTTAGGAGAGGAACGAAGTAGCCTGCAGAGAACTGAATGTACGCAGGGAGCTGCTGAGATGTGGCTGGTCTGGGGCCAGACAGCTGAGCAGGATCAGTTCAGAAATGAGGGAAAACTGTGGATGTTCCTTTAAAAAGCACATCATTATTGGTGGCCTTGTGCCCTTAATTCTGGTTCGCACACAGAACAAGTGACAATTTCCATGATTAGCTAAAAAGAATTCAGAGATTTTCCAAATTTGGATTGAATGCGTTTGTTTGAAGGATTATTTCCTGTGTAACTCATTCAGCACGAGTTATACAGGAAAAATTGCCTAAGCAAAGCAGATGCAGGCTTAGAGTTAAAATAAAGCCAAATTTTATGAGCAACAATGGCAAATGTGTAATATCTGGAGTATAAATATTTAAAATGGTTTTGTTAGAGAGGAGAATTAAAGTAGTAACAATAATTGAAATGTATGGTTTACATTTAAAGTAAGTAAGAATTTTAGAGCATGACTAAGACCTGAGCATGTCAAGTGAGATATCAGTTCCTAACTAAAAATGCTAACTCCTGGCCTGAGAAATGATAATCACTGTAGTAAAAGCTAACATTTATTGAGTGCCTACTATGTGCCAGGCAAGTAAATATCTTAGACGAAAGGTAACAGGGTATCAAATGCTCTTCCAGAAATTCTAAGTGTTTCTTTTAGAAGTTCCAAGTATACATAGCTTTTTCTTTAATGAAAAGGAGTATCAGCTTGATAGGATTTGAACGCTCAGCTGCTTTAGCTACCTTAAATGAGCTAAGTGGAAACATTTACTAAACTTTTGATTCAATATCTTAATTCTAAATTATTTGGCTATTTGTGTGTGTGTGTGTGTGTGTGTGTGTGTGTGTGTGACTCCTCTGTCACACAAGCTGGAGTGCAGTGGTGTGATCTTGGCTCACTGCAACCTCTGCCTTCCAGCTTCAAGCGATTCTCATGCCTCAGCCTCCTGAGTAGCTGGGACTACAGGCTCCTACCACCACAGTTAGCTATTTTTTATTGTTTTGTATTTTTAGTAGAGATGGGGTTTCACTATGTTGGCCAGTCTGGTCTTGAACTCCTGACCTCAAGTGATCCACCTGCCTTGGCCTCCCAAAATGCTGGGATTACAGGCGTGAGTCACTGTGCCAGGCCTTTGGCTTTTTGAAGTGGATATTTTCAGTGGGTGAGATGGTAGATTATAAATAGCTTAATCCAGAAATTAAAAGTCATCTAA
This sequence comes from Pan paniscus, assembly GCF_029289425.2. NCBI lineage: Eukaryota > Metazoa > Chordata > Mammalia > Primates > Hominidae > Pan > Pan paniscus. The sequence continues at coordinate 64,766,144 of NC_073249.2, forward strand.
ATGTTAGCAACACCTAATACGGAATTTATGAATAGGCCAAAGCAGCCTTTGCAGCCACTTTAAGCTAACTTTAAATAAAATGATACCTTTATTCAACTTCTTCATTATCAAATAAAATATTTATATTTGGGAAGTAAGGCATACAATAAAAAATAAATAAATGGAGCCTTCACCTTTGGAAAACAGGCACGACAATTTCCTGAGGACTCGCTGAATCTGAAGTTGGATTCTCTGGAGATTTTGGACTTGTCAACTGGCTGCCTTCAGTTTCTCCTATGAAAATGAGGACAGTAGTAATGCCCAGTGAGAAAAGGAGGGTCAGAAATGAATAATATAATGTAATAAATGTGATATAATTCTCACATTTCCCAGTCCTACCATTATGTTAATCAATTTGTTTTACTATCAGTAATGGCATCAGGCCTTTGCAGAGTAAATGATTGGCTTTCACATACTGCTGAATAATACCTAGCCCACACATTTGTTCTGCAGACTAATTAATGTTTCAGAGTGTTTAAACACAATGCCTCTACAGAAGCAATGGCATTATAATATGTTGGGACACTCTAGTGTTGTAATTAGTACTAATTAGGTTCTTTTCAACAGCTTGTTGAATTTACAAATTACTGCCTGTGAGGTATTCTGCTTTATTTATTCATTATGAAAGAGTCGGACGCAGGGTTTAAATAGGCACCTTTAAACAACTATTCTCAAGGTCCTACACATACTCCTCCCCTCAAACCAGGGAAGGGCAATAGGAAGACACCCTTCTCGGAATGGTTGTGAGGGAGAGCAACCCCAGTGCTGTGCTAGGAGCCAGCTCACACTGGCTGGCAACAGCTGAATCCAGGCATCTTTTCCTAACTGTGAGCTCAGTGATATCACGTTGATAGCTTGAAACCAGCGATGGTGGGAGTCTTTTTGGGTTGTTGTTGTTTTTTGAGACCCAGTTTACCAGCACATCACTGCTGGTGTCTTCTCTTCAATGCAGGGAAGCTGGTGGCAATGTTAACCAGTGGCAGTGGCCTGAAGCCATGTTTCAGTTGTACATTAATTAGAATGGTCTAACTGCTGAAACAGACATCGACGCTCAGTGGCTTATAATGATTTGTATCTCACTCATCACACTATCCAAGGTGATTTGGTGGGGGGCTAATGAAGGGCAGTGGGCTTGTGTGTGGACCCAGACTCTTTTCATCTAGTGCATGGTACCATGGACCCCTTTGGTGGTTTGTTAAAGCCTATGGACCCCTTTTTAGAGTAACATTTTTAAATGAAAAAAATATAGAGAGGATGATAAAAGAAACCAATTTTATTGAACTGTAGTTATCAAAATATTTTTAAAATCTGTGATATGATAATATATGTGCTCTTTATTAATGCATTCAATGACAAGGTCTCACGGAGGGTTTAATAACTACTGTCATTTTGAAGAAGTGCTATTCTAAGATATGCAGCAACTTAAATGTGCTACGAAAACATCTGTGAGCTCTATTGGTGACAAAGTCACAAGTACTGCTAAATTCCACTGTTTTGTTGCCTACATTCAGAGTTGGAGAAGTGCTGAATTTGAGTTGAAGGTTAATAAAACACAGGTGTTCTTTTCCTCCATTCAATGTTTGGATGGCCTGAATTCTATCCACAGAGCCCATGAGGGTCTACAGGCTCTAGATTAATAATCCCTGACCTGGCTGGGCATATCCCAGCACCTTAGAAGGCCCAAGGCAAGAGGATCACTTGAGACCAGGAGTTTGAGGCCAGTCTGGGCAACATAGTGAGACCTCGTCTCTACAAAAAACAAAAATGAGCCAAATGTAGTGGCGCATGCTTGTAGTCCTAGCTGCTAAGGAGGCTGAGGTAGGAAGATCACTGGAACCCAGGATCAAGAGATGCTGCAGTGAGCTGTGATTGCACAACTGCATTCCGGCCTGGGCAAGAGTGAGAATTTGGCTCTAAAAAAAAACAAAAACAAAAACAAAAAGAAAAAAGAATCCCTGACCTAGTGGCTAGTGGCTTCATGATTCTTAGGGCCACAAAGACACTAAGTGGACACTGTGCATACATCTGCAGATAAGGGCAGATAGACAGTGGAGGATTATGTGGGTAGATTTTGTGCTCCAGGCCTGGAGGTGGCATACATTATTTCTGCCCAACCTTCTCATCTCTACATGACACACCTTGCCTTTGTATCTTTCCATTGGCAATTCCTGTCAAAAGTCCTATCCCTTGTTTTTATTGTCACTTTTTCCTTTATATCACCCTCAACATGTTGAACCTACCATTTCAATGAATACATTTTCTACTTTAAGTGGATTCTAATTTTGAAGGCAGGGTATAGGCTTCATATTCTTTATGTAAGAAAAGTTGAGTCTGGGGTCTGTGGCTCACGCCTGTAATCCCAGCACTTTGGGAGGCTGAGGCAGGCAGATCACGAGGTCAGGAGATTGAGACCATCCTGGCCAACATGGTGAAAGCCCGTCTCTACTAAAATACAAAAAATTAGCCGGGCGTGGTGGTGCGCACCTGTAGTCCCAGCTACTCGGGAGGCTGAGGCAGGGGAATGGCTTGATCCTGGGAGACAGAGGTTGCGCACTCCAGCCTGGTGACAGAGCAAGTCTCCATCTCAAAAACAAAACAAAAAAGGAAAGGAAGGGAAGGGAAGGGAAGGGAAGGAAAGGGAAGGGAAGGGAAGGGAAAGATTGAAGCCTTCTATATCTATTTGTCCATTGCAGCAGCCATTAGGGACATTTAACTAATGAGCACTTTAAATGTGGCTAGTCCAAATTAAGATATGATGCAAGTTTAAAATACACACCAATTTTGAAGTTTTAGTACAAAGAAAATAATGTAAAATAATTAATATTATTTAATACAAAACTGCTATTTAATAGCAATTACATATTGAAGTAATACAATTTTGGCCCTATGATTGGGCTAAATAACATATATTAAAACTAATGTAATCAGTTTTTAAAAAATTTTAATGTGGCTACTGGAAGACCAAATAACATTTGAGGCTTTCATCTATGGCTCACATGGCATTTCTTTTAGACAGCTGTTCTTGAATAAAGATTCATAGAAGATTCATAGAGCTGCAAGGAAACTTAGAGATAAGCATCTAATCCAACTCTTTTATTGTAATCTCAGAAGCTAAATGAGCTGTTCTCATCTGCCTAGCTAGTAAAGCACACATAGGCTTGGAATTCAGGTCTCTACACTCCTGGTGCAGAGCTCTTTTCATAATCCATGGTATCCAACCAAACCAAACCAAACCAAACATTTCCAAGATTTAAGTTTCCAGTTCAAACCAGAATATACTCTGATTCTGAGTTACACATAAGCATCCTGAAAATGACAAGCCTTTTTTCCAATCTGATGTATTTTCAACCCTAGACTTAAAACTTAAGTATAATTTGCCCTGCCCCTGAAGAACTGCAGGCACAAGCAGCCAGCCAGACAGGCTCATGCTTGACTCCCTCATTAACCCAGATAAAAGAGGCCCTGAGGTCATTTGCCTTTGCCCTGGTCTTCTGCATTTCTCTTAGCTAAATGGTTAAACTCACAAGGAAATGCTAAGATTTTCTTATCTCTTCTGAATTTCCTCTTTAAAGGATGGAAAGATATGAAAACCTAGTATTTCACATGACTACCCCTTTTTCCTAGCCAGGAGGTGGCACCGTGGATAGCAGTTAAGGGAAATAACAGATGAGTTTCATTTTCTTTTGTCCCATTTTCTGTTCTTGGCTTCCACTCTAGACCTATAACCAAATTCCCAAGGTCTGGAATATTTTCTGACCTTTTTGTCCTAGAATAGTCCAAGGTTTCCCCCATCCAACTTATTCTCCCTCTCTAACTCACTGATTTCCATAAAATCACATTTGGGCCGTTGTGTATGTAGATAATGTTTCAGATAAGGGCTTAGATTTTTTTTAAAGTTTCTTATCTTAAACAATGTAGTACCAATACATAATCTTTCCCCCTTAGGAATTTTGAGTAATGAAGTGCTCCTTGAATCATATAATTTGCAGTTGAAATTGAAATAACATAATTACCTTATCCAGTGTTCTTTGGAAAACACTGTCACTAGACTCTGAGGTTGTCTCATTTTCTCTGAACTTTCTCACCTTTTTCAGTGATTTCTGGAATGTTAAGTTCTGAGAAGCCATAAGATATGTCTCCTGACCCATGACAACTTTAGTGACTAACCCACTTACTCACACATTTCATGTTTCAGCATTTCCTCCCTTCAGTATCATTATTTGGCACTTTCACAAGAAACTCCTGAGGCGTACTATAGCTAACTACTTTGTTTATTTCAGATCATCACTGCTATTGACATCAGTGGATGTCTGAGAAAGGGAGCACAAACCTTCATGTCTCCATATGTTTTTAATGAAAATATTTGATGCCTTAAGGTGTGCTGATAACCAAACTCAGCATTTCTTCAGGGATATGTTTAAATTTCTGCATTGTTCATTCTAAGGAGAAATATACACATATGATGTATTTTGCAAATGAGCATAAGTTTCACTAAGATATGTAAAAGATGCTTTCAAAATGATATTTATAATATGTCTCATATTTAGAAGAGTGGACAAAATAAAATGAACTTACAGAGCAACTAAACCCTTAAAAAACATTTACCATAAAATGTTAACTGTGTAGCTTTCTTGATTCAGTAGGGCATTGGCTGTGGAGGTAGAGCACCCAAGTACAGATAATGGCCCCATCTCTTGCTAGCTGTGCTACCTTCTGCAAGTTATCTAGCCTCCTCTAACCTTGGTTTCTTCCACTACAAAGTGGGGATAATAGTACCTCCGAAGGCTGTTGTAAAGACTCATTGCACTAATCTTCGTAAAGCACTTAACACTGTGATAGGGACATGGACTCTCAACAACTGGTAGATGTTTTATCATGTATAATAGTATACCTTCTGCAACCTAAAGTCAAAGATTTTAAATAAACTGTACACCAAATAAAATACTTTTCTTCAAAATCCTTAGTCAACCAGTCCTGGAGCCAGTTGGAATCAGAACTGAATTTCTATATATTTTCTATAATTTATGGAGTTGAGACTACAGTATGCTTCAGACTTAATAGCATAAACTTGAGGGGCAAGTACATGAACTTGGTGCAGAAGAACTTGTTTGAATCCTGGTTCTGGCACATACCATGTGACTTTGGGCTTGTCTTTAGGCCTCAGTTTTCTCATTAGTGAAACAAGTTGTTTAATTGATTGATTAAGTCTTTTCAAAAAAAACTTACTTAGGATGAACTTATAAACCTTAATTTGCAGCATTTAGTTTAGTCCAAGCTTGTGCAATCCATGGCCTGTGGGCTGCATGTGGCCCAGGAAGGCGTTGAATGTGGCCCAACACAAATTTGTAAACTTTCCTAAAACATTATGAGATTTTTTTGTGTGCAGTTTTCTTTTTTAGCTCATTAGCTATCCTTAGTATTAGCATATTTTATGTATGGCCCAAGACAATTCTTCTTCTTCCAATGTGGCCCAGGGAAGCCCAAAGACTGGACACCCCTGATTTAGCCCTTAAAACCTCAAACGTCATGGAACACATCTATTTCTTTTTCTGTTTCTTTTTTTGAGACAGGGTCTTGCTCTGTCGCCCAGGCTGGAGTGTAGTGGTGTGATGGCTCACTGCAACCTCTGTCTGCTGGACTCAAGCTATCCTCTCACCTCAGCCTCCTGAGTAGCTGGGACTGTAGGCATGTGCCACCACACCTGGCTTATTTTTTCAATTTTCTTTTGTAGAGATGAGGTCTTGCTATGTTGCCCAGGCTGATCTTAAACTCTTGGACTCAAGCAATTGCCCACCTTGGCTTCCCAAAGTGCTGGGATTATAGGCGTAAGCCATCATGCCTGGCCTATCTATTTCTTATAATATTGAAGCATTCGTTGTGTGTCTTTCCTTCTAGTCATCAAATAGAAATATGCCCTGTTCTGTGAAACAGGATGAACAAAGCAGACTAAATCCCTGCTCTCATGGGACTTACATCATAGAGGTGGTGGTAGGGAGAAATAAAATTAAGAAATAATAAGATGGTATCATTACCAAGGATGATGAAGCAGGGAGGTCAGTGTGGTTACAGAGGAATGAGCAATGGGAACTGTGAGCAGAGACGGGGCAGCAAGGTAGGTGGGATCACATCTCAGGGGGATTTATAGGCCATTGGAAGGACTTGGGCTTTTACTCTGTGTAAGAAGAGACGCCATGGGGAGTTTCGAGGAGAGGAACGCCATAGTCTGAATTATCTGACTGTTGTGTAGAGAATAGACTGTAGGGGGGACAAGGGAGGAAGCAAGTCAAACAGGAAGAAGCTGGAGCTGTGATCCAGGCCAGGGATTATGGTGGTGTGGACTAGGGGGTAGCTGGAGGTAGTGAGACATGGTTGGGTTATAAATACATTTTGGAGGTAGAGCTGACAGGATTTGCTGATGAAGTATGTGGAATATGAGGGGAAAAATAGTGGCTTCAAGGATGACTCCACAATTTCTGACCTGAACAAAAGAAAGAATGGAGTTGCTGCTTATTGAAAGAAGGAAGACTGGGGGAACACATTTGATGGAGAAAATGAAGAGTTCACTTTTGGACAGGCTAAGATTGAGATTCAAGTGGAGATGTCAGCTAAGCAGATGGATGTTTCATCTGATAATCACTGTCATTTGTTAAGTGGCATCCTTAATTACCTGCCAGGCACTAGGGTAAGAACATTACACGTGTTACCTCATCTAAATTCTCATAATAACCCTCCAAGATAGGTACTGTTATCATTTGCAGATGGTGAGACTGAAGCCCAGGGAGACTGTGGCAAAGGCCACACAGCTAATATTTAATGCACATGGTCCTCCTTGAAGCCAATGCCTCACTCTTGCATAAAATGTCACTCACTACATAGCCATGAGAGGAGGCGGCTGGGTGTCAGAAAAACTGAGCTGAGTTCATGCTCCCATGAGGAGTTTGCTGTATGGCTATATCCATTGCCTCAACCTCTTTCTGTCTTAATTCTCATGGATACCTTGAAGGTTATTGAATTCAAGTCAGAAATATCACTTACTATTTAAGAGCAGAAAGATGCTGATGATATATGCTTACAATATATTTTACTTCTGAGGATTACAAGTAATTTTCAGCACCAAATACTGTAATTCAAGGGAGCGGTAAGAACTGTCATGTAATGAAATTATTGTTTCCCAAGGAAATCAGGTTGGATGCTGTTCTATGTCGATTATTGTCTTCTTTTATAGCTGAATTAGGCATGTGGCCATGAATTTTCATTTCTAGCATAACCTAATCGAAAACCAGCTTCTTATTTGTGATGCTACTGAGCAAGTGAAGTTTTTCAATCTATATTTCACGATAGCCTTTAGATGAACAAGCAGAAGTATAATCATGATGTTCTCATTTGCATAAGCATCTTCTTGACAGGTCATCAGATATCTTTATTGTTCTTGGGTACATTTCATGGGCTGCTGAAAGCGTGCATAATGATCTCTAGCAATTCATCTTTTTACCTAGCTTAATGGCCCTTGTTACATATTAGGAGAATGATGGAGTGAAAAGACAATGTGTCTGGGGCCTGCCTGCCTAAGAATGTGGAGAAAATTACATTGGGGAATAAATTATATTAACTCCTTCTCATCATTCACTTACCTTTTGTAAATTTCATCTCACTATGCTAAACAATCCTGGATGGCCTGGGAAAAAAGTCGTGCACCTTCTCACTAACAGGCTCAGATTCCTTGTTCATCATTAAGATAATAGAGACCATTATATTATCTCATGAGATTATCTGCATCTAAATTAACAGACTCCTCTGCACTAGTGAACAGGGTGAATGCATTCATTTGGGTTGGGGTTGGGTGGGGTTCTTACCTTTATAACTCTTGTTTTTTTAAAAATGATTTTGGAGATAAAGCAAATAAAAAATCATTATCTTGATAGAGTAGTTTTAAATAAACATTTGATGGAATTATCTTTTTATTGTTTCATTCTTGGCATCCATTCAATAATAATGATGGTGGTAGTGATGGTGATGACTGTTGATTGCCTGGGGGTGCAAGAGCCTTACCTATGGCTGGTCTGTGACAGAGCAGGGACCCAAACCCAGTACTGCATAATTTTCTGTGGATATTGTCATCCCCAATTTCCCCATTAGAAACTGAGACCTAAATTCTAGTCTGAGATTCTTCACTTGATTATGTGCCCCTTAGCATAATCCTAGTTCAGTTTTAATAGTCACTCTGAAGGAAAACTTTTTCACAGGACTAATGACTCCTCTGCTTTCAAAGGGAAGTGCAGTGTGCTATCTCTTACTCTTATTTAAACTTATAGTTAGTTGGACAAGCAGGAGAAAAACTTGGGTAGCCATGTGACTCAATGGAAAGAGTGGAAGAAGGATTGGGGCAGCCCACCTTTGGGTCCTCTTTGCACAAGTTATATAACTGAGCCTCAGTTCCTTTGTATGTGAAATGGGATAATAACAACTAATTTACATTTTGTTGTGAGAATTAGGTTATGCGTGTACTGTGTTCATAAGGGCTCAATAAGTGGTGGTTATTCTTATTACTATAAGCCAGTTTCTTTGAACAATATTCCACTTTCATTTATTTATTTATTTTTTGAGACAGAGTCTCGCTCTGTCACCCAGGCTGTAGTGCAGTGGTGCAATCTCGGCTTACTGCAAGGTCTGCCTCCCGGGTTCATGCCATTCTCCTGCCTCAGCCTCCCACGTAGTTGGGACCACAGGCGCCCGCCACCACGCCTGGCTAATTTTTTGTATGTTTTTTTTTAGTAGAGACGGGGTTTCACCCTGTTAGCCAGGATGGTCTCGATCTTCTGACCTCATGATCCTCCCGCCTCGGCCTCCCAAAGTGCTGAATATTCCACTTTCAAAGAAAAGAAAATCTCTCACCAAATGTCAGAGTATAGCAAATCCAAAAGATAAATCCAAAAGATTTTAGAACAAAAATTAGGGAAAAATATTAAAAGCCATTATTTTTATTTAAATATTTTAAGTAACAATTCTGATTCTAAATTACTACATAAAACATGAAGAAAAATAGAAAAAAATAAATTATCCATGATCCTTCAATCTGTTCTTAAGTAATATAAGTATCTATTTCCTTTCTCTTCTTTCTCTTTCTCTTTTTAATGTTTCATATAAACATATCCACACACATAAAAAACAAAATTTGGATCATATTTTGTACAAATCGGTATACTGCCACTCCACATTATATTGTAAACATTTCCCTTATCATTAAATAGTCTCCGAAATCTTAAGTTTTATTGGCTGTGGAGGATGCTGGCTGTCGTATATCCTGTAATTTATTTAACCATTCTCTTCTTGTTGGACATTTAGGTCATTTTAAAATTTTCATTATTATAAATAATATTTTAGTGAACATCCTAATGCATAAATATTTATATGAATCTCTGATCACTTTCTTAGAATTATTTCTTAGGTGTCAAAATGTGAATAATTTTTTAAAATTACAGTTTTAAAAAGAAAGGCCATCATAGATGCATAATATATCAGCCACACTGAATTTCTAACCTCTTGGAACACAGTAACTAGTCTGGACTCTTGGTAGCAGAAGTTTTATCTTATTCATTTTCCTACCCTTTTTGTGTTCCAGGATATCTGTCCTATTAAGGTCAACTTGCTTGTGGCATGAATGAATAAATGAATACATACATGCTTTGAACAGGAGTTAATTGAGTCTAGACCTGTTTCAGATAGAAATGTGCTGGAATTAGCTCTTTCTAAGTACCATATATATCTAAGGAACTCTTGAAAACAAATTCATAAGCTTATGTAATGACTATGATAATTCTTATTCCTAAGGATTCTTTTATTTTTATTTCCTATTTTTGAATATCCCAATATGCTTATCTGGGAGTAGGTTGAATAAATAATTTGAGAGTTCTTTTTCTCCATTATTTTTCCATTTTGTTGGAAGTGGAACATTTGGGGGACATTTCTGTATGTCTTATAGTTTAAGGAGATTATGGTAAAGGAATAAACATCACGTGCTTGCTCTTTTGGAAGGGAATTTAAAGGTCATTAAAGATAATTTCATGCTTGAATGCCCTTACCAAGGGGGTAAGCAGCTTTCAATACCTCCAGTAATAAGAAACTCACAATCTCCTGAAGCCAATCAATTCATATTTGGACAGTTATTTTGTTAGTGAATTGTGCCAGGACTGAATTCTTCCTAATTTCTGCACCACCTCTTGGCTCACACTTAGTTCCTGTGCCAAGTCCTCTGCCACTTCCTCTTGCCTAGGCCCAGCCAGCTGTCTCTGGCCTCTGGCCCCTGGTCAGCACAAGGCTACTGTCTGTATAGGAAGGGGGGTTCAATATACAGGAATCTGGGCTTCAAACCCAGGATTATTTGGTCAAAGCCAGGCCTTTTAAGAAATTATTGCTGGAAAATATACATATTTATCATGTTAAACATTGGCAACTTGCAATTCAGCAGCATTAACTATATTCACAATATTGTATAACCATCACCACTATCTACTCCCAAAATGTTTTCATCATCGCCAACATAAACTTTGTGCTCATTAAATAACTCCCCATTCCTTCTCCCCCCAGACCCTGGTAACCTCTATTTCACTTTCCATCTATGAATTTGCCTGCTCTATGTACCTCATACCGCTAAATAATACATTATTTGTTCTTCTGTGTCTGAAGCCAAACCCCTTTTTACTACAGCACCCTACCTTCATAGCATCGCTTTCTATCACTAATGCAATTTGTCTACTTAACCTTCTTAAAGTCATTTGAGTACAAGAGCTGTCATACTTTTACAAAGATCTCAAAGACTTGGACTACATGTCATTTGATCCAACAGAAAGCAAGGTAGGAGAAACAATGCATTTCTTTTCTTTTCTTTTCTTTTTTTCTTTTTTCTTTTTTTTTTGAGATGGAGTTTTGCTCTTGTTGCCCAGGCTGGAGTGCAATGGCACGGTCTTGGCTCACCACAACCTCTACCTCCTGGGTTCAAGAGATTCTCTTGCCTCAGCCTCCTGAGTAGCTGGGATTACAGGCATGCACCACCACGCCCAGCTAATTTTGTATTTTTAGTAGAGACAAGGTTTCTCCATGTTGGTCAGGCTGGTCTCAAACTCCCGACCTCAGGTGATCCATCCGCCTTGGCCTCCCGAAACAATGCATTTCTTTGTTTTGAACCATGTACTCCTTTTAAGGCAGCTTTTTCTTCCTGTTGTTCCAGATTTCTTTTTATGAAAATATGAAGAGTGGAGAATGTGGCCTTCCACTCCCAATAGCAGGTATTCTAGTTTTTATTCTGCTTTTTAAAAGAAAATATCTCTATTATTTCTCCAATAAATTTGATAGCAACTTTTAGTTTAGAAACAGTTACTATTTATGATCTAATTTTTTATCATGAAATTTCAAGACTTCCCATTACTATCAACTCCATAATCTTTCCTGGTATTACAGTTAAGCTCCAAGGCGTAAATAAATCTGCATACATTTCCATTCATCCTTCCTCTTTCCTCTTTTTGAGAATCAGATCTACAATTGTCCATTCAACTCTTCCAGCACTCCCACAGGTTAACAATAGTTTAGCATTCTTATTTGTAAATGTTCTCAGCATGCTGGATTGTTGTTATTTTATAGCATCTCAAGGCTCACTTTAAATCTCTTTACTAATCCTCAGCTTCCTTTTTCTGTAACCATATTTAGTCTACTATTTTAAGTCTGAAAATCACTATTCTTGGAAGAGAAGTAATTGCGAAAGTAATAGGGGAGCAGTTCTCCTTTCACTTTGTTATTCCAGCAACATGATGTCATTGGTGCCAAACATCTGGCTTATTTCTCCCTTCTATTCCTTTTGTGCCTAACATAACCATTAGAATGCTTCTTGTTGTTCTTACAAATTATAGGTCTCAATCTATCTGTCCCTGTTTTTGGAGAGACCCAAAACTCTCTTGCATTTGTTCTTGAGGAGCCCCTCTTTCTTTTTTTTTTAATCCCAGCGCTTTGAAATCAGGTCATAATAGAACTATGTAGGAACCTCCATCCTTCCTTCCTTGGTGGAATCACCATCTGTGACTATACAGACAAAATTGTCCATAGTCTGCGGACAGATGGATGCTATTTGACTCTCATTCAGAACGCTCTTCCCACAGAGTCATGATGCTGTTTCTGCTGATTCTTTTGAAATCTGCCTTCTTGAAGTCCATGCTTTCTTGTCATATTTTCAGCGACTCCCTATCTGGCTATCAGAAATGTCAGGGTAAATGTCTTTTGTCTATTGCTGTTGGAATGGAGTGGGACAATTAACCAAAAGACCGTTAAAGTAGCAAATCATTAAAAGATACACATATCTTGAATCTTTTAACTTAAAATATGTTAATGAAACAAATATATTCACTCGCTACTCTTTGACCTAGGGCTAAGGTCTTTTTTTAAAGATTGCTTGCAGTTCCATATTGTCATTTTTGCATCATCTATAATTTTCAGTCTTAATTTCTTTTAAGTTGGGCAAGACCTTGTAAAGAAATCTGATGACAGAATCCATCTAGATCTGTATTTATAGTTGTTTTACCTACATGTAATTTAACAGTAATTATTTTTAGAAACTCTTTATCAAAACTTTCTAAAGCATATTTTACAGAGAGTGAAAAGCCTTGGATGAGTGGAGGGTGGTTAAGAGGGTTTCTGCCATGTTCTCTCATGACATCATTGATTTCACCCAAGGTTCGTTATTTCACTTCACTAGCTGGTATCTCTCCAAGTAGCAGTTCCCCTGGTTACTTCCTCTCTCTGTAAAGAAAAATTCAGTGCAGGCAGTAACTTGCCAGACTTTCTGCTTTTAGTTTAGTCTCCAATCAAACGCAGTAGAAGTTTCCCATCATAACTGTTTCGTGCCTCTGTGCCAGCATTGTATACTAAATTAGGAACATATCTCTCATTTCTTCCATTTGGCTAGATAGTTTGTTAATATCTATTTCATCAATAATATGATTTCTTTTCCTCTTATTTAATTCTTTTTCGAATGCCTCTGTGTCCTCATTACCATCTAGGTACATGGATTTTCACACAGGTGAGGGGTATTTCTTTACCTCCTTTCCTTACAGATATTTCTCTGGAATACACTAAATCCCAGTAATTATTATGAGATTGTATTTACCACCTTATTCTCAAGTTCCCATGCTCTGGCCTGGGCTTATACAACTAAAAGACCCTTGAGAGTATTACTTTGGGAACATTTTCCAGTTGTTTTCTGTAGGAATCTCATGGCTCCTCTCCCACTATTCTTTTTCCCATGACATTACTGCAGACCTTTATGACAACTGGTTTCATGGTTTTATATAAGCATTGCTTTCTTTACTGTCCTATACTAAGTTTAGAGACTGCTTAATAGTCTCCAAGATGTTCTTGTCCTCATGACATGTACTCCAACCCTACCCAAAGTCCATTCCTGCATTACCTAAAGGCATCAAACAGAAAATATCCTATTCACCACGTACCTCTTCATAGTTAGCTGTTCACTTTCCCAATATTCTCTCTTTTTCAAAGTCCTAACCATTGAGAGGAAGAAGCTACAAGAACGCCACCTGTGTGGCTGGGTCTTCTAGTCTTCAGCTTGTGACTTCTTAGATACCAATGCTGCTTCTCTGTCTTCTAGCAGTGTGGTCATTCCCATAAAGACCCAAGTACTGAATCATGGACTAGTGGGCTTAGTATGTCTCAGCAGACTATTATAATCTAGAACTAGTCACCAGAAAGATGGACAACAAGCTTGACTAACCATATCTTATCTGCACAGAGCCTTTCACTATCACCAATGAGTGGTGACCATCATCCATCCTCTACCTCCCAGGGCAGCAGTGGATTTCCTTTTACTAGTGGTACTTGGATATCTTCTGGATGTGACTTCTTGATGCTCCATGTACACAAAGACAGCAATCAGCAACGTCCGTAGAGGTAATTGTATAGCTGTTGCTGTACAATGTGTCAGGGACAAATGTAGTGTATGATTTTTCCATATGTCTTTTTGCAAGATCATCCTATCCATCTTACCCTGTTTTTGTGATAAGCTTAAAATCCTGAGCTTTATTTTTTCCCTTTGGGTTGTGTTCTTCCATAGTGAACTATATACTGTTATATCACCTCATTGTCTAGTGTAGTGTGTTAGAAAACTTAGAACTTAATAAAGATTTTTAAGTTAATTCACATAAGCTAAAATTCCACTTATATGAGCAAAGATTTTGGGAGTCATTTTTAAAAATTTTATTTATTATTATTATTATTTGCTTATCTTTGATAACCTTGGTACTAAGATTTTTGGGGGTCATTTTTGAACAATAATTTGCAGTTGCTGAGTTATTAGTCTATGACTTGCTACATTGCATTTCCTTAGCAAGTTGCAAATATTCAAGCAGCAAGATATGTGGTCAACTTCTAAATAATATGGTTGTTGCTGTTTTTTTCCTGTGTCATTCAGCATTAACATTATCCTCTGAACCCCAAATACAACTTCTTTGCTTCTATCAGGAAAATAGAAATTCTTCTCTAAGAAATGGCATTGGTGCATTGGGAGACTAAAGTTGCAGTGATCGGATGCCTATATTAATCCCAAAGAGTCATCATTTGAAAAATTGAATTTAAGTCTGAAATAAAACATTCATAAAATTGAAATGTAGTCTGTTTTCTTTACTTTCTCAGGCTAAACACCTTGTTTTTCCATTTGTTGGCCAATGCAGGCTTCTCATGGAACTCATTCTGATCAAATTTTGTAACTGAAAATATTAGGCTTGCTAGTTTTAGAAGGGTTCTTCACAGACATCTAAATCGAAGTGTCTTGACTTGAGGTCAGGGAATTGGAAGCAGCAGAATTTTATGTCTACTATGTTTTTCTGGTATCCAAAGCTTTCAGCAGATTATTAAAGGGGCCTATGACCCAAAGCTAATCATTTTTATAGACAAATTATAAGAAGAGATATCACTTTCCAAAACAGCAAAATGCTAAGCTCTCATTCCCCCACTGATGTTCTTCTCTTTGCCTATTACTTTTTCCTCTTCTTGGAAGAATAATTGAGGATTTTTATGAAACATCCTGATTTTCGAGTCACTTGGAGGTGCCTTTTCTCATATTCGATGTCACAAACCATAGGGCTGGCTGCGCTGTCAGTGCAGAGTTACAAGGTGAGTGTGAGACTGCTCCTACCAGCCATTGCCTCAGAGCTGAGTGTGGCCAGTTAGGTAGGCACATCAGCAGGCAGCGTCCAGGAGGAACCTGATTTTTTTTTTTTTTTTTTTTGAGATGGAGTCTCGCTCTGTTGCCCAGGCCGGAGTGCAGTGGGGCAATCTGAGCTCACTGCAAGGTCCGCCTCCCGGGTTCACGCCATTCTCCTGCCTCAGCCTCCCAAGTAGCTGGGACTACAGGCGCCCGCCATCACGCCCTGCTAATTTTTTTGTATTTTTAGTAGAGACGGGGTTTCACCATGTTAGCCAGGATGGTCTCGAACTCCTGACCTCGTGATCCGCCAGCCTCGGCCTCCCAGAGTGCTGGGATTACAGGTGTGAGCCACTGCACTCCGCGGCATCTGTCAGTTTCATTTGTGTTCTTCCTACTATGCTAGAGATGTGGTCCAAAGCTGTTTTTTTATTTTATAACCCACAGATTGCATCTCTTTTAAATTGAAAACAACTAAATGGACTAAAAAAGTATAACTTTAATGCACACAGCAAGTGGAAAGATACAGTACTTACCAAGTTCTTTTTCTGATAGTTTATTATTGTGTTTCTTGGCCTGTATAACTTTCATTATGATCTCTATCAGCTCCCTGATAAATTATTCTCCAGATCAATAATTTGTGTGTATTTGAGTAAATGATAACTCAAAGACTTCAATAAACTTTAAATTGTCTACTTAATTTGTTTTTTTAAAAAACTGTAGACACAATTATGATACTATGCATTGTCTTAAGGTAGTTTCTGTTATTAGGTTATTAGGTATGGGAAGTTGAGTCAAGATTACTCAGAGAGTAGCAGAATGAGTGGCTGAAAAATTTGTTACAAATTAGGGCAAATATGGTCTCCTCTGTCTGAGCAGCTGATCTGCTACTGAACCCCGGTTGTAGCTGCATCTCTGAGAATATTGAAGCAACATGACTACAGACATCAATCTGTGTTATTACTTAGCATGGGACACAGGGAAACACTTCTGATTGGCATTTAGTAAACAGAGTAAAACAACTATCATTGTAAAATACATGTGTTATGCTTCCCCATCTCACACCCCCCAGGTATCTAAATTCAGATCTATGGGATCTTTCCCAGGTTTTTTTTTTTTTTTTGAGACAGGGTCTTGCTTTGTTAAAGCCCAGGCTGGAGTGCAGTGGTGCGATCTCCGCTAACTGCAGCCTTGACCCCCCAGGCTCAAGAGCCTCCTGAGCAACTGGGACTACAGGCAGGTGCCACCATGCCTGGCTAGTTTTTGTATTTTTTGTAGAGGCAGGGTTCTTCCATGTTGCTCAGACTGGTCTTGAATTCATGAGCTCAAGCAATCTACTTGCCTCGGCCTCCTAAAGTGCTAGGATTATAGGTGTGAACCACTGCGCCCGGCTCTCCCACATTCTTTAAATGAAAGGGTTGACATTTTAGGTGTTTAACTTTCCTAATTTAGGGTGTTCAATTAGGAAAAGAGGAAGTCAAATTGTCCCTGTTTGCAGATGACATGATTGTATATCTAGAAAACCCCTAATTTAGAATAAGACTTAGAGTTGAGAGGGAAAGGATTGCCAAATAGTTTCAATTGCTTTAGTTTACTTTCCTTAATTTCTTTTGTCTTCAAACTCTTCTCCTTTCTTTTTCCTCCTTCTTCCATTTGTCAAAACTGTAAGTGCTTTGGGTACTGTCCTAAGTGATGTTCAGAGTCAATGCAATGTATATCAAATTTTCCCATAATGTGAACTGGAAAATAATTGGAATATAAGAAAGGATAGACTGACGTGTGTCCGGATGCCTTCTCTGTTGTACCTGTTTGCGGCACATTGCCCGCTTAACCCGCTAGGAGATGTAGGAAGTCAACCTGTTCAACACATCTCAAGCAGATCGAATGATGAAATGTTGATGATTTCACCATACCTTTTCCACTAAGAAATGGAATGATCCTCCTCACATTTTTGCAGCGGTTATCTATTTCATCTATTAACTGAGAAAGCAGAGTGTGCCTGAGCATTTTTACTCACAGAACTAATGAAAAAATTTAAAAAATTTTTATGCAAGTGGTTTGCTTGACTTTCTTGCAAAATGCTCATAGGAAGTTAATAGGAATCATATTATTATCAGAAGGTTTTAAGACAACACTAGTTCTCACCCTAGCCCACTACCAAAATACATTGTGGTATACTAATTTACACAAATTAGGTTACTATATACTTGTTACTATGCTTTCATCAGAAAAGTATTTAAAACCAACACATCGTAGATTGTTTTCTTTCCTATATTTTAAAGCCACTCAAAGCTGAGTGGTATGGGAGAAGTCTGTGGTATTATACAATTTGAGGAATTCAAAAAGTTCCACATTACTGCCAGGCCTGCTAAAGTAATTTGGAGGAATTTATTTACTATCATGCTTCCTTGCTACCATTAACAATCACTGATTTGTTAAAACTAGATGTTTTGCAGTGGAAGTGGAGATTGTATTTAGCCTCCGAGGTCCAGCCACGGTTCTGCTGGTGCCGGCAATCCAGGCACTTTGGCTCCTGGGGTCTCTTGTCAACATCATCTCTGGGTAGCCAGTTACACCCAACGTCCTTTTTCAGGGCACAGGGTGTCTGGCCAGAATCCCCACTTAGCCCAGGACCTGGCCCCTTCACCTATTCCCTCTTATTCTGCATCTGGAGACATTGCCTCCTCACTGGTTTTGTCTCATCCCAGAAATAGTCTAAAGTCTTTCAAATTCAGAATCACCATCTGCTTATTGGATATTTTCTCCTGAAGATATTCTGAGACACTCCCGGAACCAGATATTTGTCACTGAAAATTTTAATTTATTCCATATTTTCCAAATGCCATAATGGAGTGTGGAGATACAAAGATGAATAGGATTTACCCCTACCCACCAGAGGTGTGCAATCTAGTGTGGGACACAGCGCTCTAAGTATGGAATAGTGATAGCAGCTAGCACCTATTGAGCCCTGACCTTGGTAGGTACGGCAGTAAGCCCTTGACATAACTTACTCCGTGTAATCCTAGCCAGTTCTGTAGGTATCAGTATCTCCATTTCCTAAATGAGGAAAGCAAAGCACAGGAAAGTTAGATAACTTGCCCACAGTTTTTCTGGTGACAAGTGGCAAAGCAGAGACTTAAAACCAGGCAATCCAGGGGCTTTAAGTGATTCTTAAATATTAAGTGATAAATGCATTTAAAATGTGTCCAGAATGGGCTTTGTAAATTCCAGAAAGGGAACTAAATTCTACTTAAAAAGAGAAGGCTTCTCAAAGGGAGTAATGTTTGACTTGAGACCCAGAGAAGGAGAAAAGAAGGAAGCTTGCAGAGGAGCCTTGGTGACAAGGGGCATGCTGTCTTGTGGGGACAGTAGGAATAGGGGAGAAGCCTTGGCCTTGTCACTTTCTGCTTTTTGGTTTATGCAGTTGTCTCTGCCTAAGATTTTTTTCTACCTTTGTTTCTGCCTCCAGTTACTCCCCCTGGAAGTGTCACTCTCTTTTAAATTCAGAGAGCCTTGTTTATGGCACTGATGTGGTGCCCAGTGCATTCTGCTTTGTAGTAAATATGTTGTATCTCACATTTGTGTCAGCACCAAACTGTGTTCTTTATAATTCTGCAGCTTCTAGTACATTTGTGCATAGTAGCAACTCAATGCACATTTGTTGAATGTTGAATGAATGCTAATCAAGGCAAGACAAGCAAAATTCTCAAATAAGTCAAAATAATCCCTAATTCTTTCCAGATGGAATGGTAATCAATTTGCTTCAGGAATAAATTAGCCAATGGATGTTTGATAACATAACCGATCCTAAGTAACTTGATTTAGCTGCTGAAGCCAGCTTTTAAAGATGCAGTTTATCCACTGGCCATGGGATATCGGCCATGATTACTGGAGCAAGCCCTAGTAATACAATCTTTATATAATAAATATAATCTTACTAAATGTCAATGAGAATTATCTTTATATAATAAATACAGTCTTTAAAATTGTATTTATATTTGGCATTTATGCCTCTCAGCACTATGTAATTTCTTATTAGAAGTACACTTTAACTTGAGAATTCCATTAGAATCATTAAATTTTCTGAATAGAAAGCTTAACAGTGTTTAAAAATAAATTTTTAGTGGCTTCATGATGTCAAAACAACCACTTGAAAGCTGAAAAATATGTTAAACCTACTTTCGTATTTATGTCCCAGTTTGCTTTTTTCAATTCACAAAAAAAGATTTGACTTGATTACAAAGAAGAAAACACAGAAAGAGCGAAAAAGAAAAGAAAGATGAAAGGAAGGAAGAAAGGGAGACAAGAAAAGAAAGAAAAAGAAAAAAAGAGAAAGACTGATTATCTAGTTGTTTTGTGATTAGGTAGACATAACTCGAGAATCTTGGAGCCATCCTTATCTCTTCCCTCTCCATTACCTGCCACAAACAACCCCCCACTAAATAGTAAATTCTTACTCCAAAATGTCTTTGATATTCCTTCTTTCTTATTCGTTTCCATGTCACTGCCTGACTTCAAGCTTTTATGAAGCTTGAAGTTATATATCAAATTGTAACTGATCTCCTAATTCTCATTTTGTGTGTGCGTTCCCCAAATCATTCTTGGCATATCTGTGCAAATCTCAGCATGTCACTTTCCCAGTAGTAGGTATCCATCAGCTCCCTGTTAATCTCCATGACCAGAGATTCTGTCCACCTCTCCAGCCTCATCTTGTGAGCTTCTTTCCAATCACCTCATCCTTTGCCTCCTTAGCTTTTGCCTCGGCTGGCCTGATAAACCTCTACCTGCCTGCCAAGTTTCAGTTCAAGCCTTAGCTCTCTGTCAAGCTCCCGCAGTCCCTCACCCAGACTCACATGCTCCTTGCACCTGCAGTGGGTCAGCTGCTTTACATATATTGTACTCTTTACTTCTCACGTAGCTGTTTAAGGTGGGTGGTCTTTGTCTCCACTTTGCAGGTGAGAAAAGTGAAGCTCAGAGAGCTTAAGTAATTTGCTGACAGTCACACAGTAAGAAAATCAGTGGCAAACTGAAATACAAAGAACCTGAGCTCACTCCTCAACGTGTTGCTCCTTGGCTTTAGCTTTGCCCACACCTGCTTTTATTTTGTTACGACGTTCGTCACATTTATTGTGTTTGCAATTCTCCATTTCTGCTACACTCGTTGAAAGCATCAGCCCCACCTTTCATCTTTATGTCTCCAAAGACCTGCACAGTGTCTGGCTCATGAGAGGTAGTTAAGAAATATTTATTAAGGTGATGAATGAACCAAGCAATACACAAACAATATACATATTCTTTTCTTTGTGGTGGTGTGGAGAAGAAAGGGAGAAGTAATAAGTTCCACTTTCTGGAGTGGAAGGGTTCTAGTGGGACAATAGAAGGTTGTATGACCTCCAGAACCATCTTAAGAGTGATTTTAGGATTAGCTACTAAGGGCCAGGCACAATGGGACACACCTGTAGTCCCAGCTAGTTAGAGGCTGAGGCAGGAGCATTGCTTGAGCCCTGAAGTTAAAGGTTGTAGTACACTGCGATTGCATCTATGAATAGCCACTGCACTCCAGCCTGGGCAACATAGCAAGAACCTGTCTCTCAAAAAAAAAAAGAATCCAGCTATTAACAGAAGTCAGCAATGAATACCAAGGTCCTCAGTATTACCTAATATTTATTGCTTCCTTGGATGAACTTATTAATTTCTTATAAAGAAATGTGCCGTATAAGGAAGAAAGGAGCATAGGAGGAAAGGGATAGGATGGAGAAGAGTCTTGTAGTGTGACTTCATATAAGTCCCTCAGTTTCTTTACTTGAAAACATCTTTATATTAATCATGGGGATGAATTTTATTAATGTGGGGTAGTGGGCTGAAGAATGCTCCCCAAAGATGTCAGGTCCTAATCCCTGGAACTTGTAAATGTTACCTTATTTGGAAAAAAGTGTCTTTGAGGATGTGATTAAGTTAAAGAACTTGAGATTAGGGGATTAAATGCAATCACATATATCTTTATAAGAGAAAAGCAGAGGGAGGTTACACACACACACACGCACACACACGCACACACGCAGTGTGAAGACTGAAGCAATATGGAGTGATGCAGCCACAAGCCCAGGAGTCCCAGTAGCTACCAAAGCTGGAATAGGCAAGGAGTGGAGCCTCTGAAGGGAATGGCCCTGCCAGAGGGCAGGTGGGCCTGCTAACTCCTTGATTTCATCCCAGTGATACTGACTTAGACTTCTAGCCTCCAGGACTGCAGAGGAAGTTTCTGTTCTTTTAAGCAATGAAGTTTATGGTAATTTCTTATAGCAGTGGCAGAAAACTCACCAGGAGGCAACAATACAGGAACATGAGAAATATGAGGCCTGACAGAGAGCTCCTTTGGATGGCTGTTCCTCCCCACTTCCCTTGGAAAGCTTGCTCTTTCACTCTCCAGGGGATCAAAACCAGGGAGACTGTCTGCTGCTAAAACTACACTCCCGGAATCTGTGAGTTCTCCTGTTGTTCTTTTTCCCTCAGGATCCTCCATTTCCAGCATCTATCATAGTCCAAGCAGAGCACATAAGCACTCTTTTGGAGTACATATGGCTTTCATGGTCTGGTGATGGAATCTGGGAACACAGTTATATTTGGATGAGGTCAGTTCTGAGTGGCAAGCTCATGTTACTTAATTAGTTTAGCATAAGTGTAAACCTTTCAATAGACGCTTAGTTTCCCCTGTTTTTTTTTTTTTTTCATCTATCACAAGAATAGCCTGGGTTAGATATAGCTGTGGTTCGTCAGCTCTGAAATCCTGCAACTCTCTCACTAGTCTGCATTTGCCTTCACCTGTAAGCCTGTCTCCCGTTTGTCCCAGGGAAACTCTTCTAACATGAAATCCAAGTTGAGCTCTCTCAGCTATGTAGGTTCCTGGAAAAGGATTGGTTTTCATTCTGGATTTTAGGTCAAAACTTAAAAAAAAAAAAAACCCTAACTCTTGACTTAGTTGGTGTCCCTACTAGATTCAGACCTTGAAATTTACCCAACTAGGCTTTCTTTTTCCCAGGTACCTATGTTGTACTCAGAACTGTGAACAAAGCTTGATCAAGCCAGTCTGAATTTTTGCAAATTTTCATCCCCCTTTTATTTTCACATTTAAAAAAATATATATATTTCTATGTATTAAATGTTGCTTGCTTTAGACCTTCCAAGCTCAATCAGATCAACGTTAGATTATTGCCCTTTTCTTTTATTTGCTGGATCTTATTATTTTTAAGACAGGGTCTCACTCTATCACCCTGGCTGGAGGGCGGTGGCACAATCATGGCCCACTGCAGCCTCAACCTCCTGGGCTCAAGTGATCTTCGCACCTTGGCCTTCTGAGTAGCTGGGACTACAGGTGCATGTCACTGTGCCCAGCTTTTTTATTTTTATTTTTTGTATAGACAGGGTCTCACTGCATTGCCCAGGCTGGTCTCGAACTGCTGGGACTCAAGTGATTCTCCCACCTCAGCCTCCCAAAGTGCTGGGTGAACCACGATTTCCAGCCTCGGATCTTATTTTTTATTTCCCTCTGAAAATCTCTACCTCAAAGACAGAAGCTTTGATTGTATGACAGCTGTAGTATATGACATTTGCTAAAACTTAAAAAAAAAATTTCTGCTATTAAATGATGGTCTAAAAATAAATTTCAACTTCATTTTCCTTTTTTTGAGACAGATTCTTGCTCTGTTACCCAAGCCGGAGTGCAGTGGTGTGACCACGGCTCATTGCAGCCTTGAGCTCCCCGGCTTAAGCGATCCTCCTGTCTCAGCCTCCTGGGTAGCTGGCACTGCAGGTGCATGCCACCATGCCTGGCTAATTTGTATTTATTTATTTATTAATTTTTTGAGATGGAGTCTCTCTGTCTCCCATGTTGGAGTGCAGTGGCATGATCTTGGCTCACTGCAACCCCTGCCTCCCAGATTCAAGCGATTCTCCTGCCTCAGCCTCCTGCGTAGCTGGGACTACAGTCATGTGCCACCATGCCCGGCTAACTTGTGTATTTTTAGTAGAGACAGGGTTTTACCATATTGGCCAGGCTGGTCTCAAACTCCTGACCTCGTGATCCACCCGCCTCAGCCTCCCAAAGTGCTGGGATTACAGGCGTGAGCCACTGCTAGTGACCATTTATTTATTTTTGGAGAGATGGAGTCTTACTGTGTTGTCCAGGCTGGTCTTGAACTCCTGGCCTCAAGTGATCCTCCTACCTTGGCCTCCCAAAGTGCTGGGATTACAGGTGTGAGCCCCTGAGCCAGGTCAATTTCAACTCTTATTTTGGATTCAAGGGGTAGATGTGCAGGTTTGTTACATGGTATATTGCATAATACTGAGATTTGGGGTACAATTGATCCCATCACCCAGAGAGTAAACATAGTATCCAATAGTTTTTTAACACTTGCCCTCCTCCCTTCCTTCTCCCTCTAGTAGTTTCCAATGTCTATTGTTGCCATCTTTATGTCCATGAGTACTCAATGTTTACTTCCCACTTATAAGTAAGAATATGTGGTATTTGGTTTTCTGTTCCTGCATTAATTCGCTTAGGATAATGGCTTCTAGCTGCAACTATGTTGCTGCAAAGGACATAATTTTGTTACTTTTTATGGCTGCATAGTATTCCATAGTGTATATGTACCACATTTTATCCAATCCACTGTTGATGGGCACCTAGGTTGATTCCATTCTTTTATTGCCTCTTTCTTGAACCCATGATTTCCCATATGCATTCTGAGATCCCTCACAGCTCTCATCTTCCTCTTCCAACTTCCAGTAAAGGTTCGGTATGTTCCTGCTTCACACAATGTCAGGGAGGTCAGTTGGTTCTCAGACCCCCATCATTGTGAACCAGCATTGGCATTCACCAGAATACTTGGAACACAACTTTCTTATGAAACATTCTTTGAGTAGCTGCTATAAACCAGGCATTTCTATAGCAAGTGTTGAAACTTATGTTAGACTGTATAAGATTCAATTCTTGTTTTAAAATGTCATTGCAATAGAGAAAGTAAGATAACCACAAAAATAATAATAAGATGAAGTGGGTGCTGCTGTAGTATTGATGGAAATAGCCACAGATACAAAAGTTGATAAAACTACATTTCATTTCCTAACAAGGCATTTGCCATGGATGTGAACTTATGAACATCAGTTTTCTTACATGCCCAGGGGTCTATGGAGGCCTTATTTGTGTATGAAGATGTGGTGTGGAGTAAATGATATAAATGCGTGTGAAAGTGCCCAGCATTATCCCTGATTCATAGTAGGGGATTGGTCAGAGATTCTTAAATACCAGAGAAGGGGTTTAAAAGGAAGAAGAGATCACAGGTGGTTTGGCAGATCCAAAAGGGCTTTGTGGAAAATGTAGCAATTAAGATAGGTCAGACTGGTGGCTCCTCAGGGCAGGGACCTTCTGAATTACTTTTCCTGTCCTTAGTATTTTATAAATAGACTGTAGTGGATATATGTTGAGTAAATGGACCTTAAAGGATGGACAGGATTCTGAAAGATTGAACTGGACTTTGAGAAAGGGCACTGCAGCAGGGGCATAGCAGGGATGGGAAGGTGTAGGTCATGCTGTCAGAATGGCAGTCTAGTTTGGTGGGAGTGTAGGGAAGTAGTAGAAGTAAGAGTGAAATGTAAGTTGGGAATATTCTGTGAGTATTGAAAGTGCTTTCATTGTTAGACTGAGAGCTTGCACTTTATCTAATTACTCTTTAATTTTTGTGTCTCTAGTCAAATTTAGGGGGAGGAGATTTTTGTTATGCTTTCTGCATTATTGAGAGTTTACCATTATAATTGCCATCTGTCGTGTTTCTCTTTTTTGTTGGAAGGGTTGTAGGCAATCTTTGGCTGGGATAAACAGATAGTTTTTCTACTCACTAAAGAAAATAGATACAGAGAGACTGGCACTAACAAGAAATAGAGAAGGAGATAGTTTTTTCTTTGCTTATGCCTAAATCTTGTCTTTGTTAAATATTATGTTATACATTATTCATAACTTTTAAACTTTTAAAAAATCAAAATTTAAGTCAAATAAGTCAAATATAAAAAAGAACAGAATATGTGAGCCTATGACTTTCCATGTGTTCTAGACCAGGAGTTCCCAACCGCCAGGCCATGGACCAGTACCGTCTGTGGCCAGTTAGGAACCAGGCCTCATAGCAGGAGGTGAGCAGCAGATGAGCAAGCGAAGCTTCATCTGTATTTACAGCCGCTCCCCATCACTTGCATTACCACCTGAGCTCCACCTCCTGTCAGGTCAGCAGCAGCATTAGATTCTTATAGGAGCACGAACTCTACTGTGAACTGTGCATGCAGGGGATCTAAGTTCATGATCCTTATGAGAATCTAACTAATGTCTGACAATCTATCACTGTCTCCCATTACCCCCAGATGGGACCGTCTAGTTGCAGGAAAACAAGCTCAGGGCTTCCACTAATTGTACATTATGGTGAGTTGCAAAATTACTTCATTATATATTACAATGTAATAATAATAGAAATAAAGTACACAATAAGTGTAATACACTTGAATCATCCCAAAACCATCTGCCACCCCAACCCTGGTCCATGGAAAAATTGTCTTCCATGAAACCTGTTCCTGGTGCCAAGAGGTTGGGGACCACTATTCTAGATCATCTAAAGGAACATTTTTACAGCTTGAACCAGCCTTGTACATAACTCGTTTTATAATTAGATGCTATGTTTCAAATATTAGTAGCCCTGGGAGGGGTAACACTAATATGCAGAAATAGCCGGGCAGTATATGAGATATCTGGAGGAAGGGAGAACCATGGAGAAGGTGCTAAAGACAAACTTGACTATAGTATTTGATGTGAACATGACCTCAGTTGAAAGTACACCACTATTTTATGTACCTTTAAGAAAAAAGTGCTGTCAATGATGTTTAATGATTGTGCTGCGCTACACATGAGTTGGTCATACTGGCTTCTTATTGCTTTGACATTTCCTGCATTTCTTCTGGGATATTTGGCACTTTTGCCTGCCTTCTTGTATGGCTTGGCATAAGATAGACAATTCTTTGCACATGTCTGTGTAGCAAAATGCAACTCAACTTCATTTACCTTTTGTTATAGATCCTGTAAGACAACTGATTGCTGTTTGCAATAAAATACAGAATTGTGGTCATTCTTCCAAAGAAAAATATGTATTCCACTAATATCAAATTTATCCTCCAACTTCATTTCTATGCTTTTCTACTTATACAATAACTTTTTGTTTCAATGTTGAGTTACATGTAAAGACATATAAAATGGAAATTAAATTTAACACTATAAGTAAATCTTAGCTAAAGCGACAATAATATTAATGTGTATGACCAAGATTGTACATGTGCAACTACATCATGATAGCAACTAGTGGAAGCCGGTTATAAGACTGCATTGATTAAAGACATGGTCACAATATAGAGAGGTTAAAATGAGGGCTGGGTGCGGTGGCTCACGCCTGTAATCCCAGCACTTTGGGAGGCCGAGGTGGGTGGATCACCTGAGGTCGGGAGTTCGAGACCAGCCTGGCCGACATGGTGAAACCCCGTCTCTACTAAAAATATAAAAACTAGCCGGGTAGGGTAGTGGGTGCCAGTAATCCCAGCTACTTGAGAGGCTGAGGCAGGAGAATTGCTTGAACCCAGAAGACGGAGGTTGCAGTGAGCCGACACAGTGCCACTGAACTCCAGCCTGGGTGACAGAGTGAGACTCAGTCTCAAAAAAAAAAAAAAAAAAAAGAAAAAAAGAAGAAGAAAAAGTGCACTTAGAAACAATGAAACACGCTGTTTTTAAAATGTGCCTGCAGACTCATCTACCTCATGCTGAAGTATTTTATCTAGCACTTAAGACTAATTGGTTGAACCACATCCCTTTATGGCTCTGGTTTTATGA
Organism: Pan paniscus; assembly: GCF_029289425.2. Lineage (NCBI taxonomy): Eukaryota > Metazoa > Chordata > Mammalia > Primates > Hominidae > Pan > Pan paniscus. The sequence continues at coordinate 64,793,290 of NC_073249.2, forward strand.
TGTACACTAATGTGTCATAAAACCATAATGTACATTTGGTGACCACAATCATCTTATCAAAGGGCTCTGCTGGAAGTGAGGCTGATGCATGAGTATCCATACCTTAAGCTCTGTTTTCCAAGTTGGTGGTTGTATGATTATATATAGAAGCGTCATTGTCATATTTGCCCTTGCTCCCTTCTACCCACTACATGTACCAGTTAGGAGTTTATTTAATGGGTGTCTTATGATTTTCTTGTCTGGTTTACCTCTTGATGGTCCACATTTCATAAATCATATCTCCTCATATATACAGGAAAGCATATGTTGAAATCACTGAAATTACATAACTTGCCCCCCTTTGAATCAGTTTCCTTCTTATCACTTTGAACATGCTCATTTCAGGCATCTCCACGCTACGGAGTGTGCCCTACAAATAGAGATGTGGGAAACCTGCCAGGAGAAATTAAACTGTCAGTCTCCTCATCTTCCAGATGAGGGTTGATAGATACATCTCTCTATGTTGTGGCAGCCTTCAATCTGAATTGAGCAGATTTCAAACATTTCTCTCAGCTGTGTACCTAGAGTTTAATCTCTGAAGACTTATTTCATTGCCGATCATTTGCAAAATGGATAGATTTGAGTCGTACCCTATCCATTTTTCTCCTGTCACTTACTGGTAAAATAAACACTGAGTAGGAAGTTGTGAAAGAGGATAAAGGAAAGCTCGGCAAACTGGATGGTCCTGAAAAGTCTGTAAGAGACACATGGAAGGTAAACATGCTGGTTGCTTTTGTTCTGCCAGCTGAGGTCATTGGAGCATGATCAGGGAAACTTCAACTTGGAGCTGATGTTCTGATCCTTTGGAAGCTCTTTTGGGATGGAAGGGTTCTCGATTCCTGTTTTTGGTCTTACTCTTGTTACTATCTAAGAGGGCTGTCTCTGTTCTAATCTGCTAGTTGCAGGCTTACAGTTGGTTAGATGATGAAATGTGATGTTTACAGCATCAAGCACAATGTTCAGTAGAAGTTTTGACAAATCCTCCTGCTAGAACTTCATGATAATTTGATCTATCAGATACATTTTAACAACCCTTTTGACCACACATTAGTGGAGCTGATGCAATTAGCTAGTTCTTGTTTTATTGTTACATTAAGAAAAAAACCAAAATTTAAATTTAAATATACAACTCATGTGGTGGAGAAAAAAAGACATACTTTCAGAGGGAAAATCTTACAAGTGAGTTTTATGCTTAAAAACTGAATGCCTTAATATTTATATATCTTCTTTTTTGGAGGTGAAAAAAATCTTCTAGGAAGTTGCTATTTATAAAAAAAAAGTGGCATAGACCTTCCTTTCAAACTTTAGAAAAAACTAGACTTATTAAATCTCACATAGTCAAAGGACAACACCATTTAGAAGCATTTAAAACATTATGATTTTGGGGTACTTGAACATTTGAATAGGAATAAAAGCAATTTTTTTGGATGGCCTGAATTGTTTTTTAAGATTGGGTTTTTGGTGTGATAAAAATATTTTATTTCATGATTATGTGGTAGTTGTACAATTATAAATACGTGTCAAACTCATTGAATTTTACTCTTAAACTTGGTGAAATTTTTGTCTGTAAATTATACTTTAATAACACTGACAAGAAAAATAAAGTATTTTGGGATTTAGAAAAGGACTGGCTGGGATTTCAAGGAAGGGAGTTTCTGTGGACACGCAATATGACACCAAAATCATGGATAGGAACAGAAATTATTTTAATCAAAAGCCAAATGTAATGAAACTATTAAGAAAAATGATTTAGTGACTGTATTTTACATGTTTATTATACTTCTCATTACATTGGGGTTATTTCCCCACTTACATTCATTTGTATGTGTGCAGGTAGAGTAGGGTGGGGACAAGGGGATGGGAGGGTGGGTGTGCATCACGTGAAAATGAAGAGGACTTGGGGCGGAGCAAGATGGCCTAATAGAAGCCTCCAGCGATTTTCCTCCCTGCAGGAACACCAAATTGTACAACTATTCACACAGAAAATCACCTTTATAAGAACCAAAAATCAGGTGATCACAGTACCTAGTTTTAACTTCCTATCACTGAAAGAGGCACCAAAGAGGGTGGGAGAGGCAGTCTTGAATTGCCTATACCACCCGGTCTTCCATTCCCTGGCAGTGGTCGCATGGCACAGAGACAGAATCTGTATGCTTGGGGGAGGGAGAGCACAGGAACTTTGCACTGGAACTCAGTGCTGCCCTGTCACAGTGGAAAGCAATGCCAGGAAGAACTCAGCTGGCACCCATGGAGGGAGTATTTAAACAAGCCCTAGCCAGAGGGGAATCACGCATCCCAGTGGTCAGAACCTGAGTGCTGGCAAGCTAAAGTACTTTGGGGTCCTAAATACACTTGAAAGGCAGTCTAGACCACAAAGACTGTAATTCCTAGGCAAGTCCTGGTGCTGTGCTGGCCTTGGAGCCAGTGGAGTTGGGGGACATGTGACCCAGTAACACACCAGTTGGGGTGGCCAAGGGAGTGCTTGCATCACCATTCCCCTAACCCCAGGCTGCACAGCTTGCATCTCCTGGAAAGACTCCTTCCTTCTGCTTCAGGAGAGGGAAGAGTAAAGAGGACTTTGTCTTGCACCTTGGATACCAGCTCAGCCACAGTAGAATAGGGGACCAGGCAAAGTCCTGAGGCCCCCATTCCAGCCCCTAGTTCCCAAAGGACATTTCTAAACACACCCTGTGCCAGAAGGGAACTTGCTACGTTGAAGGGAAGGCCTCAGTTCTGGCAGGATTCATCACCTGCTGGCTAAAGAGCCCTTGGGTCTCGAATAAACATCAGCAGTACCCAGGCAGTACTTGCCATGGGCATTGAGTGAGACTCAGAGCTGTGCTGGATTCAGGTGAGACCCAGCACATTCCCAGCTGTGGGGGCCACAGAGAGAGACTCTTCTGCTTGTGGAAAGGAGAGGGAAGAGTGTAAAAGATTTTGTCTTGTGGCTTGGGTGCCAGCTCAGCTGCAGTAGAATAGAGCACCAGGTAGATTCCTAAGGTTTCTGACTCTAGGTCCTGGCTCCAGGATGGCATCTCTAGACCTGCTCAGGGCCTGGGGGGAACTCACCATTCTGAAAATAAGGACACAAGCCAAGCTCATCTTGCTATCTGCTAATTGTAGGGCCCTAAGGCCTTGAGCAAACATAGGTCATAGGCAGGCAGTGGTTATCACAGGCCTTGGGTGAGTCCTAGTGCTGTGCCTGGCTTCAGGTCTGACCAAGTATAGTCCCAGTGGTGATGGTCACTGGGTGCTTGTGTCACCCCTTCCCCAGCTCCAGGCAGCTCAACACAGAGAAAGAGACTCCATTTGTTTTGGAGAAAGCAGGGGACGAGAACAAGACTCTGCCCGGTAATCCAGGAAATTTTTCTGGATCTTATCCAAGACCACCAAGGTGGTATCTCTATGAATCTACAAGAGCCACAGCATTACCTAATGCAGATATGGCAGAAGTGACCAAAAACTTAGACAACAACACCTAAGTCCCTTTGAATACCTGGAAAGCCTTCCTAAGAAAGAAGGGTACAAACAAGCCCAGACTGAGAACATGACAATAAATACCTAACTCTTCAATGCCCAGACATTGATGAACATCCACAAGCATCAAGACCATCCAGGAAAACTTGACCTCACCAAAGCTAAGTAAGACACCAGGGACCAATCTTGGAGAGACAGAGATATTTGACCTTTCAGACAGAGAATTCAAAATAGCTGTTTTGAGGAAATTCAACAAAATTCAAGATAACACAGAGGAGGAATTCAGAATCCTATCAGATAAATTTAACAAAGATATTTAAATAAGTAAAAAGAATTAAGCAGAAATTCTGGAGTTGAAAAATGTAATCGACATACTGAAGAATGCATCAAAGTCCCTTAATAACAGAATTGATCAAGCAGGAGAAAGAATTAGCGAACTTGAAGACAGGCTGTTTGAAAATACACAATCAGAGGAGATCAAAGAAAAAAGAATGAAGCATGCCTAGAAGATCTAGAAAATAGCCTCAAAAGGGCAAGTCTGAGTTATTGGCCTTAAAGAGGAGGTAGACAAACAGATAGGGGTAGAAAGTTTATTCAAAGGAATAATAAGGCTTTCCAAACCTCAAGAAATATATAAATATTCAAGTACAAGAAGGTTATAGAACACCTAACTTGGGTTATAGGTTTAACCCAAATAATACTATCTCAAGACATCCAATAATTAAACTCTGATCGTCAAGGATAAAGAAAGGATCCTAAAAGAAGCAAGAGAAAAGAAACAAATAACATACAACAGAGGCTGGGTGTGGTGGCTCATGTCTGTAATCCCAGCACTCTGGGAGGCCAAGGTGGACAGATCACTTGAGGTCAGGAGTTCAAGACCAGCCTGGCCAACATGGTGAAGCCCCATCTCTACGAAACACACAAAAATTAGCTGGGCTTGGTAGTGCATGCCTGTAACCCCAACTACTCTGGAGTCTGAGACAGGAGAATCACTTGAACCCGGGAGGTGGAGGTTGCAGTGAGCAGAGATTGCACCACTGCACTCCAGCCTGGGCGATAGAGTGAGTCTCGTCTTAAAAACAAAAACAAACAGACAAATAAAAAACATACAATGGAGCTCCAATATGTCTGGCAGCAGACTTCTTAGTGGAAACCTTGTAGGCCAGAAGAAAGTAGCATGACATATTTCAAGTACCGAAGGAAAAAAAAAATACCTTGTATCCTAGAATAGTATATCCAGCAAAAATACCCTTCAAACATGAAAGATAAATAAGAACTTTCTTAGACAAGCTAAAGGATTACATCAATGCCAAACCTGTCCTACAAGAAATGCTAAAGGGAGTCCTTCAACCTGAAAGTAAAGGGTGTTAATGAGCAAGAATAAAGCATTGGGAGGTTCAAAACTCACTAGTTACAGTAAGTACACAGAAAAAGCCAGAGTATTATAACACTGTAATTGTGGTGTGTAAACTACTCAGGTCTTGAGTAGAAAGACTAAAAGATGGACTGATCAAAAATAATAACTATAAGTTTTCAACACATAGACAATACCATAAGCTATAAATATAACAACAGAAAGTTAAAAAGTGGATTAACAGAAAGTTAAAAAACAAGTTAATGTATAGAGTTTTTTTTGTTTTCTCTTTGCTTATTTGTTTATGCAATCAGTGTTAAGTTGTCATCAGTTTAAAATAATGGGTTATAAGATATTATTTGCAAGCCTCATGGTAGCCTCAAATAAAAAATCATATAACAAACAAAAAAATAAAAATAAAGAAATTAAAAACACCACTGGAGAAAAATCATCTTCACTAATAAAATGACAGGAAGGCAGAAAAGAAGGAAGAGAAGACCAAAAAGCAATCAGAAAACTAATAACAAAATAGCAGGAGTAAGCCCTTACTTATCAATAATAACATTGAATGTAAGTGAACTAAACTCTCCAATCAAAAGACATAGAATGGCTGAATGGATAAAACACAAGACCCAATGATTGGTTGCCTATAGGAAATACACTTCACCTATAATGACACACATAGGCTGAAAATAAAGGGATGGAAAAAGATGTTCCATACAAATGAAAACCAAAAAAGAGCAGGAGTAAACTATACCTATATCAGATAAAATAGATTTCAAAATAAAAACTATAAAAAGAGACAAAGGGGGTCATTTTAGAATGATAAAGGGGTCAATTCAGCAAGAGGTTATAACAATTGTAAATATATATGCACCCAACACTAGAGCACCCAGATATTATAATAAGCACCTAATAACAAGCAAATTAATAATAAAGATTGGAGCAGAAATAAATGAAATGGAAATGAAAAAACAATACAAAAGATCAATGAAACAAAAAGTGGGGTTTTTGAAAAGATAAGTAAAATTGACAAACTTTAGTCAGACTAAGAAAAAAAGAGAAGACCCAAATAAAATTAGACCTGAAAATGGAAACATTACAACCAATGCTGCAGAAATTCAGAGGATTATTAGTGGCTACTATGGCTAACTATATGTCAATAAGTTGGAAAACCTAAGAGAAATGGATAATTCCTGGATACCTACAACCTACCAATATTGAATCATGAAGAAATTCAAAACTTGAACAGACCAATAACAAGTAATGAGATCAAAGCTGTAATAAATATATAGCAAAGAAAAGCCCAGGGCCTGATAGCTTCACTGCTGTATTTTACCAAACATTTAAAGAACTAATACCAATCCTGCCCAAACTATTCTGAAAAACAAAGGAGAAGCAAATAGTTCCAAATCATTCAATGAGGCCAGTATTACCTGACACCAAAAACAGACAAAGACACATCAAAAAAAGAAAACTACAGGCCAATATTGTTGATGGATGTTGATGCAAAAATCCTCAACAAAATACTAGTAAATTGAATTCAACAAAACATTAAAAAGATCATTTATCGTGATGAAGTGGGATTTATCCCAGGGATGCAAGGATGATTCCATATATGTAAATCAATCAATCTGATACATCATATCAACAGAATTAAGGACAAAAACCATATGATCATTTCAATTGATGCTGAAAAGCATTTGATAAAATTCGACATCCCTTTGTGATAAAAGCCCTCAAAAACTGGGTCTAAAAGAGACATACCTCAACACCATAAAAGCCATATATGACAGGTCCACACGAAATCCTTTCCTCTAAGATCTGAAACACAACAAGGACACCCACTTCATCACTGTTACTCAACATAGTACTGGACATCCCAGCTAGAGCAGTCAGACAAGAGAAAGAAATAAAAGGCACCTAAACTGGAAAGGAAGACATCAAATTATTCTTGTTTGTAGATGACATGATCTTATCTTTAGAAAAATACGAAGACTCTACCAAAAAAAAAAAAAAAACTATTAGAACTGATAAACAAATTCAGTAAAGTTGCAGGATACAAAATCAATATACAAAAATCAGTAGCATTTCTATATGCCAGCAGTGAACAATCTGAAAATGAAATCAAGAAAGTAATCCCACTTATAATAGATGCTAATAAAATTAAATACCTAGAAATTAACCAAAGAAGTGAAAGATCTCTACAATGATAACTATAAAACACTGATGAAAGAAATTGCAGATGGCACACACAAAAAGGAAAGATATTCCATGTTCATGGGTTGGAATTATTAATATTGTTAAAATGTCCATACCATCCAACCCAAAGCAATCTACAGATTCAATGCAATCCTTATCAAAATACCAATGGCATTCTTCACAGAAATAGAAAAGACAATCCTAAAATTTATATGGAACCACAAAAGACCCAGGATAGCCAAAGCTATCATGAACAAAAAGAACAAAACTGGAGGAATCACATTACCTGACTTCAAATTGTAGTACAGAGCTATAGTAACCAAAACAGCATGGTGTTGGCATAAAACCAAACACATACACCAATGGAACAGAATAGAGAACCCAGAATAAATCTATATATCTACAGTGAACTTATATCCCACAAAGGTAACAAGAGCATACTTTGGAGAAGGGACAGTCTCTTCAGTAAATGGTGCTAGGAAAACTGGAGGTCCATACGCAGAAGAATGAAACTAGACCCCTACGTCTTGCCATATACAAAAACCAAATCAAAATAGATTAAAGACTTAAATCTAAGATGTCAAAGTATGAAACTACTAAAATAAAACATTAGGGAAACTCTCTAGGACATTGGACGGAGCAAAGGTTTCTTGAGTAATGTCCCATAAGCATGGGCAACCAAAGCAAAAATGGACAAATGGGATCCCATCAAGTTAGAAGGCTTCTGCACAGCAAATGAAATAATCAACAAAGTGAAGAGACAACTGACAGAATGGGAGAAAATATTTGCAAACTATCCATCTGACAGGGGCTGATAACCAGAATGTATAAGAAGCTTAAACATCTCTATAAGAAACAATCTAAGTTAAATCAGGCGTGATTTAACTCACGTCTGTAATCCCAGCAGTTTGGGAGGCCGAAACAGGTGGATCACCTGAGGTCAGGAGTTCGAGACCAGCCAGACCCACATGGTGAAACCCTGTCTCTACTAAAAATACAAAAATCAGCTGGGTGTCATGGCAGGTGCCTGTAATCCCAGCTACTTGGGAGGCTGAGGCAGGAGAATCACTTGAACCTAGGAGGCAGCGGTTGCAGTAAGCTGAGATTGTGCCATTGCACTGCAGCCTGGGTGAAAGAGTGAGACTCCAACTCAAAACAACAAAACAAACAAAAACAAAAAAACAAAACAAAAGGGACAAAAGATCTGAATAGATATTTCTCAAAAGAAGACAACCAAATGGCAGACAGGTATATGAAAAGGTGCCCAAAGTGAGACCTTTGTATGTTCTCACTTGTTTGTGGGAGCTAAAAATTAAAACAATTGAACTCACAGAGGTAGAGAGTAGAACAGTAGTTACCAGAGGCTGGAAAGAGTAGTGGGTGAGGTGAAGGGGGTTGATTAATAGGTAAAAAAATGTAGTTAGATAGAATGAATAAGATCTAGTATTTGATAGTATAACAGGGAGACTACAGTCAACAATAATTTATTGTACATTTAAAAATAATTAAGAGTATAAATGGATTGTTTGTAACATGAAAGGATAAATGCTTGATGTGATGGCTACCCTATTTATACTGATGTGATTATTACACATTTTATGCCTTATCAAAATATGTCATGTATCCCATAAATACATATACCTACTATGGACCCACAAAAATTAAAAATTAAAAAAAATGAAGGAGATGTGAAAGGTAATTGGTGAGGGTGTAGTTGTGGGGAGAGTAATTCCTTCTACTCTCATCAACTTAATTATGTGCGTGTAATTCACATTTGTATTTCAAGGACTTGTGTGTTATAATATAATACAAAAAGCATTTGCTTTTATAGAGAAACAGATAAGCCCCAATTGGTATTATTGATATTATTATACAATTACTGCTTCTTTAAAGTTGAGCCTACGTGCTGAAAATAACCAGAGCACAGAATCATAGTTTGCTAAATTGCCTTATTAGAACCATTTGAATGTTCCTGAAAATAATGGCAGAATTGATGCTAATTTGGAGGTTACTATTGATTGACTGCTCCTCTTGAAATTATTGAATTGATAATGCTGTGCTTTGGCAGCTGATGGCCACCCATTTGCCTTGATTGTTACATACTAACTTAATGATATGTACTAGTTTTAGTTGGGCAAATATTGTGTGCTTTCTAAGCAGCCTATTACTTTGTACTGTTTCTTTGGAGAAAATTTCTTTCTTATCCACTCAAAAATGAAATATGTCTTAAAAGCACAGCCCTTTGTAAAGATGGAAGGAAAAATTTGTATCTATGGGCCTATTACCCAGTGATAATCACTTATCATTTTGGTATATTTTCTTCCAGTCTTTCTTCTCTGCTCAGCTGGTTCTGTTTCTTTTACTTTTTTGTGATCGCTGTCTCTATAAAAGTCTGTATTCACTTTTTTGTTGTTTTCGCTTACCTTAGGATGTCTTTTTATATGTTAGATATGTTTTACAAATTTTTTTTTTGAGACAGTTTCACCTTTGTTGCCCAGGCTGGAGTGCAATGGCGCAATCTCGGCTCAGTGCCACCTCCGCCTCCCGGGTTCAAGTGATTCTCCTGCCTCAGTCTCCCAACTAGTTGGGATTACAGCCATGTGCCACCATGCCCGGCTAATTTTTTTTTTTTTTTTTGAGACAGAGCCTTGCTCTGTCACCCAGGCTGGAGTGCAGTGGTGCAATATTGGCTCACTGCAACCTCTGCCTCCCTGATTCAAGCGATTCTCCTGCCTCAGCCTCCTGAGTAGCTGGGACTACAGGCGCCTGCCACCACACCTGGCTAATGTTGTATTTTTAGTAGAGATGGGGTTTCACCATGCTGGTCAGGTCTCGAACTCCTGACCTCAGGTGATCCACCTGCCTTGGCCTTCCAAGGTGCTGGGATTACAGGCGTGAGCCACCGTGCCTGCCTACAAATATATTTTTAATGGTTGCATTCATTTTAAAATATAGAATGCCTTACTTCCCTGAGTTTACCATTTTCTTATATTTCATTATACATAATTAGATCAGAAAATACATTTCTTTTTGGTAGGATAAAATTATTGTTTGCTTTGACTTTTATAATTTTAAAGCAGTTGATAGACTACCAAATTTAATAATAATTAAGATATTTAATAAATATTGCATGTTCTTACTCATGTGGAAGCTTAAAAAAGTTCATCTCATAGAAGTGGAGAGTAGAGTAGTGGTTACTAATAGTGGTTAGAAGCTGGGAAGGGTGAAGGGAATAGGGAGAGGTTGGTTAAAGGATGTCAAATTATAACCAGGAAGAATAAATTCTGGTGTTCTATAGCACTGTAGGGTGAGTATAGTTAACAATAATTTGTTATTTATTTTCAAATAGCTAGAAGAGAGGATTTTTTAATGTTCCCAACACAAAGAAATGATAAATGTTTGAGGTGATGAGTATGCTAATTACCCTGATTTGATCATTACACATTGCAAATATCAAAATATCACACTCTGTATCCCATAAATCTGTACAACCATTGTGTCAATTATTATGTCTTATGATCTCTTCAAATAGCCATAAACGTTAATTGGTTGTATTTCATATCTTTCCGATAATTTAGTCATGGGCTCTGAGTTTCTTTCTTAAGATGAGAGCCTTGATTTTCCATTTTTACACGTCTTGTAGGTTTCCTCCTCCTCAATGTCCTCCAGGTGAAGGCTCAAACCCACTTCCTCTTTAAAGTTTGCTGCATTTCCTGTCCATTCATTTCCCTGACTTTGGTGTCAGTTCTTATTTATTTAAAATTATAACAACTATAAGTTTTTTCTTTCTATCCCTGGGTAATGAATTGCAACAAGACTTTTCATCCCCAACACCTCCCCCTCCCCCAGCCCCTGAAAAAAGGAAATTTCTTCTGCTTGAAGGTACTTTTGATTGCCTGTGATTAAAAACAATTTTTTTTTGTTATCTGGAGATTATTAAAGAGCCAATGACTCATAGAAGGCATTGTATATTTACGTATATATTATACTTATTACCTAGGATGTTTACAGAATTTCCCCCTTGGGAGTTAATATGCAGCTGCGTTTTATTCCTCACCTGTTACCATTACCCTAATAAAGACAAGTCCAAAGTACCATGGAAACCCTTCAGGAGAAACAGCAAAACAGATGACAAAGCAGCTCATTTCTTTTCTTCTTAATGGTCTCTTTTTTTAAAATTATTTCCAAAGCAAATTTGAGTGTGTTTTGATTTTCCAGGAAGTAAATAACTTCTGATATTAAGACCGTTTAAACATGGTTATTTTCCCCTTTGCACTGAATCGGATTAAGCCAACCAAGTATTTTGTGCCATATAAACATGGTCTTAATCTAAATATTCACCTCAAAACTTTCTTTGTAAACATGTAGTTTTGATGCCTTGGCTTCCAGCAGAATGGTAAGCTTCACATGGGATTTGGAGAAAAGGAATCAAACACTCCAATGCTCCCTTTGGGAACTCCTTCCCTGGAATCCAAGGCTGCTTCAGGCAGGTCACCTTGATTCACCTATAGGTCAGGACAGGCCAGTTTGTACCAGATATTTACATGCTTAAATTACTGATTTTTTTTTTGTTTGTTTGTTTTCAATGTGTCTCACACTAAATCACTGCATAGCTAAACATATTACTTTAGGATGAGTCTTTCTGACAACTTAAAATTTATTTGTAGTCTTTCTGGTTCTCTAATGAAGGAATAATAAACTCACAGTATGTAAGAAAAAGAATAGTTTTGGAATGGAGTTTTCTAAAGAATTTTAGAGGTTTTTTTTTACAAGTTTAAATGTTGGTGTAAATGTTCCATTTGTGTGGCAAATTAATTTTCCATGTGCATTCCCTTTATTCCAATGGTGGAGGATGTTGGGAGGGTGGACAGGGAAAATACACTCACTATACAGCTAATATCAATTCTGTGCCTGCTACTGACCACTCTAGGCTCTCAGGAACAAAGATGAGCAATGCACTTTCAATGAGCTGCTATACTGGAGAGAGAGGGCATGTAAATAAATCACTATATTACATTATGGTGTAGACATTGGAGAAATGGGGGTTAAGGTAAAAGACTGGGTAAATATAGAAAAGGGAACAATTAATTCTGACCAAGGCGTTAGGTAAGGAGAATTCAGGAGAAGCTTCAAGGTAGACTTGCAATTTGACTTTGCAGATGAATAGGAATTTATCTGGGTCTATAGGTTCTAGGAAGGGTGAACAGTACAGGCAGTTATGATGTGCTATGCTTAACCACTGTGGGGAACGTGCCATAGCCAGCATATACAACGCTCTGTGGATAGAGGAGAAGCTGGACAGGTGGGTTGGGACCAACTTGAGAAGAGCCTGGAAGAACCCAAGGTGGCTTTTATCAGGGGAAGGACCTGATCAGTTATGTGTTTTCTAATGTTACCTTTGCCGTGATGTGAAGAGTGGGTTTGAAAGGGGAGCAGTTAGAGGCAAAGTTAGGAGCTCATTGCAGTCATTATTTTTGTAAGAGACGAGGGCCTGAACCAGTCGTTAGTGGCAAGATTGCTTTTGAGAGAGATCCCCAAAGCCCAAAGGGCAGGGTTTGCTGACTGTGGCACCTAGAGGAGGAGATCCAAAAGGATGATTCTGAGGTTTCTACTGCAGGCACCCAGGTGATGGTGAATCTGTTAACTGAGACAGGGGAGCAAATTCGAAGTGCCTGTCAGGACTTTCACAAGGAGTTATTCAGCAGGAGACATTTGGAAATATGCGGCAGGGATCCAGGAGAGGTTGGGACAGCAAACACACATGTGGAAGTCATTGGGTTGTACAGGCAGTTCAGTGGGGTTGCGTTTTTAAGGGAAAGAGTGACTGATTAAGAAGTGGATAGAGGTGATGAATCTGAGAACAATGGATTCAGGGTATTGTTTCAAGAGGTTTGATGGTTAAGGGTAAAAAAGAGGGCAGTTGCCTGAGAGGTAGATGAGTAATTTTCTTTTCTGGGACTTGAATGCATGTGTGGGTGAAAACTAGTGGTGAGGAAGACAATGGCAATCCGAGAAAAAGGAGATAATTAATGTAGTGAGTTTGGAAGAAAAATATTGGGGGGGTCTTCCTTTTGAGGTGGACAGGAGGAGGAAAGTATAGTAGATGATGAGATGAACTTAGAGGTGGATAGAAGAGAAATGAAACTTATTATATCTCCATTTTCTTAAAAGAGGAAGTCTGAGTAAAGGGAGGGTGGAGAAGGGAGTTTAAGGATACTTTTGACGATGTGAGAGCTGCTTTGAAAAGTGGAAGAGACCGGCCGGGCAGGGTGGCTCACGCCTGTAATCCCAGCACTTTGGGAGGCCGAGGCGGGCGGATCACGAGGTCAGATCAAGACCTTCCTGGCTAACATGGTGAAACCCCGTCTCTACTAAAAAAAAAAAAAAAAAAAAATTAGCCGGGCGTGGTGGCGGGCGTCTGTAGTCCCAGCTACTCGGGAGGCTGAGGCAGAATGGCATGAACCCGGGAGGTGGAGCTTGCAATGAGCTGAGATCGCGCCACTGCACTCCAGCCTGGGCAACAGAGTGAGACTTCATCTCAAAGAAAAAAAAAAAAAAGTGGAAGAGATAGTCATGGGGATAAGAAAAAGTTTGCTGAACAGCAATGAGTCCAGCCCAGGCTGGGGCTCATTTGTCTGCAGCGGAGCCAAGCGCACAGCATAGCAGTGTTTTCTGTACTGCTGGGAAGCCTGCAATAAGCAGCCGGGAAAATGGGCAGGTGGGTTGATCCGTGGCTAGATATTGGCTGGGCAGATTTTGAAGAAAGATTTTCTTAGGGATAGGAAAATCAAAGATATTCTTGACTGGTGTTAGTGAATCAACTATGAGTCCTGGAGATCAACGATAAGTAGTGAAGGAAGTAAAACTTGGAGCGGTTCTAGGGGCTAGGGAAATCGGGAGGGGCAAGAGCTTGGAAGGCTGAAGGAGATGAATAGTAGAATAAGCAGGTTTAAAAGAGAAAAGAAAAAGGAAATAATGTTATGGATCAGGCATAGTATTTTCATACATATCTAGTTTATCAATTCATAAGTCATTCCTTCAATAATAAAAATATTTATTTTTGTCTTATTATAAATATAAAATATCTTTATTTTGTTATATTAAATGGAACAAACACTTTTCAGTCTTATCCTGGAAATTGAATATTTTACTTAAAAAAACCCCTCATTTTAAAACTTTGGCCAAGTTGTATATGGTTTATTTGGAGACACACACACACATAATTATTCAAGGGGAATAAAGGGAAGTTAATGAATTGGATTCTTTTGCTCATAGCTAATTTATTCCCCATCTACTGTGGTAGTAAAATAAAACTTAAATATTTACAGTTAGCCTATCATTGTCATGTACCTGTTACAATTAAATAAAGTGAAAATTTTAAATGTAAGCTGAAGTTAAGTTTCCAACCTAAGTTTCTTTTAGCATTACATGTAAATAATGTATTTACCTATTACAACTTTCTTTTTCCCCTCATTACCATTTTTTCGTTCCCCTACATCGATATCTCTGTTACAAAGCAATGGTATCTATTTATACTATGCAGATCAGCTTCAATGCTGTGAAGAGCTCACAGAAATAATAATAGACACATTTATTTGCATATTATGTTTCTGCTTCTGCAAGTAATATTCTTTCTTATAATGCTTGTATCTTTTATTTGGAGAGCTTCAAGTGATCTGGAAGAATCCCATTGTGTTCCATAAAGGAGAGTAGATGAGCAGATGGCTTCCACATCTGCAAAATGGGAATGTTCATGGACTTCTGAAACTATACTGAAATTTCAGAATTCTCTGTGGCAGTTATATAATATGCTCCTTGAAACAACAGCATATTCAGGAATGGACTAGAATCCAGGCCTTTTGCCAACAAGCCATTCTTTAATCCTATTGAGGTCATTATTTTCTCTATTTCCTAAAGTCAACAACCTGACATTAAGGAAGCCTTTGCTATGCAGGTTTCTTTCAACCTATGTCTCTCTGTCTCTGTCTCTTTCTCTTTCCCTTTTATATCTATTATTCAAATTACATTTATGTGTAGTTACACATTAGTTGTTCTCTCTTGCCTCCATTCTAAGTTCCTTCACTAGATTTCAAAAATCGCTTACCATATCAAATAGAGCCGAGGCCATCCATCCTTCAAGCTACCCATCATCAGAGCCATACCTTATATATTATTCTATTCCTCTCCATCACAACAAAACAAAGGAAAACTGATTAAGTGCCCTCAGCATTCTGGAATACAATCTCCCCCATCACCCCAGAAGTACTAAAACATCTTACTATTCTTTAGAGAGCTTTGAAGTGGGTACTTTGATACCAGTGAGCACATATGTTGGTGCAACTAACTTCTCCAGAACAAGAGCCTTCGCCCTCTGCAATTGTACAGATCCAGGCATCTTGCTAATGCTTACAAATGTCAGATTTATTCTTCATTACAATGCTATTGAATATAACAAACTGGCCTCATCGTAAGAATCTCCTGGAGGAAGATATTGAAAACACAGTTTCTCTGACTTCCCTCATATAGATTCTGATTTAGTAGGTCTGAGGTAGGGAATGGAATTTTCTACTTTTTATCAGGCAACTCAGGAGAATCTTATGACCAGTAAGACAAAGGAAACACTGAGATTGGTGATTTTTATCCCTATTTTAAGATGAAGACATGAAAGGTTTTCTAGAGACATACTGCTCAATATGGTAACCATTAGCCACACGTGGCTATTAAAATGAAAGTTAATGGGCTGGGCACAGTGGCTCATGCCTGTAATCCCAGCACTTGGGGAGGCCAAGGCAGGCGGATCACGAGGTCAGGAGATCAAGACCATCCCGGCTAACATGGTGAAAACCCGTCTCTACTAAAAATACAAAAAATTAGCTGGGCATGGTGGCGGGTGCCTGTAGTCCCAACTACTCAGGAGGCTGAGGCAGGAGAATCATTTGAACCCAGGAGGTAGAGGTTGCAGTGAGCCGCGAGATCACGCCACTGTACTCCAGCCTGGGTGACAGAGCGAGATTCTGTCTCAAAAAAAAAAAAAAAAAAAAAAAAAAAAAAGAAAGTTAACTAAATCATTAATTTTGTAAAAGTATGTGAGATGAGAGATATGTTAATCTTCTTCACTACAGTAACCATTTTACTACCCATATGTATCCCATAGCATCATGTTGTAATCCTCAATTATACATAAGAAAATTTATCTTAAAAACTAAAGAGAAAAGAAAAACAGGTATTAAGTTTTTCAGTCACACTAGCCACATTTCAAGTGTTCAGTAGCCCCATGTTACCAGTGACTGTTGTACCACACAGAACAGATACAGAACCTCTCTGTCATCCCCAAAATTTCTATTAGACAACACTTCTAGTAGACACCACATTTGTTAGCATGTGATGTTTTTGCTTCTGTGAGTAATAACCTTTCTTGGAATGTTTATCTTTTATTTGGAGAGCTTCATGTACTCTGAAGGAATCCCATTATATTCCCTCAAGGAAAGCAGATGAGCAGATGGCTTCCACATCTGCAAAATGTTTTCTAGAGAAAAAGTGACTTGCCCAAAGTCATATAATTAATACGTAGTGGAAACAACTTAATGAGGATTTAGACCTGCACCTTTCTGAAGTAGAATCTTGTGCCACTGTAAGTCCAGCTTTGTTCAGTGGAGACTGAGTCAGCTTGAGGGAAAGGATTGAAAGTTTGCTCTATGCTGAGATTGAACAAGCTCTCCTCAGATATTTCTGAAAGCCTAGATGTCTATGTCTTCCTTTTTGGGTAGTAGGACTGAAACAGAATGGGCCTCTGAGAATGGCTTAGTATAAACCACTAATGGTACCATATTTGGGGGAATGCAGACAGATGACAGTCATTAATCTGACTGCACAATAAGCCAGATTTGCATCCATGGCTGCAATCCACTTCTTACCTACATCCAATCAACAGGAAGTTCACCTGGTTCAAGAGAGCATCTACTTTTAAAATGTTTCCTTTTCGCAGTGTGGAAATAACAGTTGCTCTTATATCTAGGCAGTCCTTCAGGTACTCGCAATGTTTCAAATTTAAATCAGTGGTTTGGATTCTGGAGTACTTTTATCTTGCAGAACAAATATTATTGAATGTTGGTTTGGTTTTCACCTATAAAAATCTGCAATGTACATAAAAGAAATAATACACCTGAATTATAATACAGAACTATAAGTACAGTATCAATTATATGTAACTGCCATTTACAACTTGTCTTTTATGAGACTATACAATAAACATTCCAACTGTATGCTGGGAATAATTCTTCCCATTCTGTTAACCCATAATAGTTTCAATGGAGTGCATGAGCTCAGGTACGTGAGCTGATATGTCTTGGGCTCTTACTAACTTTCTACACCTATATAAATGATGCATCTCTCATTGGCAAAGACACAAAAGTTTGAGAACATGCTGGTGAGCCTGTGTGTAAATGATGATCTCCTATGATAATGGTGGCAGTGCAAACGGTATAATTCCTATGGAGGTCAATGTGTCCATTTTTATAAAAATTACAAATGCATTTCCTCCTTGACTTAGCATTTTCATGTCTACAAATTTTTCCTATATATATATATACCTGCATGGTATGAAAGGCATATATATATATATATATATATAAAAATATAAATATAAATATATATGTATATTATATATATTATATATGTATATTTTATATATATATATACCTGCATGATATGCAAGACATATATAAAACAATTCATTGCAGTATTGTGCATACTAGACAAAGGAAACTGCCCAAGTATCCATCGATAGGGGACTGATTAAACCAGTGGTTCTAAACTTCAGTGTGGATCATAATCACTTGGAGGGCTTGCTAAAGCACAGATTGCTGGATTGTACCTCCAGAATTTCTGATTCAGTAGGCCTGGGGCCAATGGGCAAGCAGAGCTAAAATCCAGCCCATGTTGCATTCTCCATTCATGTGGGGCTGGCTGTATCTGCCCTGAAGAAGGGGCACCTTTCCATAGTTTGCATGTAAATGCTATACAGCTAGCAGTAGTCTGAGACTCTATGAAAAAGCTGTCAGTCTCATAAAAATCATAAATGTATTGTTATCCTGATAAAAATGCCAGCATTATTTTTCCATAGGACTTGACATAATTCACCCTAAATTTATAAACAATTCCTACATGTCAGTAAGAAGACAAACGGGGAGAGGATATGGAGTCACAGGATAAGAAACCGCAATGGCCAGTAAATATATGAAAGGTTGCTCAGCCTCACTAGTAAGTGCAAATGAAGGCACCATTTTTCACCTGTTGAAACAGGCAAAAATGTGGAAGTGGGACAGTACCGAGAATTCCTGAGGATGTGGGAGGAGGTAAGTCTTATACCCTGCTAGTGGGATGTGAATTGCGCAGCCACTTTGGAGGGCAGTTTGGCTATATGAAGTGCAGGTGAAGATGCTCACCCTTTGACCTAATATTCTTAACACACGCAGTAGAGAAACTTGTATATATGCACCAGGAGATTCATGCACCAATGTTCACATCAGCATTGATTGTATGAGCAAAAAGAGAGGAAATATGTGAGAGGTCCATCAACAAGGAAATAAATTGTACTATATGTTAGAATTATAAATAACTGTTAAAATAAGTAAACTAGAATTAAATATACCATGTACATGTGTGTATATATATTTACATATATATATGAGCTATATATCATAATGTGAGTGAAAAAAACAAGCTGCAGAATGATAGGTAGAATTAAGCTTGAACACATGGATAATAATATTATGTATGGATACATACATACGTTGTAAGAGTCTAAAATGATTGACAGGTGTAAACACCAGTTTTAGCGTAGTGGTGCCTGGTGATGTTGTGGGGCAGGGTAGAGGGGGTTGCAAATGTAGCTGTAGTATTTTGTTTAAAATTTTTTTGAGGCAAATGTGGCATAATATCACCATTTTATTTAGCTGGGTAGTAGGTATATATATTATTCACTTTATTATTCGGTCTGAACTGTTTCATAACTAAAGAAAACATGCACGTACACCAAACTGTTGTTATAGTAGTCTATAACTCAGTGTATCTCATCTCTTGGCTCATATAAAGTTGGATACAGAGCAGGGTCCAGAGAAGCTTTGTTAAAGACTTTTTAAATACCATGCAGATGATGGGACTGGTTCATAGCAGTACTTTTTAACCTTGATTTTGTGCAAAACAGATTCTTAATCAGTAGATAAGAAAATCTACCTAATTAGTGCATTTTCCCAGGGAGCCTTATGGTATTAGCCAGCAAAGACTGCAGCTTTAATTGAGACAGTGATGCAACTTAATTGGAACACCTGAATGCGATTAAGGGAGGGGGGGTACTCATATAAGGTCAGCTGGTTTCCCTGGTGCCCAGAGCTCTGCTGGGTCTATGCCTTTTTGCTGACAACCTCTGCCAACTGGGATGAAGCTGAGCCAAATGCTTTTACTGTCTTTCTTAGATCACTTAATGAAATGTTTTAAATACAGATTCCATGTATTTCAGTGTGTATCGTGAAACACATTGGCATGCTGATTCTACTGGTAAACTTTAGAACTTATTACATAGAAGCACTAGATATTTGCATTGCTTTTAATTGTTATTGATGCAGGAGTTTAATATATATTAAGTGAAATAAATTGATAATTGTGTTGAGACTCAATAATGTATTTTAATTGATTATATCTTTATTTGGGTTCTCCAGAGAAACATAACTAATGGGATATATGTGTGTGTGTGTGTGTGTGTGTATTTGTTATAAAGAATTGGCCCACAGAATTATGGAGACTGACAAATCCAAGGTCTGCAGCTGGTAAGCTGGAGGCCCAGGAAAGCTGATGATGCAGTTCTAGTCTGAAAGCTAGCAGGCTGGAGACCCAGGAAGAACCCATGCTCCAGTGCATGTCCAAAGCCTGGAAAAGACCAATGTCCAAACTCAAGGGATTCAGGCAGGAGAAAATTTCGTCTTACTCAGGCTTTTTGTTCTACTCAGGCCTTCAACTGATTGGATGAGGGCCACCCACATTGCCCAATCGACTTTACTCAGTCCACCCATTCAAAAGTTAATCTCTTCCTGAAACACCCTCACCAACACACTCAGCATAATGTCTTGGCATCCCATGGCTCAAACTGACACATAAAATTAATCATCAAAACATCTTTTTGCCTAAATTTAAGATCATTTCACAAGGCTTCTGGACAATGTAGTTTTTATTACCAAAGAGTACTTATATTCCTTTATTAATTTAAAAAAGTGCTTGAATTCCTCCATAAAAATTAATGTAGTACTAACAGAGAAGAACACTCTTTAAAAATTGTCACTAATCTTTAAAAAAGTTTTTTTCGTAAATATTCTATTACTAACTAGTTTTGTGACCTTGGATCAATTAATTTCTTGATCTGAAAATAGGAGAGCATTGGAAAGGAAGATTGTGATCCCATCCAGCTCTAGAGGTCTGTAATCTTTGATGTTTTCATCAGTATATGGATGTTGGAATGTGACTGGCATTGGTATGTCTATGCTACCTGCTACCATCCAAATGAACTCAAGTTGCTTTCTTAGGTGGATTGTGGAATGTAGTGGAATGTAGTCTCAGTTATTTACAGTTCTACTTCATACTTAATCTCCTTGGTGCGTATAATGACTAGTTAGAAGTAAGTGAATTTCACCTATGAGGCCTAGACTCCAAGCAGAGCTGATGTCATGAGATTCCAGCACATTTATTAAGTGCTAGGTGAACTCACCTTATGGAAGAGCAATTTCCATAGGAAAAAGGAGTGATTTTAAAGAACGTACTATCTACATAGTCAACACTATTGGATTTTCAGGTGGAGTTTTTGGCCTCTATTTTTAGAGCATCATGTACCATAGCTTTGGGGGTAATTTTTCACTAGCATACATTACTTAGGAATGTTTAAATTTAGTGATTAACTGATCCAGTGACTGGCAATCATTAGATTGCCAAATAAATAAAATTTGGCTCTGTGATGAGCTATATTTTCAACTGTTCTAGGTCAGATTTTATTATTGGAGATGTTTGAGTTATTATCAGAAAAACTATATCCAGAGACATAGTGCTTGACCAAATCATGTGGACAGTGGGTCAAAACCATTTTGGCATTTCACAAAATCTTGTGAGGATAAGTTAGAACATGCTAAAGTAATTTTCACTAGTGAGTATTCTATCAACCTTGTGAATAATTTCAGAAAATGTTAGCTGGCTACAGAAATGTTGAACGGTTTATAGACTTTTTTTCCTGGACCCTCCCAAGCCTAGCAATACTACCTTCCATTTTCTAGCCAAGTTCATTCCTTACTGTTACACATATCCCCAGACTAACAAAATGCAAGCATATCTGGGCCCCAAACACAGTTATCTAGAAATGCATTTTTTTACATTAATGGCATAGATTCTTGAGAAAGAAAAAATGTAAAATATAAAGCAAGCATTTCAAACAAATGTATGTCTGTGTGGAGAGAAGAAAAATGAAATAAGAAAAAGAAAAAAACATAGGAAAATAAGAGAGAAACCTAGAGGAGACACCATAGAACCTGATGTGTTGGAAGGGAAATCACTGAAATTCCTGGGCTTGTGGCCTGGCTTATTTTATGTCTGGCCTGATTTCTTTTAATGTGCATGTTGTGTTCATTTGCATGGTTGCAATCTTTAAGCAAAGAATATTTTCAGGATTTTGGAATAATCTGAGAGCCCCTGATAAAATGAGTGCAGAAAAAATTTAATGACTGTGATTAGTCACAAAAAGAGCAAAGGGAATCTCATTATTTCAGTTTCTGAATTTCAGTTAGATGTTTTCCTTAAAACCAAGAAAGGTTGTCTAATGGGCAAAAACATTGTTATTCTTCATGAATTCATAGTTCCTGTGATGCTCTCTGAAAAAGCAGCTATATCAGATTAATTTTCTTTTTCACACTCTTCCCTCTCATTTTTGTAAAGAAAAAGACAGCCAATCTGTAGCTTCCTTGGGGGGCATTAGACAGCTTAGAAAAGTGGCAAAATAAACAAGATTTATTCTCATCAGATGTGTCATGAGAAAATTGGAGGCGTGCTGTGAGGTAATGACAAAATAATCTTGAAAATTTCCAAGCACTTCTTCCAAGTGGAATGGAAGGAAATTTAAAGTCAGCTTTCATCTATTTATAGCTGAAACAAGATGTGTGCATAAATGTATGGGCATATATATTTTTTCTAACAATACTATTGGTTTCCTCTCCTAAAAAAGAGGAAACCAAACTTAAGGTCTTAGAGTTCTAGAAAGGTGTCCTCTGGAAAAGTTGACCACAGCGGGATTTTAGTTTCTCTATGGAATAAGGTAGTGGGAATAGTAACATGAAATGGTAGTGTGTTTTTTCCTCTCTGTCCATCTTCTCCCATTTCTCTTACTTATATTAACCTTTGAAGGTATTGTTCCAGAAAATGCACAGTGCCAATGGGACCTTAATTTATTTCAGTGGTCATTTGCAGAAAACAATGTTTAGCTGATATATACTCTTTTACGTAGCATCTGTAAGTACATGAAGATTCATTGAATGCCTTTGATGGACTAAGCTTTGTGGCCATATTAGAGATACTGGGCTTGCTTTTAGAACAGGACTTGGGAAGAACTTAGGGTCTCTCACAGTTCGCTGCAGGTTTTGCTCACAGAATTTGGGACCTCTATGAGGGTAAGTGTTGGAAAGCAGGAAACGATGCTTTATTGTTTGTTCTGAAGCATGCCTCCTTTCCATCCAGTTGCTGGCTGAGCCCTACGAGGGTCCTGGCTTGGCTTTGATATATTTCATATGAGCTCTTGGGAGCATAAGTGTTTGTTTGTTTCTCTTTGTGGATGAATATCCAAAGTAAATCACAGAGAACTTAAGTTGGTTTTTATGTCTCTTATTTTTAGCTCAAGGTGGGATTTCTACAGGGTAGGCTGCAGAATCAAGGCTATCCGTGAATCATTTTGCCTTTTCCTAGGAGAGACTGTTCAAAAACCTGACTCTCAGGCACCAATAATAAATGTGCTTTAAAAACACACATACACTCCCTTCAGTTCAATTATGGAGAATCCAATTTATCCCCATTCTCTAAGGCATTTACCAGAAGAAAAAGAGAGTCCTTGGGCATTATTCTGTGTAATTAGATTTTTACACCTCTGTATTGTGAATTGGGATTTCCAATTTCTCCACCCTAAGGTGTAAAGTGATGGTGCTTAGCAACCTAAGACCATAGCTGATGTTATAATTCATCAGGACTTTTGGACTGTTATAATTTGAGAAACTCTGGTGAAAATAAACAATAGTGGATATTGTAATTTCTTTTATAAATATTAAATCTATTTTATTTTTTAGAACCATTTGTCTTATTTCTCAAAATTAATCTTCACCTGAAACCTCAACAGTTTTTAAGAAACTGTGCCAATGGCCCGATTAATCTTCTCATATATGGATTTTCCTCAGTTGCCAGGAAATAACCACCTGGTTAGAATAAACTTATTTGTATTTATTTCTGTATGTTTCACCTTCATAGTAACAATAAAAATGCAATATCTGAAAGTCGTGATTTTTTTTGCAATTTTATAGGAAAAACCAAAGCTAAAATGTGGATATAAAACATAACAGTCTCAACTATTTTTAAAAAGAATTGAAAAAAGATTAGCAGAAAATGTATAAAAAACAGTGTTTGGATTTTTGTATCTTTTTGCACTTAATCAGTACATTTTTGTGCTTTTCTAAAAGTAATTGAAATAGGAAGCTGCATATTTCAGACAAGATTATAGAATGTATCATAGTTGTGATGACACTGAGAATGTTGGGGGAACGAGGCATAATCTGCTATAAATAGTATCTTCCAAGAAAGACTGCTGATAAACAGTAGATTTGAGTTGATCTGCTTCAGGACTGGGAACTGGTTTTAGAAGAACCTTCTAGAATGAGAAAATATACAGATTTGTCAGGCTCTTCAGACTTCATAAAAGTTTTACCCAGAGCCTTGTATTTGCTGTGGTTTCAGACTGGTTAAGGAAAACAGACAAGCCAAGAAAGGATTTTGTTTGTAAATTATTTCCCACAAATAATTTCATGGACAAAACTCATTTAAAAGCTTGAAAATAATTAACTTGTAAGAGTGTGATTTATTATTATTATTATTATTTTCTTTTTTGAGAAGGAGTTTCACTCTTGTTACCCAGGCTACAGTGCAATGGCACAATCTCAGCTCACCGCAACCTCCGCCTCCCTGATTCAAGTGATTCTCCTTCCTCAGTCTCCCGAGTAGCTGGGATTACAGGCATGCGCCACCATGCCTGGCTAATTTTGTATTTTTAGTAGGGACGGGGTTTCTCCACATTAGTCAGGCTGGTCTAGAACTTCTGACCTCAAGTGATCCACCCGCCTCGGCCTCCCAAAGTGCTAGGATTACAGGTGTGAGCCACCGCGCCCAGCCAAGAGTCTGATATTTTAATAAACAGATATGAATTGAATTTCAAGTGTGTGTGTGTGTGTGTGTGTGTGTGTGTGTGTTCATTTATTTATTTTGAGACAGGATCTTGCTCTGTCACCCAGGATGGAGTGCAGTGGTGTGATCACAGCTCACTGCAGCCTCGAATTCCTGGGCTCAGGCAATACTCTGCCTCACCCTCACCCCACCCCCACCACTGCTGAGTAGCTGCAGCTACAGGTGTGCATCACCACACTTGGCTAATTTTTTAATTTTTTTTTTGTAGAGTCAAGGTCTCTCTATGTTGTCCAGGCTAGTTTCAAACTCCTGCACTCAGGTGATCCTCCCATCTCGGCCTCCCCAAGTGCTGGGATTACAGGCGTGAGCCACTATGCCTGGCCAAGAGTGTATATTTTTGGTAATTAATATTCAAGCTGAAAACTGTACCTTTCTCCTTTCCTGGGGCATTGGCATGGGTTTTGTTGATAGAATGCATTGTAATTTGGTTTACTCTTGAATATTTACTCAGCCATTCTTTCATTCATTCAACAAATATTTGCTGAGTATATAAACACAATATACCCTTGGAGGAGAGATAAGCTATATTTGAACAGCTGTAGTAGAAGTGGTACACAATCTTGGGAGAATGCCAAAGAAGGTGTGATTGCTTCCAGCTGGGGAGATCCAAAGAGGTTTCTACTCGGGTTGGGACTGTCATGTGGGCTTGAAGGGTCTGAAAGTGGCTAGCAGGGGACTTAGGGGGAGAAAGGAGGAGAGAAGGCACAGGTATGCACAGGGGTAAGAAGGCTTAAATTGAGTGAAAGAAGTGGGAAATAAAGACAGTTGAGGCGAGATCCCAGGCCCGTGGTACTAGGACGAGGGGTTACTACCCTAGGCAATAGGGAAACATTGAAGATTTTTTTTTCTTACAAAGATAGTGATATGATCTTGCAGCAGCATGTTAAATGAAAGCTGCCAGTCCAGGACAAGTCAGAAGGTTGTGCCCCTATGACTAATGAGGTGTGACCCTTATGACTTTCAAAAGAGTGTCTTAGTAACATCAGTGCCAAGATTTGGTTCTGAAATACAGTTCCCACCTCTAACATCTGGGCCTTTTTGTAACTCGTGCTACCTTTGAGTGGGACCAAGGTGGTGGGCTTTGATTTAGTCTCTCCTGTTCTGCCCTATCAGCCCTGGACTCCGGCCACTTCTCAGAACCAGCCTCTGCCACACACACCAAGCTTTGGCTCATTCCCCATAATCCTCCAGGATCAGCCCTGGCAGTCCCCCTCCCACTCTGGTTTTCACTTTTTTGTTCCTTTTTAAGAGCTGAGAGTTCCTGTTTTTGTTTTTCTCCTCTGTCTCTGCTGTGATGCTGAAGTAGGGTAGATTCAGAGAATTTTTTTTTTTTTTTGAGACAGAGTCTCGCTCTGTCACCTAGGGTGCAGTGGTGCGATCTTGGCTCACTGCAACCTCCGCCTCCCAGGCTCAAGTGATTCTCCTGCCTCAGCCTCCCAAGTAGCTGGGATTACAGGTGTGCACCACCACACTCGGCTAATTTTTGTATTTTTGGTAGAGACAGGGTTTCATCACGTTGGCCAGGCTGGTCTTGAACTCTTGACCTCAAGTGATCCACCCACCTTGGCCTCCCAAAATCCTGGGATTGCATGAGCTACTGCGCCCAGCCCAAGAGACTTTTATGATGTCGTTGAGAGATAGTAGAGGCTTGATTGAAAGTGTGGTGGTTGGGATGGGGAAAAGGAAATGGATTCAAGAAATTTCTGGAAATAAAAGTGGCAAGATCTGATGATTGGATCTGGGAATGGGAGAGAAGGAGTCAAATGAATGCTGAGTTTTTGAGCCTGTATAGAGTTAATGGCTTCAAAGGGGCCAGCAGATATTTTTCTTAATTTTACAAAGGTGAACTGAAGCTAAGTTATATGGACAGAGTTGTCAAAGAGGTGTGTTAGTTTGCTTCTGTTGCTATAAGGAAATATCTGAGGCTGGGTAATTTATAAAGAAAAAAAGTTTAGGGTGGGCGTGATGGCTCATGCCTGTAATCCCAGCACTATGGGAGTCGAGGCGGGTGGATCATGAGCCTAGGGATTCGAAACCAGCCTGGGCAACATGGTGAAACCCTGTCTCTACAAAAAATACAAAAATTGGCTGGGTGCAGTGATTCACGCCTGTAATCCCAGC
The DNA here is from genome assembly GCF_029289425.2 of Pan paniscus. NCBI lineage: Eukaryota > Metazoa > Chordata > Mammalia > Primates > Hominidae > Pan > Pan paniscus. The sequence goes on from NC_073249.2 coordinate 64,820,012, forward strand.
ACTTTGGGAGGCCGAGGCGGGTGGATCACTTGAGGTCAGAAGTTTGAGACCAGCCTGACTAACATGGTGAAACCCTGTCTCTACTAAAAATACAAAATTAGCCAGGTGTGGTGGTGCATGCCTGTAATCTCAGCTACTTGGGAGGCTGAGGCAGGAGAATCACTAGAACCTGGGAGGTGGAGGTTGCAGTGAGCCAAGATGGCACCACTGCACTCCAGCCTGGGGGATAAGAGTGAAACTGTGTCTAAAAAAAAAAAAAATAAGTGTGGTGGCATGCTCCTGTGGTCCCAACTACTCAGGAGGCTGAGGTGGGAGGATTGCTTAAGCCTGGGAGGTCAAGGCTGCAGTGAGCTGTGATTGCAGCACTGCACTCCAAGTCTGGGTGACAGATTGAGACTATCTCAAAAAAAAAAAAAAAAGGTTTAATCGGCTCATGGTTCTTGGTTCTACAGCCTGTACAGGAAGCATAATGCTGGCATCTACTTCTGGTGAGGGCCTCAGGAAGCTTACAATCATAGCAGAAGGCAAAGGGGGAGCAGGTGCATCACATGGCAAGAGCTGAGCAAGAGAGAGGAGAAGGTGCCAGGCTCCCTTCAAACAACCAGCTCTCATGTGAACTAAGGGAACAAGAACTCACCTATCCCCAAGGGGATGGCACTAAGCCATTAATGAGAGATCCGCCCCCATGACCCAAACACCTCCCACCAGGCCTCACCTCCAACATTGGGGATTACATCTCAACATGAGATTTGCAGGGGACAAAAGATCCAAACTATATCAAGTGGCTTCTTTTAGCGTCAGTGATGATTACCTTGAAGGGTGTTATGAGCAGCTTAGGATCAAGTGAATTGTACTAATGCAATGCCCAGCACAAGCTGTAATAAACAAGTAGGATTAGAGATACATACCTGTGCCAAAAATGGTGGTATATCAAAATGTGGAAGAATCCCTTCCATTGCTTTTAGTCCTTCCATTATTGAGTAATCTCCTTTCAGTATAAGACCTGGCACTGTGTTTTATAAACAATTTAGGAAAGAGAATGTGATACTAAATTTGGTGGCAGGGATATGAAAGGAATTCTGTGCTCAAGAATCTTGAAAACAGTGATGAATAATGTAGTTTCAGCTGAGGTTATTTTGTGTGGCCCCTGTGGGCTGATCACTTGTTTGAATGTTTTCGTTGTGGAATATTAAATAGTCAAAATTGATTGATCAACTAATATGTGTCAGGCACTGTCCTAGACAGTTTTCAATATACAGAATATTTTATTTGCTCCTCATGAAACCCTGTGATATGGGCGTCTTATTATCCTCATTTTGCAGGTGAGAAAATTGAGGCTCAGAGAGAGAAGCTCAATGAAACACACCCCCTAACTTAACGCTTTTTCTTCAGTTCATTAATGTTGATATTTTATTTAGTTGGTTTTAATTCAGGAATGCACTGAGGGTCTTCTATGCTGAACCTTTGTGAAAATGTAGGTTGTATTTGTCTGGAGCCTGCAATGGGTGGGGCAGCTCTTCTGTATACAGCAGGGCCGGATGGCCCTAGTGCAAGAGTTACAGTAAACAGCCGGCTTTTTTCTTCTCCTTAATTCCTTAGTTCAGCTTGAGGACTTTATCCTGGTGCTTGCCTAAGGGACACCCTCATCACCATTATCATCATCATTTTAATTATGATCAATTATGGAACATTTTCTATGTGCCAGCTATCATGCTGAGCACTTTACTGCATTAGTTCATGGAATCATTAGAATAACCTTATGAGGCTGCTACTCTTGTTTTCTTCATTTAACATGTGAGCAGAAAGAAGTAACTCACATGAGATCTCACAGCTGGCAAGTAGTAGAGATGGGATTTGAACCTGTCTGATTCCTAACCACAGTGGTATTTTGCTCCAACATCAGACTATTTTTTTTTTAAATTAGAGGTGGGGTCTTGCTCTGTTTCCCAGGCTGGAGTACAGTGGTGCAATCATAGCTCATCACAACCTCAAACTCCTGGCTTCAAGCAATGTTCCTGCCTCAGCTTCCCAAAGTGCTAGCTTACAAGCAAGAGCCACCAAGCCAGACCGTCCCCTGCCTCAACACCAGACTTTGCTCTCAGTCTTAGGATCCCTACATTGGGTACTTATTTATTTGGATTTAGATAGGTTTAATCTAAAATCCAGATACACTTGCCAAATAACTTTAGGTTCCCCCCACCCCAGAACATATGATATTGTTAGCTATATCATACATAGTTTGAACTAGTTATTAGATTAATTACCTAAAGAAGCTGCAATTGCTTCCTTATAAGCGCTACCTGGTGGATGATGTGTTAATGGGACAGTATGCAGATATTCAAATTACAGAAGCATTTTTCTCATAGATCAGAAGAGAGCATATGGCACCTCACCAAAAGCAGGGCGTCCCTGGGGAGGCTTGGTGATGTGGCAGAAAATCAGCTTTCAAAGCTTTATAGAGTTCATCATAAAATGACATTCACCTCCTTTCATTTCAATCCAAGTGCTTTCAAGAGTACAAAAATAAACATTAGAAATTAACAGGCTGCTTTTCTGATAGACCAAACAGTGGCTACTTGGACCTAAAGGGCAAATTTTGTTCATCATTTATATGTTTTAGTAAAGTGAGATTTGTTCTCATTGTGGGAATTCCCACACTGTCCCACTCCTATGTAAGAAAATTATAGACAAGCATAGAGAATTTACACTGCATAAAAGCTGATAGCATAATAACCAATTAGATGATTATAAAGCCTGAGTATATTAAAGTATTATGCAAATACTGATTAATAGTAATACCATAAATGCACAGAGCAAGCAAAAGCATGCCTGATTCAAATTATAGGAGCTTTTATTTGCATTTCTACAGAATCTATTATTAGTGGGTCTCAAAGCACCTTACAAGTAATAATTATTAAAGCTCATAAACATGACCAGTAAATGCCATGTTATGAAGTGAATATGAAAGAATTCCTCTTTAACTCATTTATAGTATAAGACCTAAATTCCCAAACAAAAGTAGGATTCCCTGCATATGGAGAGTATTCATACATTATGGGTGTTTTTGGCTATGGTTCTATAGGCTTAGAAACGGGTTGCTATGGATTCAAGGCTTTCCTATTGAGTACCTCAATCTATGTAGTTAGAACTCTTCACTTATTTTTGAAATTTAACCCACATGATAGCTCTAAACAAATCTTGCCACTATATTTTAATCTCTTTATTGACTATAATATCAAATTTTAAAAGCAAAAATGATGTCGAGTTCACATGAAAGTACTTTAAAATATTTTGGAATATTACATCAAGTTTATTTTTCCTCAAGCTGTACCCTGTTCTGCGGACTCATCGCTTATGAGCACAATCAGTGAAGCCTGTGTTTCTTTCTGTACCCTGCAGCAAGTAGTTGAAATGTTGTAAGGGTTTCTAATCTGCATGAGAATGCTCCTACACCCTTTCCCCTCTATTCCTCCTTCTCTCTTCCCTCCTTTGCAATTTCCATACTCTCTAAAGCTAAGCACAGATTGGAAAGGCAAGAATGTTTCAGGTGTCTGACTCTCCCTGTCCCTCCATCTCAAGTCCTCAAGCTTCCCCCACATGGTTCATACTCAGTTTGATTTACTTCTGGTGCTGAGAGACTATTTAATATATTGCAGTTTCTGGTCATTGTGAGGCAGCTGGACTTTCGTACTGTACTTATATTTCAATGGCATGCAGATCCAAAGAAATGTGTGGACTAGTGAGCACCTTCCTTTATAGTTAGGATTCTGGAGCCTCGAGAGTCAAATGACTTGACTGAGGTTGTACAGCTGGTTTCTGCCTCACAGAATCGAGACCAGAGCTCAGGTCTCTAGGCTCTTAAACCAAAGTTTCCCCCTCTGTCTCGTGGTGGTTATATACTGCTTTGAATCACACACAAAAATTTAAACCAGAAATATTGGAGCAGAGTGAGAGGAAACACTTTGTTGATTTTATCCAGGACTGTGAGTCACAAGACTAGAGGTGGAGCCTCAGGGATCTGAAGAAAAAGGGAGTGATGGCCAGGTGTGGTGGCTCACGCCTATAATCCCAGCACTTTGGGAGGCCGAGGCGGGCAGATCATCTGAGGTTGGGAGTTTGAGACCAGCCTGACCAACATGGAGAAACCCCATCTCTACTAAAAATACAAAATTAGCTGAGCATGGTGGCACATACATGTGATCCCAGCTACTCAGGAGGCTGAGGCAGGAGAATCGCTTGAACCCGGGAGGTGAAAGTTGTGGTGAGCCAAGATTGTGCCATTGCACTCCAGCCTGGGCAGCAAGATGGAAACTCTGTCTCAAGAAAAAAAAAAAAAAAAAAAGGGAGTGATGTGCTTGAGAATTGAAGGTGTAGACCTGGGATTATCATTTGGAGGGAGGAGCTGAATGACTGGAGGTCGAGGGGAATAAAGAACAAGTAGAAGTGGAGAGAGGGCGAGGTAGAAGAGCAGTCTTAGGAGGATTAGAAGGATGGTTGAGTTTATGGCCATGGTGATAGGCTATTGATAGAAAATAAAGCAAAACTCAATAGGTTACGGGATTTAGTCCTTAGGGTCAATTTAGTCCTTAGGGTCTGTGAAGCCTCTCAGGATGATGCCAGAAGGAGAGGGAGAGATGGGGCATGTGCAGCAGGTAGCAAAGTTCTCCGGGAACACAGACTACTGGCAAATACCTGGGAAATGGGTGACTGGAGGGATAGAAACAGAGAGACTGGAGGGATGGTTTTTGGAACTCTGTAGATAGGTGTATATTCTGTGCTATACTTAAGAATTCTAATTTTCATATTTTTCTAGGGAAAACTGAGGCTGCCATCAAAAACTTCAGTCCCTACTACAGTCGTCAGTACTCTGTGGCTTTCTGCAATCATGTGCGCAGTGAAGTAGAACAGCAAAGAGATTTAACGTCACAGTTTTTGAAGACCAAGGTAAGCCATGGATATTTGGTTTACATGTATTTCCCCTTGAAGAAGGCTATATAGCACACAGTATTTCTGAAATAAACAATAATTTGAATGGCAGTTTTAAAAACTCTGCTCTGAAGTCGTTTCATGCTCAAAAAACTCTATTTGCCTGGAAGTTAGAATGTATGATTTCTTGTTGCTGATATAATCCATATAAAAAGGAAATTAGCTTGAATCCAATATTGTTATGTATTTTTCCCACATGGATGCTTTGTTTGTCTAAGAAAATTTGACTTTCTATAGTGAAGTTTTGGTCATTGATCAAATATGATTTTCTCTTTGAATCCCCTAATTTATTCTTACTCCTTTGCTCCATTATAATAAGTAACCACCACCTCAACAAATGTTTGTTAGCACCTTCTATGTGCTAGGCTATAGTCCAAGAACTGGGGAATTAAGACAAGTTCTCTGCCTTCCTGGAGTTTATATTCACATGCAGGAAACAGATAATAAACAAATTAATATCAGGTGACATCAGATAATAATAAATGCTAAAAAGAAATAAAGCGAGTCTTATTTTATTTTTGAGACAGAGTCATGCTCTGTGGTTCAGGCTGGAGTGCAGTGGTACAATCGCGGCTCACTGCAACCTCTGCTTCCTGGGTTCAAGTGATTCTCCTGCCTCAGCCTCCTGAGTGGCTGGGATTACAGGTGCGCACCACCACACCCAGCTAATTTTTGTATTTTTAGTAGAGACAGGATATTCACCATGTTGGCCAGGCTGGTCTTGAACTCCTGACCTCAAGTGATCCACCTGCCTCGGCCTCCCAAAGTGCTGGGATTACAGGTGTGAGCCACCACGCCCAGCCTAGAGCCTTATTTTAGAGAAGGTGGTTAGGGAAGCCCTCCGTGGAGATAACATTTAAGAAGAAACTGGAGTGCAATGAGAGTAGGCTGTGTGAATATTCGTGGGAAGAGTATTCCAGGTCTATGAAACAGCAAGTGTGAAGACCCTGCCACACAGAGGGAAGGTTGGTCTGCTGGGAGCACTGTGAGCAAGGGAGGAGGGATGAACAATGACAGCAGAGAGACAGATCGGGACAACCTGCGGGTCACAACAGGGTTTTGATTTTGTTTTGTAATGGGAAGTCTCCCACTGGAGGGTATTGAATACAGAGTGGCATATAATTTTAGATGATCTGTCTGGCCTCTCTGTAAAGAATAGACTATGGGGCGAGAGGGGAGAATGGAAACTGGTGAGCAGGATACTGTAGCATCTGAGGGAAGAATGATGCCAAATTGGACTGGGGTGGTGATGGTCATGGTTGTGAGGAGAGATGCTTATGATAGAGCTGACAGAACATACTGTTGGGTTGGGCGTGAGATAATAGAAGAAGAGAGAAATCAGTGATGACTTCTTGGTTTTTAACCAGAGCAAATAAGTGGATGGAGTTGCCTTTTACTTAGAAGGAAGAGTCGAAGTGAATGGGATCACGAGTTCCCTTTTGGCCATGTTAAGTTAGAGATGCTAGTGTGGAAATGTTGAATAGGCCATTAGATGTTTTCATTTGGAGCTCAGCAGAGTGATTGAGCCTGGGGAATAGAAATCTGGAAGATGTTAGCTTATAACTAGTATTAAGGCCATGGGCCATAAAACAGGGAAAGACTATAGACAGAGAAAAGAAACAGTACACTGGCCCCTTCAGCATTTGGAGATCAGAAAAAGGAGAAGGATCCAGCAAAATGGACTAAGAAGAAACAGTCTATGGAGTAGGAGAAAAATCAGAAAAGCATAATGTCCCAGAAGGCAAATAAAAAAGGGGTTTCAAAATTAAGAACTCAATCCCATTTTTAATAGCCACCCCCACCCACCACACACACACACACACACACACACACACACACACACACTTAGGAGTACATTTAACCAAGGAGATGAAAGATCTCTACAAGGACTACAAAACACGGATGAAAGAAATTGTAGGCAACACAAACTAATGGAAACACATCCCATGCTCACAGATTGGAAAAATCACTATCATTAAAATGACCATGTTCCCCAAAGCAATATACAGCTCCAATTCAATTGCTATCAAATTACCAATGTCATCTTACACAAAATTAGAAAAATTAATCCTAAAGTTCATATGGAACAAATAAAAGCCTGAATAGCCAAAGCACGCCCAAGCAAGGGAACAAATCTGGAGACATCACATTGCCTGACTTCAAATTATACTAGAAGGCTATACTAACTAAATCAGCATGGTACTGGTACAAAAATAGACACATAGACCAATGGAACAGAATGGAGAACCCAGAAATAAAGCCACATACCTACAACCAACTGATCTTTGATAAAATCAACAAAAATAAATAATGAAGAAAGGATACCCCATTCAATAAAAGGTGCTGAGAAAACTGGCTAGTCATATGCAGAAGAATGAAACTGGACCCCTATCTCTCATCATATACAAAAATTAACTTCAGATGGATTAAAAACCTAAATGTAAGACCTGAAACTATAGAAATCTTAAAAGAAAACTTAGGAAAAACTCTTCTGGACATTTGCCCAGGAAAAGAATTTGTGATGAAGGCCCCAAAAACAAATGCAACAAAAACAAAAATAGAGAAATGGGACTTAGTTATGCTAAAAAGCCTATACACAAAAAAGAAATAGTCAGCAAAATAAACAGATAACCTACAAAATGGGAGAAATATTTGCAAATTATGCCCCTAACAAAGGACTAATATCCAGAATCTACAAGAAACTCAACAAGAAAAAACAACCCCATTAAAAACTGGGCAAAGGACATGAACAGACATTTCTCAAAAGAAGACATACAAGTGGACAACAAACACATGAAAATATACTCAATATCACCAATCATCAGAGAAATGTATATTAAAACCACACCAAGATATCATCTTACAGCAGTAAGAATGGATGTCATTAAAAAGTCAAAAAATAACAGATGATGTGGATGTGGAGAAAAGGAAATGCTCATACACTGTTAGTGGGAATGTAAATTAGTTCAACCCCTAGGGAAAATAGTATGGAGATATCACAAATAACTAAAAAAGAACTATCATTCGACTCAGCAATCCTACTACTGGGTATCTACCCAAAGGAAAATAAATCATTATATAAAAACACTCCTGTATGTGTGTGTTTATCACAGCACTATTTTTAATAGCAAAGCCATGGAACCAACCTAAGTGTGCACCAGTGGCTGATTGGATAAAGAAAATGTGGTATATATACACCACAGGATGCTACACAGTCATAAAAAAGAACAAAATCATACCCTTTGCAACACCATGGATGGAGCTGGAGGCCATTATCCTAAGTGAACTAACTCAGAAACAGAAAATCAAATACCACATGTTTTCAGTTATAAGCAGGAGCTAAATAATGGGTACACATGGACATAAAGATGGAGAGAATAGACTCTGGAGACTCCAAAAGTGGGGAAGGTGGGAGGGGAGTAAGGGTTGAAAAATTACCTGTTGGGTACAATGCTCAAGATTTGGGTAATGGGTACACTAGGAGCCCAATCCCCACCGTTACACGTAATACCCATGTAAGAAACACACGTACCCCTTGAATATAAAATTTAAAAAACTAAAAATAAAAAAGAAGGGGTTTCAAGAGAGAATAAGTGATAAGTGAGTCACATAATGCTGAGAAGTTAACTTAACCAATATATTTAGCAGCATGAGTACATAGGGATAAGTGATTGCTTTCCCTCATAAAACAGTGATCTCAAAATTTAGGGAGCTTGTTAAAATGCATTCTGGCCCACAGCTCCAGAGATTCTGATATAGTAAGTCTATCGTGAGGCCCCATTTTTAACAAGCTTATCAGTTGATTAAGTGGTCCAGGTTTTAAGAAAAGCTGCACATAAGAACTATGAAGTTCAGCTTATACCATGGTTTCAGTTTCATTTAAAGAGAAGAGATTCTCTCTTACCTTTTAATGAGGCAAGATAGGGGACTGCCGCATTATCTGTCTCCTATCTTGCCTCATTAAGCACCGGAATTTGGAAGGGAATTTGTTTCATCCCTTAGATTATTCTTAAAAGAGATTGGCATATCTATTTTTTTCTGTATAGTTCATTTAAAATTTTACTTGAAAGTAGAGGGGTAAGTTTCTGAAGGCACTATGATTTTTTAATAAAGGGAAAATAGATGTAAACTCAGTGACATGTAAAAGACAAGAGGCCCGTTTGTATATTTTGAAATAATATGAAAATTACACAATGAAGCAGGATGGGAATTATCCTTACACAGTTAATCCAATGGAAGATGTAACTAGGAATCTAATGGAAATGCCCGCACAGCACATATATCACCACAGTTAATAAGAAATCCTCAAACTTTTCAGTAGAAGCGGTGGAACTCAGGTGTTCTGGCTTGATACCTGCTTGTTCTTTAACCAAATAGCGAACATGATCTCCTTGAGTAGCACGGAGAGGGGTCCCCATGGCTTTGGGTTTAGGAAAACCATTGAGAATTGGAGGCAGCATCGGCAGGTGTAATGAATAGGGGAACGGTCTGTTAATTCTCCCGCTTTGTGGGGATTAACCCTGAGACATGTTCAGGGTGTCCAGGTAGGTATCCACACTTACACTTTCCTGCCTCACTCCCTCTCTCCCATAGAGTTTATCAAGCATTTATTGAGTGCCACATGCATGCAAGGCATAATAACCTTATTACTATAATTCCTTCTACCATATGCTTCTGTTCCTATAGCATAATAGAGGGAAATGAAAATCATAAAAATACCAATAAGACAAATATTTACATTGGGTCAAGTGGAGTAGGAAAGGGAAATTGTGGGGGGAGAGGAGGAAGCAACAGTTTCTCCAGGATCTCAGTGGAAGATAGTTTCCTAAACTATTCCTTGAAATAGCATGGATAACTTTGTGGTAACAAGGTGTGTTATCTTTTGTTGTGATAGTTAATTGTATTCATCTTCTTTAAGCCACCATTGGCACCTGGAACTATTTTGTATGAAGCAGAGCTATCACAATTTTCTGAAGACATAAAGAAGTGGAAGGAGAGATATGTTGTAGTTAAAAATGATTATGCTGTGGAGAGCTATGAGAATAAAGAGGTAAGACACTTCTTTGTTACTACTGATTCTTACACTGTTCTTAAAAGTTTGGCTGGGTTGATTGGTGTGCCCTCTCCTTCCTACAAGGCTATACTAACAAAATCAGCATGGTACTGGTACAAAAATAGAGACTGATTCATTCAATAAGCACTCATTCATGTAGGTATCTATTTCAGCTAACAGATACTGATTGAATGCCTACTGCATACCAAGTGTTATACAAGGTTCTGGGTATACAGCAGTTGATAAGACAGATGCTTGCCGTCTAGTGGCAAGATAGACTTTGAACAAGTGATTGCAAGTGAGTATGAAGATAGAAGGACCAGTATTTGGCATGGGAGCCTTTCCTATGATCATTCAGCCTCGAGGTCTTTCTCAGCCACCATCCTGATGGCTCTGCTCTATGTCTCTGTCTTCCCACTCTGAAGCCCTGTGCATGACAGGTGGCTGAGGAGTTATTTCATAGGTTGTTATTAAATTTGAATCTGCCTGGGTTTTCCTGGGTTCCTAGGAATTCAGAATGCCTCACATACTTTATTTCCATGGAGGTATTTTTTTTTCATTTAACTTTTTTCTGGTTATTTCACTATTTTCCTTGTCTGTAAAATGTGGAGAAAATGAGATAATGGGTGTAAAGCATTCAGCCCCTGGGAGGACTTTAGTTTTTATTGGTTCCCATTTCTTTCCTTACGTAGGAAGGTAGTGTGGTATAGGGGAAAGAATATCAGGCAGTGAATTTGGCAAACTAAAGGTTAGGTCAAGTTGTGCCATTAACTAGAAATGAACTTGTTGACAAGTGACTTCTTGCCTTCAGTCCTCAATTAAGCTAAACAGTTAGGTCAAATGATCCCACTATCCTCCCAGATCTCATACTGTACACATTTTTTAGTCTGCATAGACCCTCAAGCTCCCTTTGAAATGAACAGCTACTATTTATGAGTGAATGACAGTAACAGATTTAAAACTCTGCTCTCTGGCCTCTAAGCTCAAGAATAGTCAAGATGGCTGGGTGCAGTAGCTCATGCCTGTAATCCCAGCACTTTGGGAGGCCAAGGCAGGTGGATCACCCGAGGTCAGGAGTTAGAGACCAGCATGGCCAACATGGTGAAACCCCATCTCTACTAAAAATACAAAAATTAGCTGGGCGTGCTGGTGCATGCCTGTAGTCTCAGATACTCAGGAGGGTGAGGCAGGAGAATCACTTGAACTCAGGAGGTGGAGGTTGCAGTGAGCTGAGATCACCCCAGTGCACTCCAGCCTGGGTGACAGAGTGAGACTCCATCTCAAAAAAAAAAAAAAAGAGTAGTCAAGATAGTCTTCACAGGGCACTGTAAGGATTACACCTGATGCTAAACCATTAGGAAGAGGCTTCAGACTGACAGACCAATCTGTTTCCTTCCCATTTCTGATGGAAAATAGAAATAAAATATACTACAAACTTATTTCACAGGCTACCAGGCAAAGCTCAAGTGCTCTCTTGGGTAGACTTACTCTTTTCAACATTTATTAAGCTAATATTTTCTCTGCTTATCAATATTAGGATTTTATTCAACACTTAATTTGTACTCAGCAACAAAGTATCAATACACTACAAATAGTGATGATAATAACAAGACACCTTATGTTTTGTATGACTCATTACAACGTCCTTTCAGAGGAGCTTGAGGAGGGACAGTGTAGCATAATATGGTTCATACTATGGGCTTTGACTCATACCTTTACCACTTACTAGATAGGTGCCCTTGCCTAAGCTATAAATCTTGAGCCTCGGTTTTCTCATCTGTAAAATGAGATCAGCGTGATTTCTTTGCCATGGTGTTGAGAGAAGTAAGTGAATGAATGTACTGAAGCATTTAGCATATGGCTGTGCCTGTGGTAAAGCTAGAGCTGGGTGTGGAGCAGTTGCTGGTATGATTACTACTAACCCATTGGGAAGAAACAGCCCTAGATCTTGTTCTTGGATTTATTAAAGTTTTCCACTGCATTTAACACTAACTGAAGTTTCATTTTGAATCAAATGTTGGTGTTTTTCCTCTTTTCACTTATTTCAGCTTGCTCTCTCAGCTTGCAGTTTGTACATTGCACTGCTTTTTCTTTGTTCATCGTTTTTAACTGATCCTGTTCAAATTGTTAAGATATGGTGACTTAATTTGGTAATAACCAAGTGTTTTTTTGAAACTTGGAATTCTTTTAAAGTCCACGCAGTTTGTCATAATTTCTTGAAGTTTTAATAATATCTTCTTTTTTTAATTTATGGAAGTATCTTGTAAAATTATATCTAAGAATTATGCATTAAGTACCTGTAAGTCATCTATTATTTTATTTAGAGTCCAATTCTGGCTGGCAATTAAACAGGAAAAGTAAAACGTTCTCACTTGATAATCAGTTTCTATTTTGTGTGCACTGGGGCTGGACAGGCATGAATATGAATCCTGGATGTGTCACCTACTCACTGCTGGGCCATGGGCAAGTTATTCAGTCTCTTTGAGCTTCATGTTTCCCGTTTGAAAAATGGAGATAACATGTAATGCATAGTACTGTTTTGAGGATTAAGTGGTATAATGCTTATAAAAGCCAATATTGGGGCCTGTTATAACTAATAATACAATTCACTTTTGAGTCCAGTCTAAATCAAATTGCTTGTAAATCTTCTTAATATCATACAAGTTTAGATTCTTCTCTCAACATTATTGTTTCACTATAATGTAGCTCTGTGGGAGTTCTTAGAGCTGTAAGGTATTATTTTATGGGGAACCCTCAATTATGTATAGATCCTCCTTCTTGGGTTAATCATTTATTCAGAGGAGTCCTCCAATCTTCTTTCTTAGGATGAATAGGTCAGGCTGCCAGAATTCTGTGTTAGTGGGTATATTCTGGTTCCCTCACATGCTTAAGCAGTTGATTAGTCGTTGTTACAAGTAATTTAGATATCTGAGAGTTTGTTTCATTTGGATCTCTTCACTATCTTATTGCTGCAGAACGTGTTATCGTTACTCTGATTATGTTGGTCAGATCAACATTATTTAGTTATTTCCAAGAGTAAATTCTAGATTTTGGGTCTCAAACTTTCTTAGTTTCAATTCTCAACTTGCCTTTAGATTACTAGTTTCAGAATTTTGCCTTGACTTAAGCCCTCCCGTCAGATGCACATACTTAAATGTTATCTTATCTGCATGTCCTTGTGGGCATAGGTGCTTACCAAACTGCTTTGGCAATGCCCTGTGCCTCTTTTCTGTGTCTCAAATAGCAGAGCTTCTTGTCTGCTGGCCAGAATTTGTTCTGATGTCACAGTGCTGTACTTCCATCTCAACCATTTTGCTGCAAAACAGTTTCACATCTGAGGGCAAAATAGTGGCATATTTTATGCCAACATTTTCATGTTTTGATGAAAATCCATGGTAACTATCATTGCAGCTACGTGTTCCACAGTCTCATTAGTCATCCTATGTGGCCCACATCAGTCACCAAGCATTCTGTGCAGTATTTGTGTGATCGTCACCTTTGTGGTTATTATCAGAATGATTTACTTGTTAGCATCTGAAATGGCAAATGTGGTGCGGACTTTCAGGGTTACTGAGATTATGTTTTCCACATTTGAGAACATACCTAGGGCAAATCTCCCTGAGATTAGGGACTCTGATTTACCATGTTGTGACCGTCACATGAAAGTATTAAAATACTACCTTGCCATTAGCAGGTATTCACAACATATTTTTTGAGTAAATGACTATAACTCAATAACATAGTATGGGGTTTGCTATCTCTGAATGTCTGAATCTGTCTATTTGTTATATCCCTGATATTTTCCAAAAATATCAAATGGGGAAAAAGATATCATCCCTGTGTGCCTTTCCCTCCCCAGGCCTATCAGAGAGGAGCTGCTCCTAAATGTCGAATTCTTCCAGCCGGTGGCAAGGTGTTAACCTCAGAAGATGAATATAATCTGTTGTCTGACAGGCATTTCCCAGACCCTCTTGGTGAGTTGCTGATCATTCTTTTCCAAGGCAAAATGACTAAGCTTCTTTGTTTAGCTGGAGCAGTGTTTCTCTGTGAAGGAGAGGGATTTCCCTCCAGGGACATTTGGCAGCCTCTGGAGACATTTTTGTTTGTCACAATTGGAAGGGGGGTGCTATGGCATTTAGCGAATAGAGGCCAGGGATGCTACAAAACATCCTACCATGCACAGGACAGACCCTAACAAGGAAGAGTTATCTGGCACAAAGTATCAGTAGTGCCAAGGTTGAGAAACCCTGGGCTAGACACTCATGTCCCGTAGACAAGTGGAAGATGTGATTTCTCTAGTTTAGGAAAACATTTTACCACTTCCATTATTTCTAATCCCATTCAATAATACACAGTCAGTCTCTGTGTTTCTAGCACATGGAAAATGTGCTGTCAGCCAGATATCTTGAAGCTTTTGGAATATATTGCAGGCCTTGATAGCACTCCACAAGGCAGCAGAAATAAACAGGTAGGGCCCAGTCCGTGAAATGTACAATCCCATCTTCTAGTAAGCAAGCCTGGACCTGTCAGGGAATACTATTTTTCTAATTTTAGGATGATATGCAACTAAATACCCTAAATAGACAAAAAACCTTTTAATAAGTGTTACAGTAACTCATAGCTACTGTGAAAAAAAAAAAAGCATTGCATTAATTTGCATATCTATAAATAAAGCTGGGATGCTGCCATGGAAAGATAATTGGGAGATTGGATTTTTATCTAGTTCTGGCTGTGCCACTTACCAAATGCTTTAGCTTAGCCGGCTGCTGAACAGCTCTGGTTTCTGTTTCTCCAACTCAAAAACAGGGCTTTGAACTTAAAAACCTAGAAGGGTCTTTCTAGGTCTAACCTTCTTTGATTCTCATTCATTCCACTTTTTACATGTGGAGAAATGATGGATAATATATAGACTAAATAAGGCAATTCATAGAGATTCATAAAGTGTGGATAATGTAATAACTCCATTTGGCTTTGCGTAAATCATACTACATAGTAATTA
Organism: Pan paniscus; assembly: GCF_029289425.2. Taxonomy (NCBI): domain Eukaryota; kingdom Metazoa; phylum Chordata; class Mammalia; order Primates; family Hominidae; genus Pan; species Pan paniscus. The sequence continues at coordinate 64,835,050 of NC_073249.2, forward strand.
CTTGGTTCTTGAAGAGAGCCCTGGTTCTTATTAACGGACATAATAATTTCATTAGAATTTATGGAGAAAAACATAATCATTTTATCAATTGTTATTTCGGTGCTGAGTGCTTAACATAGTGTTTTTAATAACACAATTACAGGATTGGTACATGGACCATAAACTAAGATTAACAAATTATTACTAAGTAATTCATGCTAAAACAACACTTTATGTGCACTATGCATATTATTATATTTTCTTTTACATCTACTTATATGCCCTTGGCAGTGGAGCTGCAGCTAGAAATGGGAATACCAACATGTTGACTCACCAAATCTCTCTAAAACTTTCCAATGAAATCAGCCAGAAGAGACAATATGTTTATTGATTTATTGCTGTAATCATATTGGAGGGAATGAAAAGGACTAAAAAACACAAGTCCTGTGTGATTAATCCCAGTTGGCCCAAGGCTTCAGATTGGGGCATTTTAATGACTTTTTAAAATTGTGTGTTGTGACCTTCTGACTTTTAAAATAGAATATTCTACAGTAGATCAGTTGTGATATTCTTGTAACTCAGAAAAAATTCACTGATGGCATCTGGAAAATTGTTGTAAAAGGTTGAGAGATAACTAGAGGCTAAAAGGAATGAATTTTATGGGTTTGTTGAGGCTTTTTAAATGCAAAGGATCAATGTTGCTTTTGGTTGCTTGTACAAAATTATGACATTCTTGGAGAGGGCAAGGAGGATTGTTTGATAGAACCATGTCAGTCAAGAAGACTGACTCTGTGATATTATTTCTACCAGAAAGAATAAAGGCATAATAAAGATGGGATGCTTATGAATGAGTGCATTTCTTGGAAAAAGCACTAGAGGCTTATGAATAAGTGCATTTCTTTTTCTTTTTTCTTTTTTCTTTTGAGACAGAGTCTCACTCTGTTGCCCAGGCTGGAATGCGGTGGTGTGATCATGGCTTACTGTAGCCTCAACCTCCTGGGCTCAAGTAATCCTCCCACCTCAGCCTCTCGAGTAGCTGGGACCACAGCTACATGCCACTATGCCCAGAAAAACAAAACAAACAAAAAAACAAAAAAAGAACTGCAGAGACAATGGTCTCACTCTGTTACCCAAGTTGGTCTTCAACTCCTGAGCTCAAGTGACCCTCCTGCCTTGGCCTCCCAAAGTGCTGGGATTATAGGCATAAGCCACCATGCCTGGCCAATAAGTGTATTCTTTACAGAGTGTTCAGCTAAGTTGATACAGAAAAAAATGCCCCCGTGTTTTATTAAAGTAATTCACTTGTTTGGCATTTTACTGGTTAGAATCTGGTTTACTGCATACAATAAAAAACTCAAAGTTTTATTATCTCACTAAAGATATTTCGATATTAGTCCAGGGCTGGTGTGGACTAAATTTGTCAGAAGCTCAGGCTCTTTCTTGCTTTCTCCCCCTTTATTTCTAGGTTGTGGCCCCTGTTGGCAGGGTCCAGGGTGGCTGCTGAGGTCCTACCATAGCATTCTCATTCCAGATAATAGGGAGGAGAAAAGGAAAGGAGGAGGGTACATTCACTTTCTTTAGAGATACCTCCAGGAATTTTCATATGCCACTTCAGCTTATATCTTACTGGACAGATCTTAGTAGCTGTGGGCTCACCAAGCTGCAAAGGAGGCTGGAAATGTAGTCTTATTTTATGTAGTCACTTGCCCAACTAAAAATCAGGGGCCTTATTCTCCCCAGAAAGGGAAATAGATATTGTGTTACAACTACAGGTGTCTCTATAGCATTCAATCATTCATTCATTTGCTCGTTTTCATGTTGATTCATTCCCAGCATTGTGCTAGGTCCTGGAGGGCCATGGCTTGTGCTGGCGGTGCATTCTGCTCTGTTACCTTCAGATTCCAGGACACTGGAACAGGGATCCCATATATCCCCAGAAATTTATTCTTTATTTAAACCAATCCGGATTGATTGATTGACTGATTGATTTTGAGATGGAGTTTCGCTCTGTCACCCAGGCTGGAGTGCAGTGGCATGATCTCAGCTCACTGCAACCTCTGCCTCCCGGGTTCAAGTGATTCTCCTGCCTCAGCCTCCTGAATAGCTGGGATTACAGGTGCGTGCTACCACTCCCGGCTAATTTTTGTATTTTTAGTAGAGATGGGTTTTCACTATGTTGGTCAGGCTGGTCTTGAACTCCTGACCTCATGATCTACCCTCCTTGGCCTCCTAAAGTGCTGGGATTACAGGCATGAGCAATCCTGATTTATTAATTTGCCAGAACTGACGCGGTTCTGTAGACTCCCATGTGGTTATGATTCATTTCCTTGTATTCCCAGTGCTTTCAATGGCCTCTTAGAGAGACCCTCTTCCTTACCTTTCCCTGAGATTGGTGCCTAATACATATGCAGGAAGCACAGAACTAACATTTTCTTCTGCTTATTTTCTGTGACTCTGGAAAAAGTTGGAACTCATTTAACCAAGTGCAATATCATGTAATAGGAATGCATGGAAAGGAGTAAAGTTTAGGTAGGGGTTCTGAATAGTAGTCGGTTTAAAATGAGTTGCTTGGAATTGATTTTGAGGGAAGAGGTAAAAGTCCCATTGTCTAGGGCTTTAAAAAAATATCCTAGGCCAACAAAGCACATTTTTCACTCAACAAACTGAAGTTGAACATCTGCTATGTTCCATGACTGTGCTGTGGGCTAAGGATACAAAGCTATGGAAGATGCAGTCTGTATCTCTAGACGTTCACAGTGGGTAGCAGTGGTTCTGCTCCTTGGGGAGGGGAATAGCACGGGAATCCATCTCATTCCCCTCCCCCGCCTCCCTACCCTGAGTGTGGGCGCTGGGCATGAAAACAGGTCATTGCAGTGTTTGGGGAGAACAGGGTAGGAAGCACCTAACTCTGTCTCTGGTGGCAGTGGGATGTGCCAGCAAAGGCATCCCAGAGGAGTGGCTTTTGAACTGACTTTTGAAGGATGAATGAGAATTTTTTTATGGGAAAGCATGATGGAAAGGAAGGAAGAGAGGGTTCTATGGACTGTAGGAACAATATAAAAAGTCACGGAATGGGTGAACACACCCTGGGAGGGTACAGACTGAGAGTGGAGGGGAAGCCAGCACAGAACAGGGCAGGCACCGATGCTTAGCGAGGAGATGGAGAGAGTCAGCAGAGGAACCAATAAAGGTGATAAAGAAAAAACAAAATTCTACAAAGCATGAAGGAAACCAGGAGAGAGGCACTCCTGGAAGTCATGGGGAGATAATGTTTTCAAAAGAAGGGGTTGTTAGCAGCAGCAAATATTCCAGGTCAGATGAAAAGAAGCAGCCATAGGCTGGCAGTCAGGATGACGTAAATGGCTTCAGCAGTTGGGTTTCAGGAGCTGGTGGGGACAGGAATCAGACTGAGGTGAGAATAAGGTTGATGGCATAAAAACAGCAAGTGGTGTTTGGCAGTGACAGGGAGGAGGGAGAGAGTGCAGGGCAGAGAGCTGCCCTGTTGGAGCTGGAGCCTGCAGGGCCAGTAGAGTGAGGGGGTGCACAGGTGGTCAGTGGCCTGCAGAGGGGCAGGAGGGCAGAGGAAGCTCCGTTTGTGGGTCTTTAGACATAAGGAAGTTGAGAAAGATTGTGCCCAGGCTGGGCGCGGTGGCTCATCCTGTAATCCCAGCACTTTGGGAGGCAAAGTCAGATGGCTCGCTTGAGCTCAGGAGTTTGAGATCAGCCTGGGCAACATGGCAAAACCCTGTCTCTACAAATAATACAAAAAAACTAGCCGGGTGCGGTGGCTTATGCCTGTAATCCCAGCTACTCGAGAGGCTGAGGCGGGCAGATCACTTGAGGTCAGGAGCCTGGCCAACAAGGTGAAACCCTGTCTCTACTAAAAAGACAAAAATTAGCTGGAGGTGGTGGTATGCACCTATAATCCCAGCTACTCAGGAGGCTGAGGCAGGAGAATCGTTTGAATCTGGGAGGTGGAGGTTGCAGTGAGCAAAGATTGTGCCACTGTACTCCAGCCTGGGTGACAGAGCGAGACTCTGTCTCAAAAAAGAGAAAAAATTGTGTTCCTGGTATCCTCACTGTCCCTGTGATGTTGGGTAGGAGGCCAGGCAGACCGCAGTGGGACAGGGGAAGCTGGTGGAGGGATGCCAGAGGAGCCAGTGCTCCCAGTTTCCCTATCCTGTGAAAATATCTCACCAACTTTCCATCCCATGGCCTGCCCCAGATAGTCACCCTCACGACCTGAAACACACATTTGAAATAAAAGATACATGTTTTAAAAGGTATTTGTGTTTTCAATATTTCTTTAGCCTCCAGTGAGAAGGAGAACACTCAGCCCTTTGTGGTCCTGCCCAAGGAATTCCCAGTGTACCTGTGGCAGCCCTTCCTCAGACACGGCTACTTCTGCTTCCACGAGGCTGCTGACCAGAAGAGGTTTAGTGCCCTCCTGAGTGACTGCGTCAGGCATCTCAATCATGGTATGGCGCGGCTCCCCTCTCATCCCCGGGGCGGGAAGTGGGGCAGCCCTCGCTGAGTTGTTCTGGTCCATCATCTATTGCAGTGATTCTTAGAAAGAGCCACAGATGAGCCAAGTGCGGTGGCTCACGCCTGTAATCCCAGCACTTTGGGAAGCTGAGGCCAGCAAATCACAAGGTCAGGAGTTCGAGACCAGCCTGACCAATATGGTGAAATCCCATCTCTACTAAAAATACAAAAAAATATAGCTGGATGTGGTGGTGGGCACCTGTAATCCCAGCTACTTGGGAGGCTGAGGCAGGAGAATTACTTGAACCTGGGAGGCAGAGGCTGTGGTGAGCCGAGATCACGCCACTGCACTCCAGCCCAGATGACAGTGCAAGACTCCATCTCAAAAAAAAAAAAAAAAAAAAGAGCCACAGATGGTGCTGCCCAGGGAAGAAGAGGGAAACAGGTAAAGGAGAGTTCTGTGCACAAGGAGCCTCACCTGCTTGCTGGTTTTCAGGCGGGTCTGGGAGGCCCCGGTGAAGCAGAACATGGGGCAGTTATCTGGCTGCAAGTTGGGGGGTGTCACATTCTGACTGTCCTGAGTTTATTCATGTAGACCATTTTGCATATACTTCACTCTCCTTCTTCCTGATTTAAAAAAATCTAAATGCCAGCAAGAACGTGCCAGTTTTCCCTGGCAAATGCTAGTCTTTTTGACATTTCCTTTTTATTTTCATGTTTATTTCTGAATAACAGTTACTCAGTTAAGATGAGTGGCACAGTCCGTGGTAATCTAGTATTTGTTTCTAGATCAGTGGTTCTTAAAACTTTAGGGCTCATAAGAATCACCAGGAGAACTTAATTAAAACACACATTCTTAGGCTTCACCCCCAGACATTCTGACTCACTGGGTACACCACGGGGCCTGGACTTGGCTTTTCTAGCACACGGCCGAGTGGCGCTGATGCTGCTGGTTCACGAACCACCCTTGGGGTGGTGTTGCTTCAGGCCACGTTGCCTCCAGGCATGGACTTAAGCAATGTGACATCAATAGTAAAAGACTTCTCATTCCAATATGTGATGTTTTTGATATACTGAGGTGAACGCTGGTTTTTCTGGACTCCACGAAGTCTTCAGTTACAGATAACTGCGCTCTTTGTTCTTGGCACTTGGAAAGGCAGCCAGTCTAAGAGCACTGAGGGCTTACTCTGTGCCAGCCTCTACGTAGGTGTTAGGAACAGAGTAATGAAGCGTACAGAGTTCCTGTCTCTGGGAGTTGAAATTCAAACAGGGAGGATGGATAAACACCCACCAATTATCATTTGAAAGTTATCACAGTTAATGTGTTAAAGAGCAACGAGAGGTTACTAACTAGTGAAGAAAGGAGTGCCGAACTTTCAGCTCTCCAGGGGAGTCCTCTATGAGCAGGTGACATTTGAGCTGAGTCACCTCACCCATTGTGCCTTTATTTCCTAATATGGTTAATTTCACTGTATACTTATTTTAAAATTCAGAGGTTTCCCTGAGAGTGTCAGTCCCACAGAGCGAGAGTCACTAGTGATGCATCTCAACTAACTCTTGGTTTTAGCTGTGTATTGATGGGGACTCACGGAAAAAGATAAGGTCAGTCTGTTTTGCCACAGCAACTCTGAGTAACATTCGTCATCAAACTGGATCATAACTAGTTAGGAACTTTTTTAAAAAAATGATACCCTTATTAAAATCTTGCCTTGTGTTTTTGATGTTCTAGAGACAAAAAATTGCCCAGCACTGACTGCACCCTTTAGCTCATTTTCCACTACACTTGCCCGTCTGTGTTTAGGGCCTCGGTCTAGTAGGAACATGCAGTTGGCACTCAGCACAGGAACTGCGAAGTTTCACTGAGTGCAGAATGCTCCCTGCCCAGCCAAATGGGACTTACTGCATTCCCCCTTTCATGTACATAATAGGACTTTCTCTGAGGAGTTTTTGGATGTTATGTAGCCTGCATTTAGACTCCATTTATGGAAGATTTCAGCCCATTCAAAACCCCACTCTGCTCTCCAGTATGTTATCAAAGGCACCAAGATAATGAGGTCTAGTCATATTTCCTTGGTTCTGTGTCACATTCCTCTGCCCAGAAACTGTTTTATCCTCGCTGAGGCTTTATGCGGACTTAATTTGGCATAACTTCCAGTAGCTCCAGTCAGAACCAGAAGCTGTGATAACATTGTAGGGAACAGTCCTTGACTATCATGGGCCAAGGAGCAGACCTTTCTTTTCTCACCTCTTTTTCTGTTTTTGACAGCATGATGTACCACTCATCTTTATTGTGTCACATTTTCTGTTCTAGTCTCTGCCTGTTACTCATTGTATTATTTTGAGTAAACCAGAAGCAGGCTTTCACAAGCTGCCACTTAACCACTTTTTCCCATAATTACCCAAAAAGTTAAGAAATATATTTAAAATTAGGGCTGGGATAAGGGCCAGAAACCCTGAGGTGGCTGCTGGGAGCCTGCTATCCTCTACCCGCATGCAGATGAGGAAGGGCTGTCAGCCTGCTGTGGCCATTGTTTCATTGACTCTCAGGCCACCGTGCTTCTCTGTTGAGAACCGGGTCCTAGGCATTCTAGTATCAGAGGCGTGTGAACCAGAGCAACTCCATCTTAAACAGGAGCTGGAAATGAGGCTGAAACTTACTGGGCTGCATTCCCAGATGGTTAAGGCATTCTAAGTCACAGGATGAGATAGGTCATCACAAAATGCAGGTCATAAAGACCTTGTTAATAAAACAGGTTGCAGTAAAGGAGCCAGCCCAAACCCACCAAAACTAAAATTGCAATGAGAGTGACCTCTGGTCATCCTCACTGCTACACTCCCACCAGTGCCATGACAGTTTACAAATACCATGGCAACGTCAGAAAGTTACCCTACGTGGTCTAAAAAGGGGAGGCGTAAATAATCCACCCCTTGTTTAGCATATCATCAAGAAATAACCATAAAAATGGGCAACCAGCAGCCCTCTGGGCTGCTCTGTCTATGGAGCAGCCATTCTTTTATTCCTTAATAAACTTGCTTTCCCTTTGCACTGTGCACTCGCCCTGAATTCTTTCTTGCGCGAGATCCAAGAACCCTCTCTTGGGATCTGGATCGGGACCCCTTTCCTGTAACGCTAGCAGCTGATGCTAGGCATGTTGATCTCGCTTGGGGTTCCAGGACATGTCTCCTAGCACTCAAATTCCACCACAACCTAGCCCACTTGCGCCAGAAGTGTTGGGTCTGAATTTGGCTACATTTTCATGTTCATTCATTCTGAATCTAGAACCCCCTTGTCCTGCTTTTCCTTATAGGGTGGGCATTTCCTATTTAACCCTGATGAAGGGCCTGATTATGCCCTGTTCTCCAACAGTAAGGCTAGCTCCTAAGGTAGGTAAGGGCCAGTAGAGAGCTCTATGTTTCTCCCTCCTTCAAAGGAGAGAGCAGCCTTTAGGAGCCTCAAAGATTATTTTGTATCCTAAGGAGAATAAAGGTTGTGTGTGTGTGTGTGTGTGTGTGTGTGTGCATGCTCACATGTGCACTTTCATGTGTGTTTTGCTTTTATTTAGTTTTGGCACCTCTTCATAGGGCAGGCATAAGAAAATCCCACAAGATTAATCCTTAGTAAAACATCCCACTCCACCTCACTGGACTAAATGTCAAGCCAACTGTATAGTATGATCCTAGAATAGTAGCTGCTGTCCTCTGTCCCTTTTGGAGTCACACTGTAATCCATTGTCTCTGATCAGGGAAGGCTGTGGTTCTGAATGTTTGCTGCCACAAACTGAGACTTATATAAAGCCAAGATGTTCTGAGACAGTCCTGTTGTCCAAAATGCAACCCTATTCTTCAGAACTTTAGTTTGCAAAATACGATTGTAGTTATGGGTTATAGTTAAAGCTCCTGACAATACAGAGGGCTGAACACATGCGATATGGAATAATGATCATTATCGATGCAAGTCTGTTCTTCCAGCTCAGGATAATCATTTCTTGGCATGTAAATGTGCAGGAAGGAGAAAAAGTGTTCCTGGAGGAGGAATAGGATATGGGAGGGCCAGGAAGTTAGATAGAGCATGGACCATTAAAGGAACAGGAAGAATTTTGTGTGACTGGTGCTTAGAGAGGAGAGAGGAAGATGGTCAGGATCCATGCTATAAGGGGCTTTGTGATGCATATTAGGAACTTGGACTCTATTATAACAGCAATAGGAAGCCATTAGGATTTTAAGTAAATGAGCAACTTCATCAGATATTCACTTCAGAAAGGTCACAATGGCTGCAATGTAGGCAGTGGATGAGAGGGTAGCATGGTGGGTGGCCAGGAGGCCACTTAAAAAGCTTTGGCTGGCAACAGATGGCAGTAGCTTGCACCAGAGTGAGGGAAGGCATTTGTCAATATCAACCCATGGTACTCAGACTAAAGGATTTGGGGGAACAGAGGAACTGGATGTTAGAAGGCAGCCATCACTGGATTAATGGTGATTCTGGAAAGGAGGTGTAATGCTGGCAAAGTTTTGTTCAACAGTGCTGTGCTAGCTTGAAGGACAGCCAGGACTGCCACTAAACAGATGCCAGTGTTCACATCGTCATGAACACTAAGAAAGAGAGGACGGTAGACTATCTGGGAAGCATGCGTGCACACGGGTTGAAAACGGTAGTATCAAAGAAAAGCCCATAGAATTTTGGTGAAAAGACCACAACAATATAAAGACACTCTGCAAATCGGTGCTTCAAGTTGGACTAGTTCAATCACTTATGACAATGGTAACATCCAACATTGCTTGTATGGAGTGAGTCAGGTGGAATGTGGAGCTATAACAGTGATTATGTGTTGGAATTGGTTACTCTGTCAGTATTACATGCCTTGAGCTCTTACCCCAGAAATCCCATGCCTTTATTAGATTTGATTTTGATACTTGCAAGTTTTAGGTGTTCAATAAATGTTGTGGAATTAAATTGAAATTTAGAACAACAAAGGACCTTACAATTCAAATCAGACAGAGCAAATCCTTTTTGGTGTGTTTATTTGAACATGATCTTCTTGCTGTGCAACACTCAGCAGCAAAACTCAGCTCTATTTTCCCCAGCTTATTGCTTCCTGGTCACCTACGAAGCAAGTTCATTACTTGAGAGACTATGCATCTAGTGTGGAGATCAATCAATTATAACTGAAAATATACAATGAATTTTAGTTTGTAATATGTGAAAACATACTTTTGAATTTTGTGGCACATGCTTATGTTTATGGACATGCACATATCTATGAGTTGGAAAATTCTAACTTTTACTTAGGCTCCTTTGGGCACTTTAGTACAAACTAATAATGTTTAGAGATAGATAAGTAAGAATACAATTGTCATGAACATATCTTTGAATGCTTTTACTTATAAAAATATTCTATAGTATACATGTGTTGAAATGCATACATAAAACCCTCTATGCACTGCAAGCAAAATGCTTGCTAGTTACCGTTAATAAATAAGTAGATATTAATTTCCTGTTTTCCTAGGAATATCCCAAGCAAAATTCTTTAAAAGTGTTCTCTCTGCTTGAGCTACATTCTCTTCTGGAGTTTAGCCTGTGCTCTTTGCCTCACATAGTTAATACTCTACAATGTGAGTATGTGGTTTTTACTTAGGAAGTAGTCATTCCCTTCCCTCCCCAACTTCCCCTCACCCATGGTCCATGAAACTCTAAATTTGGGAGGGACTTTCATGGTCACCTATTCCAGTCCCTCAGGGTTTAATTATGATAAGGCTCAAACAGGTCACAGCTAGTTAGTGGCTGAGAACCAGTTGTCCCAATACCTGGCCTTTGACGTCTGTTTCAGTTGTAGATATCATGTTGTCTTCTCAGTGTTACTTTCTAAAAGACTCATCTCTTGGGCATTTTAAACATGCTGCTATTAAATCAATCTATTCTTTGCATGATATGTTTGCATGATCCAGAGTGAAGCAAATCCAGAGCTATTCACTTAAGATCACCTGAGACCTGGGTATATCTGGCTTCTCGATAAATTGTATGATCTGAGTTTAACTTGGTATTTTGTCCACAGGCTAACCATGACTATATCTTTTAGTTTAGAAGTGCGCTGAAGATAAAATATTTGATAGCATAGCTTCTCTACTGGTTAATTTAGTGTAGTTTAAAATGCAAACCATGTATGATTTCATGCAATTTAAGTAAAAACTCTAATTTGTAAAGGAAGATTGCACTGCTTGTGAGGGCATGGGTTGGAATACTTTAAAAATAGTAGATCTAAAATATGCCTTTATATTATTTATACTTAACAGATTTACTTAAATTACTTGAAGCTCTCAAAGCAATTTAAGAGTTGGAACTAGAAGAACAGGTTTCCATCACAGACTAGAATAAACAGAACTGCTCTCTATTAGCCATTCAGTGTTTCTCCCCAGCAGTATATGGGTTATATAGTCCTGGGTTCACTGTTGTCTAAAGCAGTGTTGCCAGGAACTACATTTGAATGCTTCTTTTGGCCCATCAAACATGGTGCTCTTTCAGTGCAATCACGGACTTCCACCCCATCTCCCTCAGTTCCAGTGAACCAAATAGTTATTTGGTATGAAGGTCTAAAAATTGTATGGTTATGATAGTTCAGGATGACAAATTGGAACAATCATTAAAAAAAATTACACAAGCAGAGTTAAAGTTCATTTAAGCAAAAAAAAAAAATTGTTTTGTTCGTGCTATTTAGATTGGGTAGATTCCAAAATCACTGGACAGTTTTTGATATTACTATAATCAACTGTGGCAAAGCCTGAATAGCTTTCAAGTTTTGGGTTTGTTTTTCTTCTTTTACTTATAGACAGGATATATTACAATTGAAACATATTTATTAGAATGACATAGTAAATGCAATGGCTGTTTTAATATGTGGTTAGATAATCAACATTATGAAAGGACTCTATTTGGCATATAGCCCAGAATTTCTTTTAAATATAAATATCCTGGAGAATTTGGATAAAATTCTCATCTGTTGTTATTGAACAGTGAGCCACATTCATTCTTCCCATACCATGAACAAGCTTAGAGAACGTGATACAGGAGGGAATCATGCTTGGAGCTATTGTTTACTCTATTCGTTGTTTTGAGTTTTTAAAATTAAATATTGAGTAGATTTAGAAGAATGTTTGTAAAGTATGTATAGAGTATAAAGAACGTTATCGTTACCTCTGAAATTTCTTATGTGTCATTCCCTGATCCTATAGCCTTCTTTTTCCTTTGAGAAAGCTCCATACTAGATTTTATGTTTGGCTTTTCTTTACAGCTTTATCACATATGCTTAATCATTTTGTGTGTTTTTAACTTTATCCGTATGGAATTTTACTATGTTTCCTCCCATGACTTCTTTTTGTTCAGTATTATATTCCAGTGCTTCATCCATGTTATTGCTTGTAGCTGCAATTTATTGACTTTCAAAGCTAAACATATTCTATTACATTAATATACCATAATTTCTAATATCTGTGTTACTCTAGATAGACATTTGGTTTGTTTCCACTATTTATTATTAACAGTGCTGCTGTGAACACTTACTGTTTGTTGCTGGTTTAAAGGTATTTAGTTTTGATTGGGTTTGCTAATATCTAAAGGAATGTTCACATCTGTGTTAATGAGTGTATTTGCATGTAATTTTCCTATTTTTCAGTGCATTTTCGGATTTTTGCACCAAGGTTATTTTTGCTTCATAAAATGATGCATCTTTTCTTTTCCTTTGCTATAATCTGAAATAGTTTGTGTAAAACTGGAATTATTTGCGTGTTTTAATATTTGGCAGAGCGTGCCTGTAAAATCATCTTAGGTGTTCTCTTTGTGAGAAGATCTTAAACTACTAAGTTAAATTTTAAAAATGTTACAGGATTATTCAGTTTTTCAATTTCTTTTTTTTTTTTTTGAGATGGAGTCTTGGCTGGAGTGCAGTGGTGCTATCTGGGCGCACTGCAACCTCTGCCTCCCTGGCTCAAGATGTTCTCCTGCCTCAGCCTCTAGAGTAGCTGGGATTACAAGCGCACACTACCACACCTGGGTAATTTTTTTTTGCATTTTTAGTAGAGACAGAGTTTCACCATGTTGGCTGGGCTGGTCTTGAACTCCTGACCTCAAGTGATCCTCCCACTTTGGCATCCCAAAGTGCTGGAATTACAGGCATTAGCCACCATGCCTGGCCCCAGTTTTTCCATTTCTTAACTCAGTTTTAGTAGGTTACACTTTTCTAGAAAGTTGTCCATTCTGTTTATGTTTGAAGTTTGGTGGCATAATATCCTCTTACTTTTTAAGGATATATTCATGATGCCCTCTTTATTCTCTGTAGTGCCTGTAGCTGTTTCCTCTTTCTTGTTTGCTTGTGCCTCCTCTCTTGTTTCCTTGATGAGTTTTTCAACTTCCTCTTTTCTTTTTTTTTTTTTCTGGAGACGAAGTTTCACTCTTATTACCCAAGCTGGAATGCAATGGCGCGATCTTGGCTCACTGCAACTTCTGCCTCCCAGGTTCAAGCGATTCTCCTGCCTCAGCCTTCCGAGTAGCTGGGATTACAGGCATGCGCCACCATGCCCGGCTAATTTTGTATTTTTAGTAGAGACAAGATTTCTCCATGTTGGTCAGGCTGGTCTCAAACTCCCGACCTCAGGTGATCCACCCGCCTTGGCCTCCCAAAGTGCTGGGATTATAGGCATGAGCCATCGTGCCTGGCCTTATCAACTCCTTAAAAAAACACAGATTTGGACTGGGGAGATTATTGTATATTTGTTTTCTATTATGTTAATTTCTGATGTTTTAAAAATTGTCTTTCTTCTATTTTCTTGGGCTTTATTTCGCTGGCTTTGTTTTCTCATCTCTCCAGGTAGATGCTTAGCTCATTGTGATGATTTTAAAGCACTTGCAAATTCTTTAACATTCTTTCCTTCAAAAAATGGAGTCAAATTTTCCTCCACTTGAATGTTGGCCAGACATAGTGACTTCTTATGAACAGCCTGTGGCAGAAGTGATGGTATGTGACTTTCAAGAATAGGTCACCAAAAAGAATCATTTCTGCCTGACTTTCTCTTGGATCACTTATTTGGGAGAACCTAGTCGTCACGTGAGAATACATGAGCGTCCCTCTGGAGAGGCCTATGTAGAGAAGACAACCATGTGAGTAAACTTCCTTGGAAGTGGATGCTTCTATTCTGTCAAACCTTCAAACGATTGCAGCTTTGGCCAACATGTGACTGCAACTTCATGAGAGACCTCAAGCCAGAACTATCCAGCCAAGCTATTTTTGAATTCCTGACCCATAAAAACTATGAGAGATAATAAATATTTGTTGTTTCAAGCCACTAACTTTAGGGGTAATTTGTTTTACAGCACTAGAAAGCTAATATACTCATTAGTCATCGGCCATTTTTCTGCTCTAATACAAGCATTTAAATGCTATAGATTTCTCTCTACATTAGCTGAATCTCACAAGTTTGGATATGCAGGACCATTTGGATTTAAATATTTTCTGATTTCTATTATTATTATTTTTAACTTACGAGTTACTTAGAATTGTGTTTCTTAATTTCCAAACATATACTCTATGTCAATTATTGATTTCTAGCTTAATTGCACTGTGGACAGAAAATCTGATTTGTATGATATCATCCTTTAAAATTCGCTACACCTTGCTTTATGTCCCTGCATATGGTCAATTTTTATAAAAGCTCAAAGGCCTTTGAAAACAATATATATTCTATAGCCTTGTATGTCCATTAGCTGAGGTGTGTTAATAGTGTCATTCAAATCTATATCCTTACTTTTGTTTTTATTTATTTATTTATTTTCTGTAGACCTCCTCTGTGGATTTTTTGCTATGCTAAATTTTTCAGTTATTGAGAGAAGTACATTCAAATCTGCCACTGTGATGATTGACTGATTTTACTATTTGCATTTCTATTGTTGAATTGTATGTTTTGAGTTATATACGTATATATACACATCTACACACATATATGTGTGTATATATAAGCACACACATATACATACACATATATATGTAATGTTACTAGATAGATTCATGCTTAGAATTATATCTTCCTAGTGAATTAAATTTTTATCATTATGAAATGGCACATTTTATTGCTATTAATGCTATTTGCCTTAAAGTTTAAAAACATCTGACAGTCTTTAAATGATGTGTATCATTTAAGAGATGTTTATCACTTAAATGGTACATATACATCATTTAAAGGATATATCATCATCGTTAAATGAGCATTTAGTTTTTTTACATGTGTTATAATTACTCATATTTTTGTTTGTAAATTTACTATCTTACTTTGTGTTTTCTACATATCCCACCTTTTCTGTTTCCTTTCTTCTACTTTCTTGACTTCTGGATTGATTATTATTAAAACTTTATTATTAGCAATAATAATAAACACAATATATTTTATATTCTATTTTTATTTCGTATATTCTATTTTTATTTTGTTAGTGGGTATCCTAGAAATTTTAACTTGCAGAACTTATCAAAGCCAAAGATTAATCAACATCCTTAACTTTCTCTCAAAAAATATAGATAACTTAGAATGCTTTAGCTCCTTTAACACCCCTCTCCACTTATAGGTTGTTGTGGACTTAAACTTTAATTACATTTTTCAATTTTTAACCAATCAATATATTATTATTGCTGTTTTATAAAATTGTAATATTTACTGCATTTTTACCACTGTAGAGGAGGAAAAACTTTTACTATACTCTCTTAGGTTCTGCTGGAATCGGTGAATTAAGCTGATAAAAGGCAGATTAACAGGAGGAAAGCATACACATTTTATTTAATGTCATTATTTACATGGCAAAATGGGTTTCACAGAAAACAAAGAGAAAATTTCCAAAGAAGCAGTTAGACTTGGGGGCTTATATACCAATTTAACAAAAGTAATAAATTGTGGAGAAGTGGCTCAACAAAGGAAAGAGATTTGAGTTCCTAAGAGTGCAAAATTGTGGGAAAATGGGAACTCTGGGCAATCTAGTGGAAGATAAGGGTTATTTTACCAAGGTATATTTGTGCAGATTCATCTTGGCATTGACTCTTTAACTCTGGTGATAAGAATATTCTCTTCTTCCTGGTACCAGGAGGGCACCTTTCTCATGGAAAATTTATGCCTTGCTTTTAAGCAAAAAGGACAAGGGCGGGGAGCTCTTCTTGCATCTGTTGTTTCTCAATTGCCTTTGGCTCAAAATAATCAATATGCCAATGCAGTATATTCTGAGATGGCATGTTCTGATCTCCTTCACTGCTTTCTTTGCTCATAATTTTTTCTTGCATCTCAGACTGTCCATCTGGAAACATTTTCCTTTTGCCTGAAGTACATCTTGTAGAATTTTCTGTAAGTTTGTTCAAAAGATGTTTCTAATCTTTTTCTCAGTTTTTGTTTATCTCATTCTCTCATGAGAAAATGTCTTTATCTCATTCGTATTCTTAAAAGATACTTTCACTGCATATGAAATTTTGGTGCAGCAGTTATTTTCCTGTCACCACATTGAATATTTTGTTTCATGATCTTCTGGCTTCCATTACTGAAGTTGAGGAATATGCTATCAGCCTAATTCTTGTTCCTTTCAAGGTAATTTGATTGCTTTCTTTCCTATTTTTTTCTAAAAACATCTTTTTTTGTCTTTGGTATTCTGCAGTTTCACAAGAATGTGTCTTAGCTACAGATTTCCTATTTATTTATACTGCTTGAAATTTGTTGGTCTTCCTGAATCTGTGGGTTATTGTTTAAGCAACTTTGGAAAATTCTCAGCCATTATTTCCTCTTTTCCTCTATTCCCTGTCTCTTTTCAGAAATCTGATTACATGTACATTAGATAGTCTATCTTCCTCACCTCTTAACCTTTTTTTTTTTTTTTAATTTGATACAGAGTTCCCCTCTTGTTGCCCAAGCTGGAGTGCAATAGCATGATCTTGGCTTACTGCAACCTCCACCTCCTGGGTTCAAGCAATTCTCCTGTCTCAGCCTCCCAAGTTGCTAGGATTACAGGTGTGTACCACCATGCCCAGCTAATTTTTTGTATTTTTAGTAGAGATGGGGTTTCACCATGTTGGTCAGGCTGGTCTCGAACTCCTAACCTCAAGTGATCTACCTGCCTCAGCCTCCCAAAATGCTGGCATTACAGGCGTGAGCCTTCATGCCCAGCCTACTTGTTAACTTTTAATTTTATATTTTCTATCTTTTTTCTCTCTTTTTTTTTTCCCTGAACAGTTTCTGTGCTCTGTCATTCAGTTCTCTACTTCTCTCTTCATCTGTATTTAATCCATTACTAACTTTATCTACTGAGTTTAAATTTTAATTTTTTTATTTTTCATTTCTATTAATTATTTTCATTCTTTTTCTAATCTGGTCATTTAAAATAATCTCTTTTTACTTATGTTTCCAATTTTTAAAAATATTTTTAAACATGTCAAACAATATATTTTATATTCCGTGTTTGCTAATTTTAATATCCAAGATCCCTGTGGGTTGTATTCTGCTGTTATTTGTGCTGGCTTTTACTCATGGTACCTTATTAACTTGCTTATTTTGTGATTTTTTTGATGATGAGCTCATATTTCACTGAAGCCAGTTGAAGGTGAGTTCCTGAGAGGATTTGTGTTTCCTCTTACTAGATGCTTGAGTACACTACCAGATATTTGGACCATGTAGCTAATGTGCATTTAGGCCATAAAGATTGTGGGGACATCCTTCTGATTATGATTTCTCAAGAGAAATATTTATCTCTTTCACTCAATGCCTAGGTTTGAGACAGACAATTTTCCTTAGAATGGGCTAAGACCATGTGTATGTGGGTGGTTTCTGCAATTTAATTTGGCACATTATATGCATTGGTTCTTTGATTCTGGTATTCAGCATCCTGGGAGGCTAGAAAAAGGTAGCTTAAGGTCACTAGGTTCTATCAGTGTCTTCAAAGTGAAAACTAGCTTCAAGACTTGCCTTATGTTTTTGGGTTTTGTATTAGTTTGCTAGGGCTGTTGTAACAAAACACCTCAAACTTAGTGACTTAAACACCAGAAGTGTATTGTCTCAAAGTTCAAAATCAAGATGATGGCAGGGTTGGTTCCTTCTGAGGGCAATGAGAAAAGGATCCATTCCAGGCTTCTCTCCTTGGCTTATATAAGCATCACTCTGATCCATGCCTTCATCCTCCCATGGCATTTTCCCTATGTATGTGTCTGTGTCCACATTTTCCTCTTTTTCTTTTTCTTTTTTTTTGAGATAGAGTTTTGATCTTGTAACCCAGGCTGGAGTGTAATGACATGATCTCAGCTCACTGCAACCTCCACCTCCCAGGTTCAAGTGATTCTCCAGCCTCAGCCTCCCAAGCAGCTGGGATTACAGGCACACACCACCATGCTTGGCTAATTTTTGTATTTTTAGTAGAGACGGGGTTTCACCATGTTGGCCAGGCTAGTCTTGAACTCCTGACCTCAGGTGATTTGCCCACCTTGGCCTCCCAAAATACTGGGATTACAGGCATGAGCCACTGCACCCAGCTAGCACATTTTCCTCTTTTATAAGGATACCAGTCATATTGGATTGGGGGCTTATCCTATTCCAGAATGATCTCATCTAAACTAATTACATATGCAATGACTGTATTTCCAAACAAGGACACTTTCTGAGATTTGGGGGAATCAAGATTTCAACATATGAATTTGGGGGGTATACAATTCAATCTATAACAGGTCTTACGTTGTTGCCAGTTCATTGAGGTATTCAAAAGAACTTTTGGAAGTGCAATTTATCCACGACGTCTTTTCTTCAGTAAGAGGGTTGTTTACAGTATAGAGTATGCTATGCTGCTGAACACCATAGGTTTTTGCATGGTGTTGACAAAAATTGTGTGATGTTGAAAAGTTAACTGTCACTAAGGCAGTTTTACAAAGGCTGCTTCCATCTTTAGAGCAACCATTCATTTTGCAGCTCTGTTGCATTATCCTTGAGGTTCTGAGGCTGCACATTTACCACCTTGACCTTGCGGGAAATGACTCAAAAGCCACCTTCTTGGGCTATATATTTGCCACCTTGACAGCGGGGGAAATGACTCAAAAGCTAAACCTGACATTCAGAACTTTTTAGAGTTGTAGAGCCATTTTAGGGATCCATGTTTCTGCCAACTCTGTTGAATGCTCCCTGTAACTATAGCACATATCAATCATAACAATAATAAACAAACCTCAGTCATCAAGAGTAAATTATATCCTACGTGTTATGTGTTAGATGATAGAGAAATGTGGAATACATTTTAGGAAGCTTTCTATCAAAGAGAGTTTAAACCTTTCCTATGTATAAAGGATTAGCTCTTAGCTCTGAAAACTTTGCTTAATCAGAAGATATTACTCATTTAAGGTTATTTAAAGATAAAAACTTTTAGCATATTGTAATCTATCAACCACTGCTTCTGAATGACTTGGTGTGGGATCAGAGTGGAGGGGAAGAGACTTTTACAGTTTCAGAGTCCCTGGCATTATTCCAGACCTACGAATTAGAATCTCTGAGGAAAGGAGCCCAGAAACGTACATTTTAAACAGCATCCCTTCAGAGTTAGAGAATCGTTGTTGCCTAGAGTCTTCCTTTTAAACATAAGGTATTTTGCTCAGCAACTTAATTTTTATTTTTCTCAAATTGTATTACTGGTAAAGATTCATGATTTTTATAATATGAATTTAATGTTTGAAGTGATATTCAACAGCACAATAAAAAAGTGGTGAATGGTGCGCCGAGCGCAGTCGCTCATGCCCGTAATCCTAGCACGTTGGGAGGCCAAGGTGGGTGGGTCATTTGAGGTCAGGAGTTTGAGACTAGCCTGGCCAACATGGTGAAAACCCATCCCTACTAAAAATACAAAAATTAGCCGGGCATGGTGGCGCACAACTGTAATCCCAGCTACTCAGGAGGCTGAGGCAGGAGAATCGCTTGAACATGGGAGGTGGAGTTGCAGTGAGCCGAGATGGAGCCACTGCACTCCGGCTTGGGAAACAGAGTGAAACTCTGTCTCAAAAAAAAAAAAAAAAGTAGTGAATGCAAATAAAAGTAGTGAATGGCCACAGTGTGCTTAGCAATTGTAAGATAAAATTAAACTCTTTATAATATTTTAGTGAGAGGACCACAACTAGACTCTTCATGGGATTTCCTTTTTGAAAATAATCCTGAATTTAATAGCAAGCACAACTGAGATACATTTTCTTTACTGAGTTTTGCATTTCCAGTGTGACCCTTTCGCTTTTTATACTGTATGATCTAATTTTACGTAAGAGCTCACTCTGGTAAGCTGTACCGTGTGTAGGTGTACATGGATGATCTCCACTAGTAAGATAAAATACCTCTCTTCCCTTCTACTTTTATCCCCTTCTTCTGTCCAAGTGAGAGGCAATGTACCACCTCTCCCTTAGACATGACCATAAAATCCCAGAGGAAAGCAATATGCCTAAAATTTGTTTAGTCTGTTCCCCTTGCTTAAGTATGCACTGGAATTCCCTGGCCTGGGGTGGGTCCTAAGAATTTGCATTTCTGACATGTTCTCAGGTAATGCTGATGCTGATACTACTGGCCTGGGGACCCTACTTGGAAAGCCACTGTATTAACTCATTTAATCCTCACAGCAGTCCTGTGAGGTAGGCACTATTATTGTCATCATGCCCATTTTATAGACGAGGGTTCTGGGGCAGCTGGTAAGACAGCTGGTGATCAGGACAAGAGTTTAAAGCCAGGCAGGCCGACTTCAAGCCCGTGTTCTAAACTACTGTACCATGTGTCTTCTCAGTCAGCAGGTACTTATTAAACGCATACTGTGTGCCCTGTGTTTGACTAGCTGATATTTTTTAAAAAATCAAATCTCATTCCTTATTCAGGAACAGATGATTTGAGGATACTCACTTCCTACTGAACTTGACATGGATAATTTCTTGATATCTACTTGAGAGGGACATGAGCTGCTACATCAATTGAAACTCAGGTGACAATTGAGATGCAGAAGTTAAGTCTTTTCTCTGCTTTTAAACATGAAGTTGTGCCTTAACCCAAAAGGGTGTTCCTGTGGTAAACTGTGTACTCTATAAATGTTCTCCAAAGCTAGAATTTTCTTGGTTTATGCAAATGTACAGCTGAGAATAATTTTGTGGGATATGTTGCAGGAGTGGGGTTGAAAAATTCATGGTACTTATCTATTACCAGTTCTTTGTGTTTTAAGTACTTAGCCTTTATTTTTTTTTCCTTTCAGCATTTTCTTTTGTTAACTGGATTCCCATACTGGCTGTTGCTGAGGGGATTGGGGAAGTCCTGATCTGACCTGAATTTTTTAAAACAATTTTTTAGCATTTTCTTTTGGAGACCACAAATCATATTGCAAGTCAACAACATCTGGGTGTTAGTGGGACATTTCTATTTTAAGAGGCTTAGAAAAGGAGGTAAAAAAGAAGGAAGTTGGAAGTTAGGAAGGAGCAATGAAAGCAAAGCACCCACTTTCACATCTTACCAGACAAAGCCCCTCCCTGCCAAGTTCCTTTCTGGTGGGAGATCAGGGCATGGCTCATGCAATCACCAGCTAGGAAAGGAACTGAGACTTCTCTTCATTTGTTGTTTTTTCCTTCCCCACCTTTCCCTAGAAACTATTAGACTGCCACACTGTCCCGTTGTGTGACACGGGACACTTTAAGTGACAGGGTAGACAAAAGCTGGAACAAAAGAGCCTCTATTAAGGTAAGGGTCTACTGTGTCCAGAACATTGTCTTAGATGCTGGGGGCAAAACAAACCGAAAACACAGTCATTGCTTATAAACCAAACTCAATTTGTAAGGCTATCCCACTCAATTAACAGAGGAGAGTTTGAGGATGATTTCCTCCTGACGTTCCAGGATAAGTGGAATAAAAGAAATGGAAAGTAGATCAGGAACATCATTTTGCCTCATTCTATCTCACTTTAAGTGAACTCGGGCCCAAGCCCAAGTGGTTCTGTTCCAGGAAACACAGTGGGTCAAGCAGGATGTAACCTTATCACACACCTTAGCCATTGTCCTTTCCTTCTTAAATCCCTAGTGAGGAGGATAATAGTTGAAGATATCCTTCTTTTTTTCTTCTCCAGGCTTTAGGATATCAGATTAGGTATTTTCAAGTTGAGAACAAAAAGCCTTACCACAAAGTTGTAGTCTCCTTGTGCCAATAATAATGAGTCATTCTTGCTAAGAACATAGGTGGTTTGTACCTTTCTAGTGCTTCTTGTCAGAAGAAGCTTAACATGCACAGAGGGAGATATTTTTCCTGGCACAATAGACCCTAGTCACAAACCACAAAGTTTTGCAATAAGGCTATTCGTTAAG
Organism: Pan paniscus; assembly: GCF_029289425.2. Taxonomy (NCBI): domain Eukaryota; kingdom Metazoa; phylum Chordata; class Mammalia; order Primates; family Hominidae; genus Pan; species Pan paniscus. The sequence continues at coordinate 64,856,865 of NC_073249.2, forward strand.
TGAATGCAATATTATAGCTGAGACACTTTTGGGGGGGGGTGTGTGTGTGTGTTTGTGTGTAGGGGTGTGTGTGTGTGAGAGAGAGAGAGAGAGACCGAGAGAGAGGGTCTGTGTGTGATGAGGGCTATACCTCAGCTTCCTGTTTGGCCTTGCTGATGTCACCGCATTAGTATAGATACTGCACTTCAGATTTTTGTACAGATGTAAGTCATCATATTTAGTATTTGACTTTAAAATGAATTGGTTTATGCACATCTGTGCTGATAAATGAATAACAATAGAAGGGGGAAGAAATTTTGAATTTTGATTAGATGAAAGGGGTGCAAAACTTCCACTCTTTCTTTCATAGATACCTTGCAAGCCAAAAGCTTTCTAGAATTGCTAGGTGAAGTTCTAAATATCACTAATTTTGAGATAGGCTGATTGACATTTATGATTGGGTTTGGTCAGGATGAAGGGTAGTGAAATTACCAGCATAGATGAGTGAGTTGCCATTGGTCTAAAATTTTGCCATCTCTGGTTTTCTTCTGATTTCTAGTTCCATATTTGGTGGCTTTAAATGAACACAGTACTGTTCTCTTCATACCATGTATATTTTTTACCAGGTCAGGAATCTAAGAAACTTATGATCTAATTTAGATGTCTCTGGAAATGTGAATTTCATAACTGAAGAGAAGGGAACAGATTTGAAATTGAAATATTATTATAGGGAGCTGACAGTTGGGTTAAGTGGATTGTTACACATTATCATCTTAAAATTACATTTTGTGTCTTCTTAACTTTCCTCCAAAGAACACATCCTAGAATTATAACACTATTTTCAATTCCCTCTGCATCTTTCAGCCCTTAGAACTAAATCCTAAGCCAATAGCTCACTTTTGGACTCCTAACTTTGATTTTCTGAAGGCCTTAAGTTAAATGTCATTTCCACCAGAACACCTTTCTTAATCTTTCAGGGTAGGTGAAAGCCCCACAATTTTCTTCTATCTGTCCATTCATCTGTCCTTCCTTCTCTCGTACCTGTCCTTACTTCCATCACAGTTCTAATCACATCATGTCATCATTGACTATTTATTTATCTGACTCCTAAAACTAGGAGTTCCTAGAAGCCAAGTCTATGCCCATCTACTATTACATCTCAGCCATTAGCACTGAGTGTAGGGGTGTAGTAAGCACATACTCATTTTTTTTAACTGAATAAAGGAGCATGGGAAGTAGGTCATCATTTGAAAAAGCATCTGGAAATGATAAGAATAGTTAATAAAGCATTCCAGATTGTTTAGGAGAAAGGTCTATTTTACTTGTTAACAGCAAAGGCAATTTCTTTGGAAGATTTTGCTTTCTTTTTTGACTATCTGTGCAGTTACTTGTTTATTTTTCATTTTCCATCAGCTTTACAACTTTTTTTCTCATGCTCCTCATCGCCTACTATCATTTGTGTTTAAGCCTTCCTTTACATAAAACAGTATTTTTGGCTTATTATTTGGATGATTAATGAAAATCAATCTTAGCAGTTAGATTTCTGACTGAGACTGACCAGGCAAAGTGAAATGTGTTGCATGATGCCATTATTTAAGTCACTGTTTTGTTGGCTGTGACCCATTAAGCATCCTTTCTTTTTGTTTAAAAATTATTTTTTTTCAACTTGTTTTAGATTTTGGGGTACATGTGCAGATTTGTTACATTGGTATACTGTGTGATGCTGAGGTTTGGGGTATGAATGGTCTCGTTACCCAAGTACTGAGCATAGTATACAATAGTTAGGTTTTTCAACTCTGTACCCTTCTCCCACCTCTATAGTCCCGTGTATTGTTGCCATCTATATGTCCATTGGTACTCAATGTGTGGCTCCCACTTATAAGTGAGAACATGAGGTATTTGGTTTTCTGCTCCTGTGTTAATTTGCTTATAATGGCCTTCAGCTTCCTCCATGTTGCTACAAAGGACATGATTTTGTTCTTTTTTTAATAGCTGTGTAGTATTCCATTGTGTATATATACCACATTTTCTTTGCCCAGCCCACTGTTGATGGGCACCAAGGCTGATTCCAGACTGCTTTCCACAGTGGCTGAACTAACTTACATTCCTATCTACCATGTATAAGCATTCCCTTTTCTCTGCACCTCACCAGCATCTGTTATTTTTTGACTTTTTAGTAATAGCCATTCTGACTGGTGTGAGATGGTATCACATTGTGATTTTGATTTGCATTTCTCTGATGATTAGTGATACTGAGCATTTTTTTTTTTTGACCTCTTTAGTTTTATATTGTTTCAGCTAAAACCTGTGATGAGGTCATTCTTAGTGAACTACTTATAACTACTTAGTTCTTATAAATGCTGCCAATGTTTTTTTTTCTTTTTTTTTTCATTTATTATTATACTTTAAGTTTTAGGGTACATGTGCATTCTTAAAATATGTTTGTTGGCCATTTGTATGTCTTCTTTTGAGAATTGTCTATTCATGTCTTTTGCCCATTTTTAATGTGATTATTTGTTTTTTGCTTGTTCAATTAAGTTCCTTAAAGGTTCTGAATATTAGACCTTTGTTAGATGTGTAGTTTGTGAATAAAATATTTTTAATGCATCTGTTTTCATTTTACGTATTTTTTTTTTACAGTCACCTTGGTGACTGTAACACTTACCATCACTTTTGAAGAAGTGACTTAGCAAAAGATCCCAAACAACATTTCTTCACCTCTGCAGACTCTTCCTCTCACGATGAAGTGGCTTCCGTTACTGGAATAATGTCAGGGAAGATAACAGCTTCCTCTAAATTCACCCTATTCAAATGTGTAATTCACACTTGTTCACAGACTAGAATAATGGACCTGTAAAGTGTTTATTGGCTGTTATATAGCTCCTAGAGGAAGAAAATAAAAATGAAATGGTTTGTACATTATAGTTTGTCAGAAGTGTGATTGCCAATTATAACGATAAAATACTAATGATAGCTCACATTGCTAATATTTATTGAGCACTTACCATGTGCCAAGCACTGTGCGAAGGCTGACAACAATCCTTTTAGTTAAATAGCATTATTGTCCTTAGGAAACCAAGATTTAGATAGCTAAAGGAGATTGCCTAGAGGTAGGCAGTTATCAAGTGGTAGACTCAGAATTCAATCCTGAATGTTTAACTCCAAAGCTCAAGCTCCTAATTGTTGTGTATTAAAGAGCCTGGCAACTAAAGGATTATATATTCAGTTTCTCCTGCTACATTTGAAGAGGGATTTTAGAAAGTAACAATACTAGCAACCAATTATTGAATGCCAGGTAATACACTGAGTGTTTAATGTATGCTCTTTCGATCCCTATGACAATACTAAGGAGGAACAAATTTTATCTCCATTTTTCAGATGACACTGAGGTTCATGGAAATTAAGAAATATATTTAAAGTCACAAAGCTATTTAAGGTCACAATAGCTAATTAAGCTATTAAACCAATGAATACCTAGATCTCTGCTCTTACTGCTTACTGCTGGTCATACTAGAGTATGTCCAGTGCTTGAATAGTAAGAGGTCTGGCAACCAGGTCATATGACTGAGAAAACTGGGTTATGTTTAACCTGACAGTGGTTGAAGGGAGGAAAAAAATCTTCAAATATCTTGTGTCACATAGAGGAAGGATCAGACATATTTTGTTTTGCTCCAGAAGGTAAAAGTGTCTCTTGTAAATGTAGGCAATCTAGATTCTGAAATTGCAATTGCAGTTGCTTGCTTCTGGGAATTTTATTTAATTGAAAATAGAAATTGAATCTGTAAATCAAAAATACATAAACAAACAAACAAAAAAAACTAATTTGAACTCAGTTAAAGTCCCCAGGTGGCATCTATTACATGCATCTTCTGAAGACACCGTTGCATTTTTATTGTATTAGAAGAAACAACATTTCCAGAATATCAGAGGTGAAGCCTCAAGTCAGTTCTGTGTCTGCCAGAATAAAAACAAAAATAAACTTATCTTTCTTCTTGTTGTCCTAAGAATAAGGTGTCAGTAGTTCCAGAGGAAGATAAGACCAACTGAGAGTGTGGGAAAGAGAATAACCTTAGTGTTCAAAGCTTCATAGGGCAGAGAACATTGGACAGGTCAACTATTAATGCCTACCACATCGTGTGGTGATGAGGAGGGAGAGAATGAATTGCTACATGTGAGGTTCTCAGAACTCTTTTAAGGAAGACGTAATGTTAAACTAATAAAACCTGGTGAGAAACAACACACAGGGGTGCCTCCGGAGGCTGGAGGGTGGGAAAAAGGAGAGGATCAGAAAACATAAATACCAGATACTGGGCTTAATACCTGGGTGATGAAATAATCTGTACAACAAACCCCTATGACACAAGTTTACCTGTGTAACAACCTGCACTTTTACCCCTGAACTTAAAATAAAAGTTATTAAAAGAAAAGAAAAGAAAAGAAAAACTGTGGGATAGCTTGGCTATAGAATTATCAATATTCTGATATTTTCCAATTAATGCTGCTGTTTCTCATATGACCACAAAAGGGAGATTTGTTTCTTTTCTGTGTTTGAGATGGGCATATGGAATTTTTTAAAAACAAAAAGGGGAAATACCAAGAATTAAAATCAGGCAACTGAAGATATGCCTTCTGCCATGGAAGCTCAAAATTTTAGGATCTTTCAAGTTCTTCATTTGCACCTGGGACTTCAGATGCTTGGTATTGCTCTATTTCAAATAAATATGGAGATAATTATTTTAACAAAACAAAACAAAAACCTGGTGAGAGGGCTGAGCATGGTGGCATACCACTGTAGTCCCAGCTGCTCTCGAAGCTGAGGCAGGAGGATCGCTTGAGCCCAGGAATTCAAGGCTGTACTGCACAATGATTGTGCCTGTGAATAGCCACAGCACTCCAGCCTGGGCAACATAGTGAGATCTCACCTTAAAAAAAAAAAAGTATGAAAAACCTGTTGAGAAATGGAGCATCGACTAGGAAGCTGACCTGAGGAGGATCAAGAGACCCAGTGTTAGCTAGCCACTTCCATCACGGGACAGTGGCTGCTGTTAACCGGGCAGGGGGAGCATTCGGAGATAAACAAGGGAAGGTCTGCAGGTGCCAGGGAAGGTCTGTGGGCGATTTTTCTAATATGTACTTTGGCATGGTCTAATGTTGACTTTTTGCAAGGAAAAGGCCAGGTCAATCTTATTGTTCTTTCCTTTCTTTGAACTGTGGAATAATAGTGAGTGCCCTTGAACCTGTGGAGAAAAGGATAGAAAATTTGTTTTTCTTTCACATAAAAGGACATTGGGGCATGCCTTAGTCCCTAGCTGGCAGTACTAGTCACTGTGCAGGGGAAGATGGCTTTCTGGAGCACACTAATTCCACTTCAGAACACAGAGCAAGATTAATTATGAAGAACTGATAACTCCCTACCTCCCTACTTCCCTCCCTCCTTCTCTCTCTTCTTCCCTCCCTTCTTCTTTCCTTCTTTCCTCCCTCCCTCCTTTCTTCTTTCCTCCCTTCCTCCCTCCCCTTCTCCTTCTCTCCTTTTCCCCTTCCTTCCTTCTTTCCTTCCCTCACTCCTTCCCTCCCTCCCTTCCTCCTTCCTTCCTTCCTTTTCCTTCTCCTTTTCTCTTTCCTTCCTTCATTCTCCTTTCCTTCCTTCCTTCCCTCCTTCCTTCCTTCTCTCCTTCTTTCCCTCCCTCCCTTCCTTCCTTTCCCTTCCTCCCTCCCCTCCTCCCTTCCTCCCTCCTCTTCCTCCCTTCCTGTCTTCTTTCCTCTTGTCCCTTCCTTCTGCCAACAAATACTTATCAGCACCTTTTGTATGCTGAGCCCTTGCTAAGTGCTGACAGTCCAGTGCTATAGAAAACAGACATGATCCCTGCCTTCTTAGAAGTTACAAACTAGTAATAATAAAGAAAAAAATATTTAATTACAAATTGAGATACGTGTGTAAAGGATGCACCAAGAAATTATAAGAGGGACTTGATTTAGATTGGTTCAAGGAAAGGAATCTGTGAACGTGGCAAATTAGCCCTGAAGAACATATGGTCTGGAGCAAGAGCTGGCAAGTCTGGCTGCCACCTGTTTGTGTGTGGAACACAGCCACACCATTTGCCTAGGTATTTTGGGCTGCTTCTGCAATAGAATGGCAGAGTTGACTAGTGGCAACAGAGACTGAATGGCTCACAAAGCCTACAATGTTTACTATTTTGCCTTTTACAGAAAAAGTTTGCTGACCCCTGGTCTAGAAAATACTTGAAAATAAGAGCTACAATATTTCATTTGATCCATGCCTTTTCAGGTAGGGTGGGCCGTGGACTTTGTATGACTGAAACATGTGTGGGCACAAATTACTTGGGTGTGATAATGTGTGTCTCATCATGAAGTAGACTCTAAGCAGACAAGAAACTTTCTCCAAAACTTGAGATTGCATATTTCAAATGAATTTCCTGTTTGTGGAAAGAGGTATTATGGTGTGGTGTTTGTAAGCTTGGTATTTGGAATTTGATTTTGAAAGACTATTTTGGATTCAGATCTTGGCTCCACCACTTAGGATCTGTGTTACTCACTCTCATTACTCTTCAATTTTCTCATCAGTGGGACAGAGGTATTGTCAGTGCCCATTCATATAGTTATTGTGAAAATTACCTGAGATAATGAAAAGACAGTACTTAGTACAATGACTGACATACAGTAAATACTTAATATATATACACTGTTAGGATTTTTAAGATACAAAATATTTTCATAAAATAACACATCAATTTTTGTGATGCTACTCCATAAATAATATTTAGTTTTTGTTTTTTATCCTAATAGAACAATTTTTTTCACAGTGTCTGAGGATAAATAAAAGCAATGACTTCTAAGTCACAATTATACAATTTTTGGAAGCTAATTTTATAATATTTTGAATTTTATTGCATGTTTACAAAATTAATTTTTGTTTTACTCTGGAAGTTTGAGGTAGATCTGCCCCCGTCTCCCTGGCCCCCCGCCCCCGCCGCAGTGCTATATTTAGCATGCTTCCTCCCACCTGCCTACAGCTTTGCATACCCTAAAATGCCCATTAACCTCCTTTTCATTCCTTCTGTCTACAGTCTGGGCCTATATTAGTCCTATGGCTTTGATTCCAACCCCACTCACACCATAGTTCTCTGGTTCATTTTCAGCTAGTTCATGAGTGGGTCTATTCTTCCAGCCTTTTCTTACTTTCCCTTTGTGGTCTATGGTCCTTGCATGGACATGACCACTTCCCCACTGCCTCCCCACAGTCCTTCATTCCCTGAAGTTCTGGCTTTGGTTCCACTTTCCCATGGCTCTGACTTGCAGGAGTGCTTGGTTGTAGGCTAACTGCCTTGCACACACCCTCATCAGCTGTCCGCTTTCCTGATGCAGACCTCAGCTCCTTGCTGAGCAATGGCATCCTCACCATGCTGCCCATGAAACCCCCACCCAGCCCTTCCCTTAAAATATCTACTGGGTAGCCACCAGTCACTCACAGTAATCTGGTGAGCATGGCAGAGCGAACCAGCAAGGCACAGCAGATAGGACTGCTTATATACCATAATGATGACTTCATAGCACCATGAAAATAAGCACTGGCCTAGTTACCTGGTCAAGAAAAAAAAAAATCAGAACTCTTACAACAGAAATCAGGTAGTGGGATATATTCTGCTTCTGCTTTCAGATCCTTTTTGGTTTGTTTCCATTGGCTACATGGTTACTGGGGAAATACAGATCAAACTTGTGTTCTCTGAACCCAGTGACACAGAAAGCAGAGGTATCAAATAATGATGCCAGAGCTGGAAAGTACCTTAGAGATCCTATGTCCCACTGCCATCATTGTGGTAGATAAGGACACAAGGAGGTTGAGCACTTTACCCAGGATCACGTGGAAGAAGTGTGATATTGATCAACGTGGGTAGGCTGAGGATATATTTGCTGGGCAGATGTATTCCACTGCCCAGCAAATGATTGAGCCAAATAATGAATGAAAGGGCCAAATAATTTCTTGAGTCAAATATTCTTCCCTTTGTTTTACATTATTTTAAAACCACCTCATATATACATATATATATTTATTTAAAACCGCACATATATATACATACACACAATTTTATATAAATGCATAAATTGGATCATATCATAAATGTTAGGGTTTTTTTTTTGCTTCTCTTTTCATTCTTTTAATTCCTCCATAGAGGAATTAGAACTCCTGTAGGAATTAAAATTCCTGTATGTATCTTTCCATATTTTTCTCAATATACCTACATATATTATAGGGGTTTTTGGTCACTGTTTTTTGTTTTTTGTTTTTTTAAGGTGACCATGTGATACACTTTTCTCTATTTTTCTTTTTTTCACTCAACAGGGTCTCATGGAAATCCCTCCAAGTCAATTGATACTGTTTTAACTCATTTATTAGCAGCTATATAATATACTGTGGTTTGCACCCTACATGATTCAACCATTCTCTTCCTGATGGCCTTTACTCTGTTCCCAGGTTTACCACTATCACCCATGATTAAATACGTGTCCTTGTACATATATCCTCATGTTCTTATTTCTATGAGGCAGTGCCCATGAAGAGAGATTGCTGGGTAAATGTATTTTTAACTTAATAGATGTTGCCAGATTAATTTTCTGATAGACTATAAAATTTCATATTTCTACAGTGTATGAGAGTGTTCTTTTTCCAGCAGCCCTGCCAATCATAGGTATTTCGGCTCTTGCTTTGTTTTTTTTTGACAAGCTGATGGATAAGAAGTGAATTTGCTTTTTATTTTGAGTGGCCTTTCCCAGATTGGCCATGAGTCTGAGATCTTATCTCATGTTTATCAGCCATTTAGATGCACTTTCATGTGAATTGTCCGTTGATGTTCTTTGCCATTTTCATTTTCATTCATTTATTCATTCTTTTTCTTCTTCTTCCTTTTGTTTGTAATATTCTTGTAAGAACTCTGAACATTTAGATATTAACCCTTTTTATATCTTTTCATTGTCATTCATTCCTTCCTTCTTTTTCTTGTTCTCTTGTTGGTAATTTTCTTATAAGAACTCTGAACATTTAGATATTAACCCTTTTTATATCTTTTCATTGTCATTCATTCCTTCCTTCTTTTTCTTGTTCTCTTGTTGGTAATTTTCTTATAAGAACTCTGAACATTTAGATATTAACTCTTTTTTATATCTCCATTAAAAATGTTTTTCTCAAATTCATTGCTCATGTGTTATTATAAACTAATTATGTTATTATTAACCTTTAATTATGATATATTTTGCCATGCAAAGGTGTCTATTTTTATGCAGTCAAATATATTAATCTTTATTTTTATGGCTTTTGGATTTTCTGCCTGTGTTTAGAAGATTCCCCTTAACCCAAGATTATATTTCTAATTTCCTCAATTTTTCTTGAAGTTTTTATGTTGCTATTTTTTTTTAACATTTGAGTTTCCAGTCTGTGTGGAAATCATGTTTATATATGATGTATATAAGTGGTCTAACATTTTCCCTTTAAATGGAAAATTAGTTGCGCCAGCACCATTAATTAAATAATCTAACCTTCCCACTGAATTAAGCTACAATTTTTGCCATATATTAAAATTATATATATACACACATATACATATGAAAAGAGAAAAGAATACCTAGATAACCTCAAGACACATATGTATATGTATATCTATTTGTTTATTCTCATGTTAATGCAATTTTAATTTGATTGTAGATTTTTGTTGCATATTCTTTAATAAGAACATTTTCCACTTACAATTCAGTCGTATAATACTTTTCTTGATCATTTTAGGCATATATTCTCATTGTGAATTTACATTCATTGTAGCTAATTATTCCCTAATGCCTGCTGGGTTTCTAATTACAATCAATTTATAAATTATTTTAGAAAATATTATTAAATGTTTACATGTCATATTCAATGGGGGATCCAAAACATTCATTTTGAAGGTCCGCTCACACTCATGGGAATAGATTAAATGTTGTAGTGTGCTTTTCCCATCTGTACTAAGCTCAAGGCTGCCATTAGGACACAGCAAAGGAGAAGAAGGAAGGTCACTGGAAGCTAGAGAACTCACCAAGTGCAGGCTCTGTCCTTAGGCCTTTGTTCATGGCGTCTCGCCTTACACAATAGCATCTTGATGCCAGTTAGGAAGCCCCTAAGCCTTGCAGACTCCAGAACCCATCACCTTGCACTCTATCTGTTGGAAGCCTTTATAACCACATTGTTTTATGTCTGCACCTAATATAAATTAAGAACTCTTTCTAGGATAGGCTTGAAGATTTCATAGGTTGGGTGTTTAAAAAAGGAAATACTGTGTGATGAGGATACTGTGCTCTGTGGCTTTCCTCTGTGCTTTGGGTCACGCTCTTTCTTTGCCTTGAGAACCTGCCACCTGCCACAGTTCAGCCCACCCATGTCTACTTAGCTCCCTGTTCCATGAAAACATCCATATTCCAAACCAGACTCCCATGGCCCATTGCTTTCACTAGTAGCATTTATCACACTCGCTGTTGTGTTACAGATCATTATGCCTTCTTTTGCGAAACACTTACCAGGCACCTGCCTTGTGATTGTTCAGAGTGCCTGGGATCCAATGGGGAATAGGTGGTGGATTTATTATTCTTTCCCACTCAAACTTTATGCCCATGAACCAAATCTTGTTCCCTTGTATTCAGAGAATCCCTCACAGTGACTCATACATAGAATATGTTCAACCAGTGTTAGGGGAGTGAGTGAATACATAATAATGATTAGGTGATAGGAGGAATAATTTGGTTGAATTATGATTTTCTCATTTCTGCATCAATTAGTTATCACCTTTTTTCCAGCTTAAAATTTTTCCCCATGTTTCGAATGTGTCACCTTTGTTGCTTTCTTCCTAAATGTCCATGGTCAAATTTTCAAAGTTTGCCAGAATGAATTTTTCATTAAATAAATAAAGATTTTTAGAACCCTTACTGTATGTTAGGTACTACAATAAGCATTAGGGAGAAAATACCGATCAAAAATAGACCCATATGAATAAGATTGCCATTTTACAAAATGAAAACTGGGTCATTTTTCTCCAGAAGGCATGTAGGCACAATATTTTAAAGATCTAAGACCACAAAATCTGACTTATAAAACAAATAATGATGTCAATCAGGAGCCTAAAATAGATTTGATATTTAATACTTATATTTAAATTGAGAAGTGGGTGAACATAATTGAACATTCTAGACTTGTGGATTCAGCATTTATAACTAGAAAAATATGGGAATAAGTCAGAAGTAATCAGTATCCCCAATCTTTGATACTGAAGAATAACACTTTTTAAAGAGCAGTATTACTACATAACCCATTTGCTTTCATTTATATTGTAACACAATAAATGTTCATTTTTAGTTTAGACGTGTAATTTTGTCTTGCCCAATGTACTTACCAATCGGCTAGAAACATGGGTCTAGATGAATACTTATACATTAACTTAAGCTTAATTAGAAACTGGTAATGTACACTGTTCAGATCTACATTCATTTATTCAACAAATATTTATTGAGTATATAGTGTGTGCCAAGTTCTATTCTAGGTTCTGAGCAAAACAAAGATGCCTGTTCTTGTGACACTTATATTCTAGTTAGGGGCCAATGGTGGAAACAGAAAATAGACCATGAACACAGTAAAGAAATTATGTAGCATGATAGAATGTAGCAAGTGCTGTGGAAAAATAGTAGAGTGGATTAAGGGGATCCAGGAGTGCTGGGGTTGAAGGGGGAGAGGTCAGGCAACATATAAAATAAATTGTGTTAAAGAAGCACAGAATTAGAGAGAACTATGCCCAGCCTAGAACTGAAGAGAAATGTGGAGATAGAGAATGCTATCAGAGAAGATTAAAAAAAAAATAAGTATGGGATTAACAAACAAAACCTATAAGGAATACTAGCAATAATTGTATTATTCAGCTTGAAAGAAAAGCTCTGGGAAGACACGATAGTGACTTTTCAATGTTATTTTATTCAATGTTATGCCCAGCTACTAAGGATGCTACCTGTAGAAATGTTCTTGATTGTAACGTAAACCCACACTATTTAATAAACATTAGCTTTTTACAGTTATTAATAATTATAATTGGTCTGGAATATTTTCTATGCTGTTACAACTATTTAATAACTAGTAACTAGTTACAACTATTTAATAAATAAATATTGCCTTATTCGTAGGGAAATGGATTGGACATTTAAAGTCCATTTTAGTTCTATGATTCCATCATGCCTTCCACAATCACAAAATGCAATTAGGATCTATGAATGCCCAAGAGGGATTTACTTACTTATCATTAACACACCAACATAGGAAATGTGCACACACACATACACACTCATTCCTGCAAAAGCTTTGACATTTCTGACACAAGAATTGAGGTTTTGTTTTTATTTCCTCTTTTTTCTATTTTACTATAAGGGAATTAGATCATTGGACCAATTCTTTCAAATAGTTCCATGGATTGAGTTAATTACAATGTGTGATCCAAGTCTGTACCCACTATTGAGATTGTCTACAATAGAAACAGGGGGCATCTAAATTCATCAAGCATTTTAGCTGTTGGTTCTTTTTGGTGGAAAGTAGAGGCAGGGTGAACAATCTGTTACTATAAATATAGTGGATTGTTGCAAGGCTGTATCCTGTTTGGAAATGATCTCATCTGTCTGTTGCTGGTTAGCAGTTTTCTACCAAACTGAGCAGGAATATTACCATATGGCATTGTTGTTAGAGAGCCCTCAAAGTTAAAGCCACAAGGATTCCTCATTGCCCATGAGGTAGGGTTTATGAGTGAGATATAATTGTCAAGGGTCTTGAATTTGAACTAACCTTAATCCACATAGGGACTTGTTACAAGTTTATTTTATTCCTTAATTTTGTGCATTATTCCGATCCTGGGATTGTTCTATTGGATAAGCTGTGCTATGTATGTAATTGATGAATTATAGAAAAAGTCAAGTTTCTCCCTTCTTTATTGATATAAAACAGATCCCTTTGTAATGAGGCTGTTTGAACATGGGCAGGTGTGCAGTGGCATGCTCTCTTTCATTGCCTCCTTCTCTGCCCCGACTCAAATAAACAACATACTCTTAAACCACAAGCATCTAGAGTGTGCTGTCCAATATGGCAGCCATAGCCCCATGTGGTTAATAATCACTTAAAATGTCCTGAATCCAAACTCAAATGTGCTGTAGGTATAAAAGGCACATCAAATTTCAAAGACTTAGTACTAAAAAAAGAATGCAAAATATCTCATTAATAATTTTTATATTGATCACATATTTCAGATATTTGGGGTTAAATAAAACATTATCATTAATCTTACTTGTGTCTTTTTTTGATATGGCTACTATAAAATTTAAAATTGCATACATGGCTTTCATTATATCTCATTATATGAAATATATTTCATTATATTTCTCTTGAATAGCACCAGTCTAGAGTCTTAATGGGAAAGCAAAGAGACTTCCCATTTCCCTTTCTCTTACCCTGGGAGAGGGCTTTAAGACAAAGTATTGATTACTTTCTACAGCCCAGAGAAAGATGTGTGTGTTTGTGTGTATGCACATGTGTATATGTGTATTTTTGTGTGTGCGCACAGGTGTGTGTATGTATGTGTGTGTGTTGAGGGTGGGAGAAGATTCAGTGGGAAGGATAAGGAGCATGGAAAGGGAAGAAAAGTGAGCATTTTCAACCAGTTGGTCTGAGATGCCATCTACTCTCACTGGAAGTAAGGAACAAAGAATAGCTGAGCACAAGTTAGTTCTTAAAAGGCAAATTTGCTTTTTGTTTTAAAAATAGGATGAATCAGTGGAACATCAGACTCATTTGAATTCAAATGTAAATGCAAATTAAGCTTCCTTAACATCAGTACAGAAGCAAATATGAAGTTTTAAGAATTATTGTCATCACTTTATCCATTATTAGCAAGGATAGTCAAGAACTGACCTGTATTCCATTGTATAGTCTTGATTTATACAAAGGGTATGATTTATTTTGTTCTGAAGCATTTTATGAAAGAAAAATTTCTGGTTGAGATAGAATCACTTAATGACCTTACAGTTTATATTCAAATAAACACCCGAAATAGTAAGGTAGCTTTTCTGGATAACTGGATGATTTTGTATATCACAATGCTTTTGTTAAATGGTAAATTAAGGGGTTTAGGAAGAACCTACTTTTTCAAATAAAAAGAAAGATATAAGTTAATGATGTAATATTTCATAGTTTTGCTATAATCTTTTCATTGACCATGAAATGGCAAATTTGAATTTTTTTATTTGAATATTTTCACTATTTTATTAGGTTAATTAATTAGATATTCCATGTGGTAAGTCCAATGGAAATAACCATGAAATGGACTGTTATTTAGGGGAGTAGAAGGGGAAATGAGGAGGTCAAAGAGACCCTAGACAAGCGCTGTCCAATAGAAATATAATGAAAGACACGTGCCATTTAATATCTTCCAGTAGCCACATTGATGACTTTCTGCAGCCCAGAGAAAGATGAGTGAGAGAGAGAGACAGGCAGACAGAGAGAAAGAGAGAATATTTAGCGGGAAGAAAAGGAGAAGGTAGCCTTGAAGACGGAACTTTATGTCCCTAAGTTGAACTACTATCATGGAAAGCACCAACCAAATGTCAATACAACTGACGGTACTTTCAGTTGATCATAGAATTACATTGTTTCATAGCTGAGAAAGCAGACATGATGGTCAGCCTTCCACTTGAAATGAGAGATTAGGCCCAGAGAAGCAAAGTAACTCACCTCGAGTCACACAGGAGATGAAGCAGAAGTGGAAATAGTGGCCAGTTTTGATTCTCACTAGACACTGTGCTATGGCCTGAGGATACAGTGATAAATATGACAGTCCTTGTCCATAAGGACATTCTAGTGCAGTGGGGCACAAGTCCATCTGGGTGTGGCACAGATGACATCGCCTATGACACAGGCACACTTGTGTTGTCCCCTGACGTGCCCAGTTTTGATGGCAAGCAGGGGATAGTAATATTACTTTCAAGGACATTCGTGACAAACCTCAAAAGTGTTCCAGGCTGTAAGGATTTTCCCTCCATTCCTGAAAAGCAGAACATTTGAAGGAGGCAGTGGAGATCTCTTCTGAGTAAACCACACCAAACAATATCTTTCAGGAGAAGAAAAAAGAATGTCCTCTTCAATTGACATCACACTGGAGACTGCTTGGTGGACTGAGTCAGGAGCTGGGCTTGAGCTCTGCCCGTCCTAAGGGAGAGAGAGGCTCGCTTCCATGTGAGTCTCTGCTCACCGAAATTCTTTACAAACACCTTGGATTGGACCCCGCGTGGTGGGACTGTGGCGCGTGCTGGGCTTTGGAAGCTGCCAGTGCTCACGGCAGCTCTCTGAGATTCTAAGAGGCAAACTGCCCAGGACCATTTTGACTCTGGAAAGGCAAATATCAACCATGGTCATAAGAGGATTAGTTAAAAAAAAAAAAAAGTCGTTAGATCAGCCTGTATATTCCTAAGGATAATTAACAGTGTAACATTTCATAAACTTTGAGCCACAAGTACAAAATCCCCCATAACTCACCTTTTATTTCTTATGCATTCCCTTTTCATCCTTCCTCATGTTTTGCATTACTTAATCAGGATATATATGTAATGTATAATCTGGTTCTTTTTAAAATTTTTGTAGAGACGGGGGGTCTCACTATGTTGCCCAAGCTAGTCTTGAACTCCTGGCCTCAAGCAATCCTCCTTGGCCTCCCAAAGTATTAAAATTACAGGCATGAACCATCATACTTGGCCTATAATCTGCTTTTTGCAGTTAAAGTTATCCCCAAACTACTTTTTCATAATGTCATCATAATTGTTATTTTAATTTGTGGAAAAGAAAAAAATATTATTTTAGTGACTGCATAATATTCCATTCAGTAATCCCATCTTATTTTGTTTAAGCTTGTTGTTAGCCAAGTTATTAAACAAGATGCTCCTTGAACTTTACTGAAAATAATTGTAAATGCTTAGCGTTTTCACAATGAAATCACCTATTTACCCTAAGTGTAAAGCTCTGTTAAATGGATCCCTTAGTGAGACAACTCATGCTGATGATGCACAGGATCCCAGGCCTTTGGCCACCCCAATGGGAAAATGCTTTCCTAGTGTCTTTTGGCTTAAAGCAATTATTCAAAATTGGTACACATTGTGGGCTCAGATAACCCAGAAATTAAAGACAACTCTGTTGGCGGTACTGGTTCTTCTTGTAATAGGTCAGGAATGTAGACATTATCTTTATTGGTACATGACTACTGAAGTTCTACTTTTTTAAAAACAATTATCTGGTCTCTAAGAGGACTAAATTGTATACTGCCCCTCCAAATCTAAGGAGAGGGCCATGAAATTAGCCAATGTTCTCACCTTTCTGATCAGGGCAGGGTGATGGGTTTGCAGGAGTATGTGGCTGCCATCCCTCCTTCTTAGGAAGAAAATGGATCATGGGTCAGTTTAATTTCTTAGGTCTTTGGAAAAAGGTTACAAATAATGAAGCTGGGATGTATTGTCCTAGACAAGGGTAAACTGCAGTAGTTAAAAGTTTTAAGTAAGGTTAGCTCCTTTTTGGAGCTGAATCTGCATGGGACTAGAAATTTATATTGTGCCTATTATTTTTATTCTTATTTTCTGACCTGATAAAATGAGTTATTTATTCATATGACCTTGGGCGATGACATAAACTTCTTCGATTTCAGTTTTTTCCATTTTCTACCAGAAATGATTACATCTGGCTTACCTGTCTCATGAGATTGCAGTGAGAATCAAATGAAATGTTGTAAACTGTAAAAGCCTCTGACAAGTTCAAGGTAGATGCTATTATTAACCATCGGTAATGATGATGAGTAGAATATTCCCAGATAGCATCATCAGACAGTGCTACACTCTGTAGGTGTGTTAGGCTAGGACATGATGAGTGATGCCAATTAATGCCAGTGATTTGTTCTCTCATGTAAAGCTAGCCAAGTTATTTTACTGTCTGCCTTTACTTGTAGAAAGTGTGCTCTCACAGATGTTGGTAAGACTAAGGTGTTCTGATTTCACAAGATGAAGGTAATCCATAGAATCAGTCAGGAAGAATGTCCCCGGTATTTTTATGTGCTACAGTGACAAATTATACCGAGACCCGTTTGTCAACAGCATTTCCAGAAATAAGAGAAAGTGTCATCAAAAAAGGACAAGTCGTGACTAAAGAAGCATCTTCCCTATTTGTTTGAACAGTCAAGCTTGCTTTAAATCGTATCCAAGTTGTGTGGTAAACTTGCCTGCAGAGAGTAAGCCACACAGATGCCCACAACGTCACTGAGAGGCACGTGACCCAGTTTCTGTGGTCTGAGCTGAAAGATAACCCGGGTGTGTGATGGCCACAGCTGCCTGTAAAACATTATATGGTGGGCACTTTTTCAAATTCACATTTTAAAAGAGGGAATTAGATGGTTTTCATTTGTTTTGCTTAGGTTTTGTGGTGTAATTTTTTTCTCCGGAGGTCATCTCAGCAGCATCTCCATAAATAATTATCAAGGGATTGGGAGATAGTTTTGCACTCACTGTCTTAGAATACAAATCTTCCCATACAAAGCCATATAGATTTGTCCAGGGAAGATAGGAAATAATTGATTGTGTCATTGTTCTCTTGGCCTGACTTTGCTCTGGTGGCTATGGCACACGGGGTGATAGATTAACTCTTTCAGGTGTATGGAAAGCATGTTCAATGAATCACAACTTCAGCACACAGAGTATTTTGATGGTATTTGGAAAGAAGCAAATATTCTCTCCTTTTTTTTGCGGGGGGGAAAGTGTCTGATGACACCATCCATACTTTTTAGAAAAGACTGGAGTGTGGGTCATTTTCATATCTGTAAGGCTTTGAAAAAAAAAACTTATGGTAAAGAAACAGATCATTCATGCTAGGGAAAGAAAGCTATCACAGACAAGCTATAATCCACATATCCACTGAGTGCCAGAAAAGAGAAAATGAGATCAATCAGGGTTACATCTGGGGATTTACATCCAGACAATGATGACTGCTTCCGAAGGGAGGAGGAGGGGTTCCACCATGGGTAGAGTTCTAGTTGTTTGGAGTGGCGTCCTCATGAACCCACCTGAAGTGTTGATTCCTTATCCACATATTTTTTGATAAAGCTTCATTGTGGTACTATTTTTAACCATCACTTTGACTAAATGCAAGGGTTCATTTGTGTTAAGTGGGTGAGCAGTTGACAGAGTGGACCTTTTGTCACCTGCTAAGGAGGGAACAAGGTCATCAAGACGCTAAGCATTCAAGAGCCATGGTCTTCTACTATCACCTTTGCTTTTGTGTCATTTTTTTTTTCTCAAACGTGATGTGTAAGTCACCTGCAACAGAATTACCTGAAGAGCTTGTTTAAATACAGATTCCTGGATCCAATTCCAGGTCTGCTGAATCAGAATGTCTATGGCAAAACCAAGAATGGATTTTTTTTTTTTTTTGAGACAGAGTTTCACTTTTGTCACCCAGGCTGCAATGGCACGATCGTGCAAAGGCACAATCTCGGCTCACTGCAACCTCCGCCTCCCGGGTTCAAGTGATTCTCCTGCCTCAGCTTCCAGAGTAGCTAGGATTACAGGCGCCCGCCACCACGCCCGGCTAATTTTGCATTTTTAGTAGAGACGGGGCTTCACCATGTTGGCCAGGCTGGTCTCAAACTCCTGACCTCAGGTAATCCGCCTGCCTCAGCCTCCCAAAGTACTGGGATTACAGGCATGGGCCACCATGCCCGGCCTTACCACAAGTGATTCTGATGTTTGAGAACCACTCTCCTAATGCTGGGTAGAGGAGTGGTTTTCAAAGTGTGTTCCTGGACCTGTAGCATCAGCATCACCTCGGGAGCTTCTTAGAAATGCAAATTCTTGGGCCCTGCCCCAGACCTATTGAATCAGAAACTCTGGGAGTGGGGGCCAGCTATCTGTTTTAGCAAGCCTGCTAGGTGATGTTGATGCTCACCAAAATCTGAGAAGCACTGGGGTAGAGTACATCAGTTCCCTTCAGTATCTCTTTACAACAGTAGGGAAGGCAATCGTTAAGACAATGTGAATCATTTGCAACCTGGGTTTGTTTGTAACCATGAAATTTCAAATTTAGAAGAACTTTATAGGAGATTTAAACCAGCACCCCTTCTAGTGTTTTAATCTTTCTTCTCCTCCCACGTTCCCTCCTTTCTTTCCTTCTTTGAACACTTAATAAGTACTATGTACTAGGGAGTAGGGATGCAGGGGTGAATATGAATGGCAGCACCCTATCCTTTTGGAGTTTACAGTCTTGGGGAAAGACATATCTCACATGATTACACTAATAACTGTAATATTATAACTGCTGTAAGTACAGTGGTGGGAGGCACATGATGCCATGAGACTATATAATAGAGATTTGAGCAAATCTGTACACCTGTTACAAGGTAACTCAGCCCAGATGGAGTACTTCCTTTCTAGGGGAACTTTTGACATCCTGTTGGAGCCTATTTGACTTTAAGATAAGCCCATATGTTAGAAATTTGCTCCTTATATTGAGTCAAAATCTGCCACACTCTAAATGACACAACCCTGGTTCTAGTATCTGAATCTCCATGAAACGAATCCAGCCCTCTGTTCTATTGAAGATCTTCATATAGATAAAGATCTCTTTCTTCTAGGTTTTTCCTTTCCAAGGCTGTGAGATTCCTCATTCACTTGGTCTTCTTCAGAAGTACTCCACTTTTTTCTTTATTTTAAAAAATGTTTGTAAAATATTCTGGTATCCAGCATGAGCTAGAGCCATGGAATGATGAGCTCAGAGGAGCATACCTCAGAATACATCTGTGACCATTCTTGTTCCTGTTATATTTCGCATTTCTGAGGCTCAACCTTACATGCTTCATGGGCAATTGTATCACACCCCTGACTGACTTGCACTGAGCTTGCAACTAAATGAAACCCCAGGGTTTGGGGTTTTTTTTCTTCAAACTTGGTACCTTTATTCATTCAATTTATTCACCAATTTTTTATTCATGCCTACTATGTATCAGGCACGTATTGTTTACTTATATGGATGTGTTTTTGGACTTAAGTGCAAGATTCATTTATCCATATTGTACCCCATTTTGGATCCTGATTCTGTCATCCACTAAACTGTGAGGAACTTGAAGTTAAAAGCCATATTTTTTTTTCAGCTTTGTATCCTCAGAGCCTAACTCAGTGTCTCATATGTAGTTGGTAAAGAAAATTTAATAACTATAATACACATACACACACACACACTCACACTCTTTTCTAAGTAATTGAACATGTTTTAAGGCAATGCCCTGGAGATTTCCCTCCAGGATGTCAATAACCTCAGCCCTTTACGCAGCACCCATGATTTGGGTGGTTTTAACTATTTGATTGTGTCTATTTGCATCATCAGCCAGTCTAAGTTTCTTTACTGTGCCAATCAAAATCATGCAAGATGTTATAGTTGCCTAGGTACAGGATGTCTCCGACAGCCTTCTAATCTACCAATCTAGTATGTCTATCTGAAGGAAATGAGGTTAGTCTGTCTTCACTTGTTCTAGTAGTCACCACTTCCTTTTCGCTGTTGACAAATAGTCTTTTAATATTTATTGACAAGTCAAGAATTCAAGAGATGGACTGCCTTTAGCTGGACAAGGTAGGCAGTATTTTTCTCTGCAGCCAAAAATTTATCTCAGAACAATGTCTTTACTAGAAACACCATTCTTCCATTTGTTTGAGAAGTGTTTTATATTCTCAGGGTGAGTTCTTATATTTTTATACTTTCAACTAGACCAACACCACTGTAACTCATCCTTGGGTCCCTGGATCTCCATGGGGTATACATGTATTCTTGACATATTCCTCTTCTCCTTCTGATAGGGCTGTGTCCACTAATACAGATATGATTTGGTCAGTAGATTAATATTTTAGTATTATAGTTTATAAAATATAATTGAGGGAGCTCTGATAATTTACTGATTTCTTCTAAGTAATGGGGCTGGTTCCTGTAAGAATTATCATTTATGATATGGTGATAAGCATTTGCTTAGGTTGGTCATGTATAAATGTGTTTTAAAATAAAAATTAAAACTTTTATTACCATTTCATTAGAATGAGCACCATTCATTGTTAATTCCAGGGAAGTTTTGTTTTGCTTTATTTTTAGTAATGCCATATCACACCCTATGTGGCCCTCAGTCTGTTCATTTGTAAAATGAAAGATTTGGACTAAGTGATCTCTAATCTATGATCAAACTCTAGAATTATATTATTCTAAACTTTGAGAAGAAAAGTCTCTTTTAAAATAAACTTAAAATTAAATGGAACAGGCCAGGCTCGGTGGCTCACACCTATAATCCCAGCACTTTAGGAGGCCAAGGCGGGTGGATCACCTGAGGTCAGGAGTTCGAGACCAGCCTGGCCAACATGGCAAAACCCCGTCTATACTAAAAAATACAAAAATTAGCTGGGCGTGGTGGTGGGCACCTGTAATCCCAGCTACTCAGGAGACTGAGGCAGGATAATCGCTTGAACCTGGGAGGTGGAGGCTGCAGTGAACCAAGATCATGCCATTGCACTCCAGCCTGGGCAACAAGAGCGAAACTACGTCTCAAAAAAAAAAAAAAATTAAATGGAACAACACACACACACATGCGCGCACACACACACACACACACACACACACACACACACAGGAATGCATGTAAAACTGGTGAAATCTGAATTAAAATGTTGGACTGCAGCAATGTCAATTTCATGGTTGTGGTATATTGTACTATAGGGTTGCAAGATGCTCCCTTTTGGGAAACCCGAGTGAAGGGTGTATATAGGGTATCTCTATATTATTTCTTATAACAGCATGTGAGAAATAAGAACTAATAATTTGAGATAATCTCAAATTTGAGATCTTATTTGAGATAATCTAAAATTATCTCAAAATAAAAAGTTTTTAAAAATTACATGATAAAGTGTTATAACAGGACTTTAGAGGTAAGTGGCCATTGCTTGACCACATGCTAGCTTAAAGAAACTATTTAGCCTTCCCAAAACTCCATTTTCTTGTCTTCTGTAAAGTGGGGATATTAATTCCTGCCTGATGGGATTGTTGAAAGGATTATAGAGACTGTGTGTGTGTGAGCATCTCACATGGTCCATACTCCATGGTAGGGACTCAGTAAATGTTGATTACCTTCCCCTGTTCCCCTTCTTTGTTCTAGAAAGAAACTGGGGCACACAGCCTCAGTGCATCTCCCATAGGAAAGATGACATCTGACCTGAAGCAAAAGACAGTTTAGGAGTGTAACTCAGTGAGATGAGCCCCGTAGCAGCATAGTGAGTAATGCTGTTACATAACTTTCACAAATCACCCGGCAGATCAGCTAACAGGGCTTGGCACAGTTTACTGATGAAATAAAATAACAAGGCAGCTTCCAAACCCAGCCTGAGTCAGGGAGTCCCAACACCACAGCCAGAGGCAGAATCTAGAATGACTCCACAGGCCTTGGAGCTTTGGTGTTTCAGTTGATTCAGATGTGTTATAAATCTGTATAAGTGGAAAAAAATAAAAGCAGCTCCTCTCTGGCTGGCCCCATGAATAACTGTCCCCAAGAGGCCTAGAGAAGTTTTCCTTTCCTTGCAGAATCCTTAATCATGTCTACCAAATATGAGTTTTCCATGCAGCTGCATGAATGAGGAAGTAGAGAGAGACTAAAGAGAATAGTGTATTCCTACACAGTTCTTGGTCATGAGGATGTGATTGTTGAATGAATGGCCAAAATGTGTCTCCCTTCTATCTCCCCAAATGCTTATCGTTACCCAGGGCTCTTTCCTCACTCCTGATCTGGTGAATGTTTTTGTATCGATGAGTTGGCCAGAAACATAGAAGGCAAACTTACCAGGTTTTCAGATGATACTGTGGTATAAGAGACTCAGGGGACAGAATCACAGTTTTTAAATGATTTCAGCAGGTTCGGGGCTCTGGGCTGATCACAGTGAGTTGTAATGTAATAGAGATAATGTTAAAAATCTGTCCTTCGAAGTCAAAAGCAGAAATACAGGCTAGGAGAGGCTTATATTGGCAAGAGTTTTATATGAAAAAGGTATAAGGATTTATAACTCTAGAAAGACAGGAGTCAACAGTGTGACGTGGTTGTATTAAAAAAGAGGTTAGAGATCAGAAAAAGAAAGTATCCTTTGACTTGGTATAATTTGCACCAGTCGGACAATACCTAGTCTATTGTATTCAGTTGTAGAGGTCAAGTTTAAGGAAGATATAGATAAATTTGAATGGATCACTGAGGGAAAGAAGGAAAAGGGAAGGTCAAATTAAAAAGATTCAAAAGATACGCTGTTTAAAGAACAGTTGAAGAGAAATAAGGATATTCAGCTGATTACTGTTTTTTTCTCGGGTTACCATATGGAAGAAGAGTAAGCTTGTCTATTTTGTTCTGAAAGGGAGAAATGAGATTAGTGGGAGAGAGTCCATGGAAACAGACTTTGGCTCAATAGAAGGAAAATTTGGAGCATTTCAGTGATGGAAAGAACTATTTTCATTAAATTGTGAGCTTCCTGTCACTGGAAATAATCAAGCTGGGGCCAAACGAGTGTCTGTCTGGGATTCTGAAGGATCCCAACATTGAATGAGAGCTTGGGGTAGGTGACCTTTAATATCACTTCCAACTCTCATAGTCTATTATTTAAGTTAGCATGAATGCCAGGGCCACTTACAACATGCCAGAGCCACTTTTTCAACTTTTGGCTCTGCTATTGACCAGCTGTGTGACCTTCAGCTATTAAATTAACCATTTCTTGTTCCAGTTTCTTCATCCATTAAATGAGAGAGCTGAATGTAGTGATGTCTAAGTTACTCCCCAGCACTTCTGTCTCCCTAGGCCTTCTCATAATTATAGCACGCTGGAAGAGTAGAGTTTGGGCTGATAGCTGCCATTTGTTTCTAAGTTGGCTTGCCAGGAGACTGCTTAAAAGCCAAAAACCATTTTGATTCTGAGGGCCACAGAACGAAACTCTCAATTTGCTTATTGGCAGGAGAGTAGGTGATTGTGAACCTGGAATTTGTTCCCATGAGATCTGTGGCAGGAAGTTCATAAAATAACTGCTAATCTGGTTTCTCTTGAACACCTGTACATTCTGACTGAGTTCAGCAATGCCTTCGCAAACAACTTAGAATAAATGAAGCTTATATTACCATTGCAGCACAGTGTTATCTTTTACAAAGCAAACCTTTGTCGTTTATTTGCTTAATGATCTGTCAGTTGCTATTGACCTGTGCTTATAATCTTAAGAACAAATGTATATAAAGCAACTTACAATGTAGCAGATTTGTTCTACAAGTTTTACATATATTAATTTAACAGTTTATTAGCTGAAAATACAATGATGAATCAGTAGATTAGATCTTTTTTCCTTTATGGAAAGGAAGTATTTAAAATCTAGTTTAAGTCTGCCTGAATGGTAGAGTCCAGAATTCAGATCCAGGCCCTCATTCTCTGAGGCTTCATTGTT
Organism: Pan paniscus; assembly: GCF_029289425.2. NCBI lineage: Eukaryota > Metazoa > Chordata > Mammalia > Primates > Hominidae > Pan > Pan paniscus. The sequence goes on from NC_073249.2 coordinate 64,881,420, forward strand.
GGATGACTATAATTTCTCTTGTGGCTCATTTGATTATTAATACTTTTCTTCTCTTCTGTATTAAGATGCTTCACTTCCACCACTATTACATTGGAGCTCTCCTTCTGGTTCCTTCTTTGACTTCTGTCTGACATCCACATCTCCAAATCCCATTTCTTCAGTTACTTTTTCCAAAGATCCCACTGAAACGCAGCCATCAGTGGGAGTGTCATTATTTGCTTTGATATAGATACAGAAGGTAATGGACAAGATTTCAAGTGCCTCCTGCAGTTACTGAGGTCAGTAGAGGAGGAAATATGTAAATTTATGCTTCTTATAAGGATGTGAAGAATTTAAAACTTCATTCCCTGGCTTGCAGATCTGGCCATACTCACTTTGTCCAGACACAGTACCATATTTTCTTCCATCTCTTTGTTTTCTTAGGTTGAAAATGAAAACAGCTGTTAAAAATAAGAGCACATGAGTCAATCTTGAATCCCAATGTAGTAATTACAGTTTCCATCTCAGTTGGTAAAGTCCCTCCCAGTGTACTAAGCCCCATATCACAATCCCCTTGTGGAGAGAACACTGCCAATGGTATTGTCAATTTTATAGCAAGACTTTAATTTTTGTTTTTCAAACCTCTAAGATTAAACATTAAATCACTTGCCAAGCCAAGAAAAATAATGAGGAAAAAATACTTCGATTTAAAAACTTGATTCTTCATATCTCAAAATAATAAGAGCTATTTATGACAAACCCACAGCCAATATCATACTGAATGGGCAAAAACTGGAAGCATTCCCTTTGAAAACGGGCACAAGACAGGGATGCCCTCTCTCACCACTCCCATTCAACATAGTGTTGGAAGTTCTGGCCAGGGCAATCAGGCAAAAGAAAGAAATAAAAGTCAATTAGGAAAAGAGGAAGTCAAATTGTCCCTGTTTGCAGATGACATGATTGTATATTTAGAAAACCCCATTGTCTCAGCCCCAAATCTCCTTAAGCTGATAAGCAACTTCAGCAAAGTCTCAGGATACAAAATCAATGTGCAAAAATCACAAGCATCCCTATACACCAATAACAGACAAACAGAGAGCCAAACCATGAGTGAACTCCCATTCACAATTGCTACAAAGAGAATAAAATACCTAGGAATCCAACTTACAAGGGATGTGAAGGACCTCTTTAAGGAGAACTACAAACCACTGCTCAGTGAAATAAAAGAGGACACAAACAAATGGAAGAACATTCCATGCTCACGGATAGAAAGAAAGAATATCGTGAAAATGGCCTACTGCCCAAGGTAATTTATAGATTCAATGCCATCTCCATCAAGCTACCAATAACTTTCTTCACAGAATTGGAAAAAAAACTACTTTAAAGTTCATATGGAACCAAAAACGAGCCCACATTGCCAAGACAATCCTAAGCAAAAAGAACAAAGCTGGAGGCGTCATGCTACCTGACTTCAAACTATACTACAAGGGTACAGTAACCAAAACAGCATGGTACTGGTACCAAAACAGAGATATAGATCAATGGAACAGAACAGAGGCCTCAGAACTAACACCACACATCTACAACCATCTGATCTTTGACAAACCTGACAAAAACAAGAAATGGGGAAAAGATTCCCTATTTAATAAATGGTGCTGGGGAAACTGGCTAGCCATATGTAGAAAGCTGAAACTGGATCCCTTCCTTACACCTTATAGAAAAATTAATTCAAGATGGATTAAAGACTTAAATGTTAGACCTAAAACCATAAAAACCCTAGAAGAAAACCTAGGCAATACCATTCAGGACAAAGACTTCATGACTGAAACACCAAAAGCAATGGCAACAAAAGCCAAAATAGACAAATGGGACCTAATTAAACTAAAGAGCTTCTGCACAGGAAAAGAAACTACCATCAGAGTGAACAGGCAACCTACAGAATGGGAGAAAATTTTTGCAATCCACCCATCTGGCAAAGGGCTAATATCCAGAATCTACAAAGAACTTAAATAAATTTACAAGAAAAAAAACAACCCCATCAAAAAGTGGGCAAAGGATATGAACAGACACTTCTCAAGAGAAGACATTTATGCAGCCAACAGACACATGAAAAAATGCTCATCATCACTGGTCATCAGAGAAATGCAAATCACAACCACAATGAGTTACCACCTCATACCAGTTAGAATGGCGATCACTAAAAAGTCAGGAAATAACAGATGCTGGAGAGGATGTGGAGAAATAGGGATGCTTTTACACTGTTGGTGGGAGTGTAAACTAGTTCAACCATTATGGAAGACAGTGTGGTGATTCCTCAAGGATCTAGAACTAGAAATACCATTTGACCCAGACATCCCATTACTGGGTATATACCCAAAGGATTATAAATCATGTTACTGTAAAGACACATGCACACATATGTTTATTGTGGCACTATTCACAATAGCAAAGACTTGGAACCCACCCAAATGTCCACCAATGATAGACTGGATTAAGAAAATGTGGCACATATACACCATGGAATACTATGCAGCCATAAAAAAGGATGAGTTCATGTCCTTTGCAGGGACATGGATGAAGCTGGAAACCGTCATTCTGAGCAAAGTATCACAAGGACAGAAAACCAAACACTGCATGTTCTCATTCATAGGTGGGAATTGAACAATGAGAACACTTGCACACAGGGTGGGGAACGTCACACACTGGGGCCTGTTGTGGGGTGGGGGGCAGGGGGAGGGATAGCATTAGGAGAAATACCTAATGTAAATAATGAGTTAATGGGTGCAGCAAACCTGCATGGCACATGTATACCTATGTAACAAACCTGCACATTGTGCACATGTACCCTGGAACTTAAAGTATAATCAAAAAAAAAAAAAAAAAAGAAAAAATTTTCAAAAAACCTTGATTCTTGAAACATGCTCTTTTTTCAAAATTTAATTTAGATTTTGACCAAATCTCTATGTTACTATTGGAAATGTCAGTTACTGTTCCATATTCGTTTCTTTTCTTTTTTTTATTTCTTTTTTTTTTTTTTTGAGACAGGGTCTCACTCTATTGCCCTGGATAGGGTACAATTATGCAGTTATAGCTCACTGCAGCCTCAAACTCCTGGGTTCAAGTGATCCTCCTGCCTCAGCCTCCTGAGGGGCTGGGACTATGGGCATGTGCCACCGTGCTCAGCTAATTTTTTTTGTAGACATGTGGTCTCACTATGTTGCCCAGGCTCGTCTTGAACTCCTATCATCAAGTGATCCTCCATCCTTGGCCTCCCAAAGTGTTGGAATTACAGGTGCGAGCCACCACCATGCCTGGCCACTGTTCCACATTTTTTAAAATGCAGCTTCGAATGGACTTCGTGGTATCCTCACTGTGAATAGTTTTGCTTGAACTCTTATAGAGGCTAAGCCTTGAATTCTTTTCTCTTTTCTCAGTTCCTGAGGTTTATGATCTAGTAAGCCAATCTCAAAAGAGTCATCTACCACCTATTAATTGATTGTTACCTTTGAGAGCAGATTGATCCTTTTTTAGTTCTGCTTAGTTCCCCATATCAACAATTTAGTCTTTTACTGAATAATCCCACTGTCTAAAGCTGTGATGGTTCCTCCTCACCCCCCAAATCAGCTGCCTCCAAATCACCAATGTAACGTTGCCCTATAAATGTGCTACTGGCAGGAGAGCTTTGTGCCTTATAGGAGGAGAGTCAGGGAACTTGGCCTTTTCACTCACTTCACTTTGCCCTTTTATTTCCCCTTTCTAAGACTTGATTATTTATTATTTGATTAGATTATTTCTGAAGTTCATTTCCTCATGAAGATTTCTATAGTTTTGTAATCATTGTGTCCCCCAAGAGCCAATTTTATGTGCTGGAAATGAAGACACTGCGTGCCTAGCATGACTTATGGAACTCTGAGAAGGCCGTTCAGCCCAGCTCCCTCTATACACCTTAAGTTCCACCATTAGATATTCATTCCTTGTGGTAGGATAGTACCTCTCAGATATGACACCATTTAAAACCCAGTATGTTTAGAAGGGCAAACCCGTAAAACTAGTATGTAAGACAATATAGTATCATGGTTAGAGGCAAGCTCTGAGGTCAGACTACCTTTCACACCTGGGCTGTGCCACTCACTAGCTATATGATCTAGGCAATTAATTCATCTTTCTGTGCCTCAGTCTCCTCATCTGTAAAATGAGGATAATAATACTCTCCTCAAGGGTTTTTGTGAGGTCTCAATGAAATCTGTAAAGTGCTTAGATGAACATTATCCTGCTTTGTAAGTGTTAGCAATTATTATCTTCATTTGCATAAATTTGCATGTTGTGTTGATGCATATTGTATTGAAAGCTGATACCGAGTCACAGAGAAATTGTTTTGTTGGGAAACTGGAAGGAGATACTTTGAACACAAGAGGCACTGTTAAGGGACGGCCTGCCTGAGTAAGGTGTCACAGCTGGTAGCGTAAAGTCGCTGGGTGCCTGTGGGTGGATAGGGGAGCATGTATAAGAGAGGGTAAAGGAGACGGGCCTCCTTCTAGTCCTAACCACTATGCTCAGTAACTGATAGAATTTATCAGCTAGGACGATGAACAAGTAGTGTGATGTACACCTGCAAATTAACTTTGAATTCAGTACTTGCTTAACTTTCTCTGTGTCTTATAATCCCATGCCTTGTCATTTTCAGATAATGCTAGGTCTCTGAGCCATTACACTTGAAGAGCTATGGGGAAATCTAGAGTGTTTTATCTTGCTGAATGCCCTTTCTTCTTTTCTTTAGATTACATGAAGCAGATGACATTTGAAGCCCAAGCCTTTTTAGAAGCTGTGCAATTCTTCCGACAGGAGAAGGGTCACTATGGTTCCTGGGAAATGATCACTGGGGATGAAATCCAGGTAATATGGGGTTCAAAATTTTGGATTCTCTCTGTGTTTGGGTATTTGGGTGATACGAAGTCAGGGTCATTTTATTAAACAATCAAACAAAAAAGTTGCAAGTATAGAAGATGTGGTTCCAAAGGCCATCTCTCTCATGTCTGGAAGCATTGGTCAGGAAACTACTGGGCACCTACTACAAAGACCACCAGACTGGGCATGAAATAGGGCAGCCAAAAACATGGCAACTACAGTGGAAAGAGCTGCCTCCACTGTTTTCTATGAAAAGAATTACTCTTTCAAATGACCTCGTGCTTCTAGACTAGAATCAAGTGTGAGTACCGAGGAATAGTGTGAAGTGCATGACAGGGCTTTAGCTAGGGTCTGCAAACTTGGACTTAAGTCATGCCAAGTTATTTAACCTCTTTTAGTCTTAGATTACTCCTCTGGAAAAAATAAAGATAATAATGTTTACCTTGCATCATCGTGACAAGTGAAGTGCAGTTGGGGAAGTATTTGGCACGCAGCTGTCTTTATTGAATTATATGTAAATGAAGTAATGAAAAAAACAAATTCAAAAAGCATTAGACAGTTTCCTATATATTTCATTTATCTTTTCTAGTTTTCTGTGCCCTGTGGTACATTATAATTTCTCATGATCCTGACTAGATGCCAATCATGGCCTAAGCACTTCAGTGGGCTTGGTCCCAGGGACAGTATTATAAATCTCCTAAGGAAACTGCTTCGTGATGTGACCCCAGCCTCCATGATGACACCAGTCACATGGCTGCTTCACCCAAGAAGAGGAGGCTGGGTACGGGCATATTTACATAAAGTAACACGGTATTTAAGAATGCTATTTTTTTTTTTTTTTTTTGAGAGGAGTCTCGCTCTGTGGCCCAGGCTGGAGTACAGTGGCGCAATCTCAGCTCACTGCAACCTCCGCCTCCTTAGTTCAAGCGATTCTTCTGCCTCAGCCTCCCGAGTAGCTGGGACTACAGATGCATGCCACCACTCCTGCTAACTCTTGTATTTTTAGTAGAGATGGGGTTTCACCATGTTGGCCAGGCTAGTCTCAAACTCCTGACCTCGTGATCCCCCTGCCTCAGGCTCCCAAAGTGCTGGGATTATAGGCATGAGCCACCACGCCTGGCCCCACTATTTTTTTTTTCCACATCTCCTAGGGTACCTCTTTTGGGAGCTAGTGAAATTCATTATTAGAGAACAATATTTGGAGGATGCTGAATGGTGCCTTGCCTCTGTGTGGTCATTAAACAGCTAATGCTGAAAACTCGTGAGGGAGCTCTTCTTTATTGTTTCACCATATGAAAACATGTGTTTACCATTAGAATCTTCTCTTTCTCTCTCTCTCTTTTTTTTTTCTCTCTGGTAGATTCTAAACTCATCTATTTCCCAACCTGAGACTTGCTTCTTCCAGAATTTTAAACAAGTCTTGGTTTCTGATATTTTGGGGAAGCACAGCCATTCATAAGTGTGAGAGAACTAAATAGTTATGTACTTATGCCATTAAGAAAAACAAAAGTGTCAGAAGGGGAGGCTGAAGCACTTGACACTGGCTGGCCTGCCATGTAAGCCAACATAGTTAATAGATAGATGAGTAGTCAAATGCCTTTGTGTGATACTTGACAATGTTCGAAACCTAATGGTGTTTGTCTTGCCAATCTTATGAGATGGGTAAGGCAGTTATTATTATTTCAATTTTGTAAATGAGAAAACTGAGGGAAGCATATAACAGATAAGTGACTTTCCTAGTCTCATTCATTCAACTACTATTTACTGAGCACTGACTCTATGCCAGGCAATGTGCTGGGGGCTAGTGACCCAGAGATGGACAAGATAGAATGGTCCTGGCCCTGTGGAGCTGATAGTTTCAGGGTTACATGCTAAGTGGATGGCTTCTGATCGTGACCCAGTGAAAGACCAACACCAACCATGGGAATATACTAAGTTACACATTTATTTTTTAATAGCTCCTTAAGTTCAGCTATGCCAGTTGCTTCACTTTTTTCTTTCGCTTGGAAACTAATGTGAACTTACATTCCTCCATGATGCCATTGAAAATAGATATTTAGGCCAGGTGCGGTGGCTCACGCCTGTAATCTCAGCACTTTGGGAGGCCGAGGCGGGCAGATCACAAGACCAGGAGTTCGAGACCAGCCTGGCCAACACAGTGAAACCCTGTCTCTACTAAAAATAGAAAAAAAATTAGCTGGGCATGGTGGTGGCCCTGTAATCCCAGCTGCTTGGGAGGCTGAGGCAAGGAGAATTGCTTAAACCTGGGAGGCAGAGGTTGCAGTGAGCCAAGATCACGCCACCCTACTCCAGTCCAGGTGACAGTATGAGACTCCATCTCAAAAAAAAAAAAAAAGAATATATGTATTTAATAAATCCTTTCTGGGAGTTGAGTTTGAGTTTGTTTTGGCTTCAGGCTGATTATGTGCTAAGTGGTGTAAGTTGGAAGAGAGAGAAATGACTCGTCCCTTGCCATCATGGTGAGGCGAGACACACATAGAAAACATGCAGAAGACAAGGCACATATGTGTGTGGGGTATATGTATATGGGTCTCTATATAGATGGAGATTGTAAAGCATTTGTGCAAGTGGTCATAGTAAGCTCCTAGTTTTGCAGGATAAAAAACATTTTAAGTGGGAAAGCAAAACAAAACAAAAAAAGCAGAAAAGAGATCAGAAATCACTGGAGGTATCAAGTGTCCCACTAAGAAGTTTCACAGGGGCTGGGTGTGGTGGCTCATACCTGTAATCTCAGCACTTTGGAAGGCCAAGGTGGGAGGACTGCTTGAATCCGGGAGTTCGAGATTAGCCTGGGCAACATAGCAAGACCCTATCTCTTCAAAAAGTTTTGTACAAATTAGCTGGGAACAGTGGTATGTGCAGGTAGTCCCAACTATTTGGGAAACCAAGACAGTAGGATCATTTGAGCCCATGAGTTCAAGGATGCAGTGAGCTGTGATTGTGCCACTGCACTGGGCAACAGAGAGACCCTGTCTCAAAAAAAAAAAAAAAATGGTTTTGCTTCTCTCAGAATTTAAGTGTTTTGGTAAAATAACAGACTAATAAAATGTGAATGCTGGAGGGGCATTTCAGGATTATTTGTCCAGCACCCTCCAGGTAAGAGAAAGAACATTCAGAGCAGTTGGCTGAAGTCAGAAAACTAGTCTGTTACAGAAATGCATTTTAAACCGGCTTGGAGAAGCTGGTAAAAGGAAATGGCCTCTAAAGCTTACTGTGTGGGGCCAGGTAAGGATTATAGTTCCCCACAGACTCTAAGACATGGTGCATAACAGTAAAGCAGTGTCTACCCTAAGACTCATAGAAAAAAGAGGCCAGGGGCCCAGAGAAGCTACCAAGTGGTTAAAGAAAATGGCATAGCATAACTGAGTTTGAGAAAATGACATCTTTTGTTTAAAGCGCTGGGTTTATTTGCATTTTTTCTTCCTGTCTGCTAAGACTTTAATCTTAACCCTGTCCTGAACCCCTCTACCCTAGGGGCCTGCATTCAGACTTCCAGCCTTGTTCCATTACCTTCATAGTAATGACTCACACAGCAAGTATGGAAGGCCCTCATAGCGATGGTTATTTTAGGCAAGTGTCCAGGCAAAGCAACTATCTCAGAATAACTTGCCTGGCAGACTGTTAAGGTGAAAATATTTGTATGCCAGTAAAAACATCAACATATTTTCTACTTGTCAATATAAATATATCAAATGAGATCATGAGGGAAAGGGCTTTGCAACTGTAAAGTATCTCTAGCTATGTGATATATTTATTATTTGCTTTTAAAATACCAAGATGGGCTAGAGAACAGCTCATAATTCCCACAGAACAGTTTCAAGACGAAAAAAAAAAAAAAAAAAAAAAAAAACTACCCGCATTTTTAGGCCTTGTCCATATGCTCCAGAGTTGTCTTTTGCTGAAAGATCTTAAGTGTGACTCCTTTTGACTGGATTTTTTCACCCACGGCCACTCAGTAATGCAAGGGGCCTGGACCAGCAGCCTGGTGAGACTGCGGGGCCTGCTTCAGGAAGGAGGGTGGTCTCTCTGGACCCCACACCTTCCTGACAGCTCAGCATCTGAAAGGAAGCACTGTGGTGTGGCCTTCAAGGGGCGATCCCGGGTTTGTTGGTTTTGATCAACCTAGTGACATGCTTAGTTTCTTATAGGAGTGATAGAATTTTTAAATCTCCAAGTCCTAGCAGTTAAGTATAAAAAACACTGCCCTTGCCAACACCCCCCATTTAAAAAAAAAAAAAACTGAAGTATTTTTAGGTCACTTATGTTAAAATTCAGTGGATACTGTTCTGAGGGGAGGAGGCTAGGGAATTCCTTCATTATTACAATTTATTTATTAGGTTAGCTACTTTCTCTAGAAAAGCCCAAGAGCTTAAGACTCTGCTTGTGGAAGGCAGACCATGGTAGGGAATGCCAGAGTGGGCTCTGGGGAGGTGACAGGCAGCACTCGATCAGGGCAGGGTGGGGCTGAAAGTCGGAGGATGAGGATGGTGGTTGGGATGCGATGCACTTGAGCTTCAGCACCCAAAGGCTCTGCTGCCCTGTGGCTATTCCCTGAGCCCCACTCCCCCACTGTATTAGTCCGTTTTCATGCTGCTGATAAAGACATAACCGAGACTGGGTAATTTATAAAGAAAAAGGGTTTTAATGGACTCTCAGTTCCATGTTACTGGTGAGGCCTCACAATCATGGAGGAAGGTGAAAGGCGCATCTTACATGGCAGCAGACAAGAGAGAATGAGAGCCAAATGAAAGGGGAAACCCCCTTATAAAATCATCAGATCTGGTGAGACTTATTCACTACCACTAGAACAGTATGGGGGAAACAGCCCCTAGGATTCAATTATCTCCCACCAGGTCCCCCACACAACACATGGGAATTATAGGAGCTACAATTCAAGATGAGATTTAGGTGGGGACACAGCCAAACCATATCACCCCCCTACCACTCGTAACCCACTCCCACCCTCTCTTTTTCCTCGCAGACATATTTCCTTTAATTCCCTAAGTTGTAACATAGAGCCAAATTTCTTGGAACATTGTGTGGGAAAGACTAAACAAAACTATAAGCCCACCCAAATGGAACATTGTTTTTCTTTGGCCTTTATATATAACATTTTCATATTTTCAAACCCATTTCACACTTATGCTAAAATTCTAACCAGTCTCTGCAAAAGGATGAATTGGGACAATTCTTATGACCCTTGAGTTTCATAATGTCAACCCACTGATTTTAAATTCTGGCATTGGTCTCCCTTCCTCTTGGCTCACTCTTCCCATACCACACTTTCGGCAGATGTGTTCCAAACAAGAACTTATCCCATTGAGCAGGGTGGGCTGGTGGAT